>NC_052055.2:13150009-13482151 GCF_903992535.2 Arvicola amphibius | reverse complement strand
TTCAATTGTCTGACACTGACTGAACCAAATTATCTTAGCTTCATCCTTAATATTTTAGAGCACCTTCAAAAATTAGATTCAGTATAATCAACAACAACAAATAAGAGCAGAGGCGCTGGCTATGTGCCTCATGATTGGATATGAGAATGGCATGCCTAAGACCCTGGGTCCATTCCCTACTGTCATTCTGCCCCCCCCCCAAAAAAAAGAAGAGAAAGGAGAAAAAGCAATTTTCTGTATATCAGCTGGATACAAGACCCCAGCTCCATAATTCATTTATCAAAATATTAGACTTTACTCAAGAATCATTAATAATAATAGACTTTACTTAAGAATTTATTAAAACTAAATGTGAACAAAACTGTAATCACAAAAAAAGCATAAAGGCAACATTAAGATATTATAAGATTTCTGTTTTATTGTAAGGTGTTATATTATAAATTTTATTGGATAACTATATACCTCCATAGATTTTAAAATGCATATTTTGGCACATTATATAAAGAAGTATCAAGTTTATATTTTACATATATTTTGGAGTTACTATCAGATACTTTTATTTGCTGAAATGCATTTATATCAGTGAGTGACAAACAAGTCAAATATTATGTTCTCTCTGTCTTTGTTAATAGAGTCACCCCATCTGTTGATGTGTCTTTTGATGCTCATGGTTTAATAGGAATAAGGAGAGGTTTGAGCATAAGCTATCCACTAGCTGTCTCTTAACAGAAGACAAAAAAGGCATCAAAGCTCTATTTGTTACATTATTTGTAAAATGGAATGATTATGAAATAAAAACAACAGGTAATGGGTTTTCTAAGTTATTCAGTTGGTCCCCATTGAAATAGATAGAGAAGAAATCACAAGAAGATTTACAACCATTTGGTTACTACATGTTACTGTTTGATCTTGTGTCTCACTTAACTTACAGACTTGAATATGATATTTAGCATCCAGAAGAGAATTTAGTGATCACTTGGACTTAATCTTCAAACCTGTTGAGGAGCAATTTTACTCATAATCAGGTGGATTGTGATGATTTTTAAGCAGATTAACATAAATGCAAGATGAAATAAACAGCATATGTGAAAATATTTTTGAATCCAGAAATAACAGTGTTAGACTCTAAATATATGCTTTTTTGCATGCATACCACTTTTCACTACACAGTCTCATTTTTCAGAGATTGCTAATATCTCACAGATTTATCTGAGGGTCTGCAAGTCAGCTACTCTCCCTCATGTAGCTCCTTTTCCAACAGAATTTATACTTGAGTCTGAAACGTTTTCAACTTAGTTCCAGCTGCCCAGGGTCCAGTTTGGGATGGATAGAGTTCATCAAATCTATTTCCTCTCTCATTCTGCAGATAAGAGTTAGTGTTCCCTTATAGACATTTGACTTCAAACATATTGAGGAATTTTTAAAGATGTTTATCCTTTCTTTATACCTTGCATCAGATTTAGGCAAGTTATTGCTTATCATTGTGCTTGATTTAGCATCTTTAGATACTAACGAATGAGATGAATCAGAAAACCATTTCTTATATTCCATACTTTCCACATAATATATCATATGTGAATTGAAACTTAGGCAAAGCTATCATTGGTTTTTACCTGAAATATAAACATACATGTAAATACATATACCCATTTCTCTAAATATGCAAATGTATGTGCACTCAAAATAGGTTTTTAATTCTGTCCATATACTTTGAAGCAAATATAGATTGATTTTGCCCAAAATTCATCAGGTAATTCCTAACAGACTTCAGCATGCAGATTAATATATAATACATGCAACATGTGTTTATTAAGTCAAATTACTTAGCATTTTCCTCTCATTGTTTAATGTTTTAAGTCTTCAGCTACTCCTTCCCATATCTTAATAAAGTATCTAACACATTGTTTTGAATTGGCCCTATCCCTCTGTGCGTTGGAACTCCAGGACTTTTTATTTTTATCTTTGTTTGGTATTCAATCTTCATATTCTTTATGTCCCTCCTCCACTGTGTGTATTAGTTTATACATATATACAGATCACATTTTTAAAGTCTTACACTTTCATATATTGATAGGCCCCTGGGTTGATTCTGCATTCCAGGTACTGTGGACAGTGCCTGCATAGGGTCTGGAGAGATGGCTCATCAGTTGAGAGTACTTGTTACTCTTTTCAAGGATCCAGCTTGCTTTCCCATCCATGTTCTGAAGCTTGCACTGCCTCTAACTCCAGATCCAGGAAATATGACACTCACTTTTGCCTCCATGGTCACATGCACTCATGCGCATATACTACTAAACAGAAATAACATAGTCTACCTATGAACTATAGCAATTACCACCAAGACAAGATA
This sequence comes from Arvicola amphibius, assembly GCF_903992535.2. Lineage (NCBI taxonomy): Eukaryota > Metazoa > Chordata > Mammalia > Rodentia > Cricetidae > Arvicola > Arvicola amphibius. The sequence goes on along the minus strand of NC_052055.2, from coordinate 13,479,801 downwards.
GTCATAAAGCCACTCACATGATGGTGATAGCCAACAGTTGTCTAATTGGACGTAAGGTCACTCAACAGGAAGGAAGTCACACCTGCCACTTTAAGCTGAGCCAGCCTCTCAGAGAAGTGTGGTCATGCACCTTAGAAAAGAATTTAGTGCTGCCACTGCGCTAGACCAGAATTATTCCTTACAACATTCTAAACCTTATCCTATACCTACAGATAATGCAGCCACCATCTCTCACCAAAGAAGTCTTTCTGCATAACAAGTGGAGACCATCACAGAAGACCACAACTGGATACAAAGCAGAAGTCAACAGATCATGGGAAGTTCAGGCCCAAGGAACTCATCTACATCACAGTTCTTGTATCTATGGCTCAAGGAACATCACAGAAAAGGAGGCAGAAAGAGACTGAAAGCCAGAGCATCAACAAGTCTGCAGTAAAAAAAAAGAAAATCTTTCTTAGAAATGGATGCAGAAGCATGACTGAAGCAATGGCAATACCAAGTGGCCTGTTAATTCAGAAAGAGGAATAGTTCATGGGGTCCAACCACTAGGTAAAGAACTACAAGCAACTAATGACTCCTGGACGAGCCACTTACTGGTTGCCCAATGCAATAGAACTGAAGCCATATCTATACAGGCAACAAAACAGCCTCAATAGGTGGTATACATATATGTGTGTGTGTGCGTATGTGTGTGTGTGTGTGTGTGTGTATGATAAAAGACACTATCAACTTCGTAGCAGGAGGTTCATGGGAGGTGTTAGAAGGGTGTACCAAAGAATGGCTAGAAGGAAGAAAAAGTGGGGGAATATATCGATTAAAAATGTCATAATTCCATATCAATTACAATATTTTGCAACAATAATATATTCATATTTAAAATGTCAAAATTATATCAGTATTTATGGGCATGCAGACGTTTAATTATTACACTGATTTTTATTTCTTTTGTATCCAAAAGTAGAATAGCAATGATGTATGTTGATTCCTACAGTGTTTCTATAATGGCTATTTTAATTTTCATTCCAAACAGTATATAAAATATAAAAGCTTTTTTCTCCCACACCCATGTCAACATTTTCTGTTTATTTAGTTCTTATAATCGCTATTCCATGTTGACTAAAATATTTTCTCACTGTGGTTTTATATGTATTAGTCTGATGGTTAACCTTAACAACAATGAGCATTCTTTCATATATTTTAGCTTCTTTTGAAATATGTCTGTTCAGAAGATTTACACATCCCCAAAGCATATTTGAGTTATTGTATGCCTGTGCCCAGGGCTCACTAGAGGTAGCCAGTGGTTTGTCTAAACAAAGGACAATTTTCTCCTTTGAGTAGTTGTTACAGTTCATTCTCCCGTGGGGAAAAATGCGTGAGGGAACAAAGAATGTTAGAACTCACATCTCTCAAGCAAACTCTTTAAAATCTTACAGAAGTTCAAAAACACTTCAGAGTAGTTTAATGGATTTTGTTCTTTCTATACTCAATGCTGAGGCGTGTTACTGCCTGTCTCTGCTTGCTTATGGGTAGAGGTAACACTTCTCTTTTACAGAGGCTAACAGGAGAGGAGAAAGTGCACCTGGGATGGACCAGATTGTGTTTTTATGTATAACAGACCTCTTGCGGAGTAGCCAGGAAGCTCAGCTCCCATTCTCTACTTGTTATAGTAGTTATAACAAATGAATGGGATCACAAAAATTTGTGGGGAATTAGACTCTGCATGACCCAAAGAAACCACCCTGTTCTCCATTTGAGCTCAAATTAGAGTCATGTCCCCCCCCCCCCACACACACACCACACACAGGAGCAGCTATCTTGCTAATGATGACACATGGCTTATCAAGACTTTAGGTTTTGAGGTTTGATAACCTTTCAAAACTCACTTGGATTGAGATCATTGGACATAGGTGATAAATATTTAGCTTTGCAAAATAGTCAGCGGTGGACTACAAACCATCTAGTGATTTGCATAGTTGAAAACAAAATATGCTTAAAGAGGTAGTTCCAGAGTCAGCCTGGAAAGGTTAAGAATGATTTCATTTCTAAAGCATTTCATCTTCTGCAACACTGGCACAGATAGACAGCAACATGAGGACAAAGCTTAGGAAACCTTAAAATACAAAGAGGGACAAAGATCGCTCTTGCATCCATGAAATGGGATCTGTAGACAAAGATCTCATGTATTCTTAAGAAAAGTAAGATGTTTTCTTCTTCTTGATTGTGTGAATTTACTACATGAAAATTCACATAATAGGTTTATTATAACATGAATATATTTCTATTATAATGTAATCTGACTTAAAACAAAATATCACAAAAATGGAAATTTTTTTTTTTTTTTTTTTTTTTTTTTGGTTTTTCGAGACAGGGTTTCTCTGTGGCTTTGGAGCCTGTCCTGGAACTAGCTCTTGTAGACCAGGCTGGTCTCGAACTCACAGAGATCCGCCTGCCTCTGCCTCCCGAGTGCTGGGATTAAAGGCGTGCGCCACCACCGCCCGGCTCAAAAATGGAAATTTTGAAAAAAAAAATAGCACTTATCAGCCATTTTCATCAAGAAAACTACATTTTTGGCACAGGATTTTGTAGTCCACATATCTAAGGACACATTTATGCTTGTAATAATAGTTAAATACATAAATGGATTTTATTTTTCAAAAATTAAATCTGAATTTATATCTGAGCAATTTTTGATAAAAATTTGAGTGGCATACTTTTGCAGTACTAAACTGTGGAATGTGGTTTCCAATAAAGATGCCTCATTTAAAAAAAAAAAAACACTGACATTACAATGAGACCACACAGCCATGATTTATGTGAACTGATCAAACATCAGGGGAACATAAGTGAGTGTATTTCTTAAGGCCATCTTAAGGTAGGTGTGGCTGGCATTCCCTGGCATGGATTTTCTCGTAGATGGCATGCCAAGGTCTTAAGGCTAAAAGTAATTATGCTCAATGTAAGTTAGTGATTCTTTGCCAGTTAAAATTGTCTTTTCAAAGAAGGATTTGAATCTACATACGTATAAACTATTTCAGAAACAGAGGAACAAGAAGTACAAGCTAAATGATTTATTCTACTTTCAAACACAAAGTGGAAGGAAGAAACTCTTGAATGAGAGTGTGAGAAAAACACGTTGGAGTATTAACGGAGTTTCTCGGTAAGAAAATTTACCTCTTTTATAGTAAAGTATGAATGGGCAAAGGAGGAGCCACTGAACATGCACGTTGATCTATTATGTGCCCCCTTTCTCTATGGTGCTTAATGTACCCCAAGGAAAAACTATTGGTAATTGCATTGTGATCGTGTTTAGAGTTACAACTTCTAAATAAAACTACTTAATTCAGCTAAGTAAACATAGTTTCCAAAATTGGAAAATAGATTCTTAAATGCTTCTTGTCATATTAGATTATCCATTCGGTAGCAAAAGCTTAGTATGTTTTCGGTTGACCCAGATAAAGTTGGATAATATGGAATTATTATATACAAGACAGAAATCCATTTTCAATTAGTATTTTTATGGCATTGACTTCTTAGGGGGATATTATGTCCCTATCAAGGGCTTTATTTAGGCTGAAACCTGATGATTCTTTGAACAGTCTTTTTTTAATTAATCTGCATTTTAATCTCAATCTTTAAACCATATTGGTAATACTATTTAAATAATAACTATAATGCAATTCGCAATGTGTGGATAACCAGAATTGATTCCCTCTCAACTTCTTGCAACTTGTGTAAGTTATATCTATTATGCCATTAATATGAAACAATTATTGCTCTAATTAGATGCAGACACAACAGACAATTATGTATATAACTTTGCTTCTTTTCAGAACTAGTTTTTGCATGTACTTGAATAATTTGCTCCTCTTCCACACTCAAAAATCTATAATCTCTTTTCTTAAGCAATTCCTAGCTAAAAGTTGTCACCCTATAGCTTCTCATTGGCAGCAGGATCACAAAGAGATCTGAAGATGAACGGCCTCATGGGTTAGTGTCTTTGTTTTGGGGCTACCCTAATGCTCCTCCCTTCTGAGTTCACACCCTTAGAACATTCGCAGGCAGTTATCATGGTCTCGCTCCTTGCTCAGACAAGCCATGCATATTCTTTTAATCTTTTTCACACAGTAAGTCAATGCCTTCGTTCTCATTTTCTGTGAACTCTCTCCAACATTTCTATATGCTTTTAAAATAGCATTCTGGTGATGACAATATGTCTATTGTTTTCCATTAGAGAAAGTCTTCAGTGGAGCTACAGTAACACACTGGATTCTTTCTCCAGTTTATTTCAAAGAAGACATGTGAATAAAAGCATAATTATTACAAATTATCACTTATCCAAGTGACAAGGAGAGAGAGATATGGAGGCTTGATTTCACTTCCTTTTCTGTTGTCAAGATACATGGCTAAGTGATATAAATGTAAATGTTTTCTTTAATTTTTTTACTTCGTATATATGAGGGTGAGTTCTATCTTACTTAACACATTCCAAATGTCCTTTGGGTAAATCTGCCTTTCATCCAATTTTATGGATGAAGCCATAAACTTTTCAATTTTCAGGTCTATTTATCTTTGCCTATTACACGTAAAGCAAGTTTGGTAAGATTCAGATTCTGTAATGAAACCAACGTACTTTCCCTTGATCAGTCAAGAGAATTTAAAATCATTTATATAAATTATTTGGGTACATGCTAAAACTAGTTCTGAAAAGAAACAGAGTTAGATACATATATCTTGTATTTAGTTTATTATGATACACATATTAAAAAATAGGAAATAGGCATTTCTGTGCTCTCTGAATCCTTTTTCTCCAAAGAATTACAATTTTTGTCACAATATGTATACAACCTTCTATCTCCAACACCATTGCAAAGCATGGGTGGACTATAAGGCATCAGCCCAGCTTTCACAGATGTGTTTATTAATGGCTCACTGTAACTTGGTGGAGAGAGATGAGAAATGAGAACGGGGAGACAGGAGAGGAGTCTCTTGTGTGAATACGAGCAATAGCTCATGGGCATGAAGCACAGGGACTTATACAACCCTTTGTCTGAAGGTATACAATCATCTTCATCTTCACTACGTCTACATTTGTTCAGAAGGAGATCACAACCAAATAAATGACTTGGCAAAAATCTTTGCTGATGACAACGGTTGCCACACATCTTTGAACTTGGCACAAGTGTGTGAGAGACCTTATCTGGCTTAATCTTGCTTGTGCAAAAGGATTTCATGCTATCAGAAAAAGAGGAGCGTTTCGTTGCTAATCAAAGAACTTAAAATTAAAGAAATAGCAAGTAGGACAAATAGCATAAGAATAAGCATTCTGAAGATTCTAACTGGAATTGTGGGAAGGGAGCACAAAGGGTTTCTGCTGTGCCTTCCTTTCTCCTAATTACGTGATGGAAAAGCTAATGAACGCTCCCTTGAAAATTTCTACAAGGGAATTTTTTAGATGGAAAACAGAGCATTGAAATTGCTCTCCAAAAAAATTAATCTAAATCTTTTGGTAACATAGACATAGTCACGATCTCTTAATCTTTCCACAAGAAATAGTTAAAAAAAGAAACCTAAAATATTTATATGGATTGAAAGCACAATATCATTAAACAGAAAAACAAAACTTACTTAGATGACAAATAACTAGAGTGCCTCTGTGTAAGCTATCACAGAAATTAAAATTGGAAGCTGTGAGCATTTCCTCTCACCTTTTGCTTTTGAATTTGAGCTGATGATATGAGAGAATGCTGATAGTTTTCAAGGAGAAGTATCCTGGACCTTGTGCTCTACTACTTCCTCTTCTTTCTTCAATTTCTCCTTTCTTTTCTACTTCCTTTATTATCTCCACAATTCCTTTCTTTACCAATTCCTTTTCTCCCCGACCTTATTTTTCTTTCTTCTTTCTCTGCACTTAAAGCAGAAACTCATAGTACTCTAATTCTTTACAACATTTAAGGGAAACTGTATTAACACTGTCTAAATAATAAAGTAAAACAAAGGAAAGGGGCAAGTCCTATCAAGTCTCTTTCTTGTCCTGCTGCTCTTGTTTGTTTCATTATTTTAACTTAAATCCATCAGAAGATTATCACTCAATATTCCAATTCAGTTTTCAGTTGTGGCCTCATATTAGGAAGCAACGACATGAAGATGGATAGTGTATACCACAGTTTCCCATGAGGCCATGAGAGCCAGTATTCACAAGCCCCCAATTCATATACATCTACAATCTTAGTGTTCCTGTGGCAAGATGGGGAATGAGTGACAGGAAAAACACTGGGAACTCACGGTCCAGCCAATGCGAACTCAACATCAATCAAAAAAGACTCCATTCCAAACACAGTAGAAAATGAAAATCTAAATTAAAAGTGGTTCTCTGACCTCAAATGTTCATGTGTGCGATGTACACGTGCCTGTACTTTATAGACAGGAATTTGTATACCTTTCTCTTTTTTTCACAATATCTTTAGAAAAAAATAAGGGTAAAGAACAAACATAATAGTTAATTTCCAAATATAACAAAGACTAATGCAATGTGTCTGTCATTTCTTTAATATTTATATGTACTCAGTTCAGTGTCACTTTTGGCCAAAAGTGTTTGCCTTTGCTATGGAAAGAGAAATGAACTTTAGCCCCAGATCAGAACTGGGACAACATTAGTACCATGTGGGTGAGGAAATCCACGGCTTTTATTTCCTACTTGATTCTATTCCAAACAGAATTGCTCTCTAGTCTCTTTTTTGCATCAAACCTTGGCTAAGATAACTGTGGGTTTTGCTGACATGCAACAGAGAAACATGTCCCTTACACCACCCCATCCTTCCCCCAAACTGTCTGAAGTGCCCAACAACTCTTCCCTGGGCATTTCCTTTGGGGCTGAGAGAACTCTTTCTCACATTGGAGAGGAGAGGGGAGCAGGGGGAGTTCCAAGAGCGTTTCAGGGAAGCTACATAGCAGAGTGAAAAAAATGTCCGAAACCCAGAAGTTTTTTTTTTTTTTTCTTTCTCTTCTACTAGTGGAATGGCCGTCTTTCTGTGAGCACATGGAGCGGCTGCTGCTCTGGTTCACCTGATGTAGTTATAGAAAGCACACGGAGAGTTCTTGCACTAACATTCCCACGACAAAACTTCTGTGGCCCACTCACACTCCCAGAGGCACACCGTAACTCAACAATTCTCATTTCAAAGCTAGTAGATAATAATATAGCAACACAGTCAAATATAATAAACTCTTACTATTTTAAGCAACTCACTTCATTCAATGTGTAGAACACCTGAGCATATAGTTTACTTTCAAAAACGGCTGTCTCCACCACCACCCCCCCCCCAAAAAATCAACTCATGCTAAAATTGTAATTCTGCTGATGTCTAAAAATTTACGGAACAAAGGGTCTTAAAGGGATATTAATAAAAACAATCTTTGAGCATCTACATCTTTTGCACAACGTGTAGTACCTGTCCTCAAAATTCATAACAGAAATATTTCTTTCTTTCTTTCTTTCTTTCTTTCTTTCTTTCTTTCTTTCTTTCTTTCTTTCTTCCTTCCTTCCTTCCTTCCTTCCTTCCTTCTTTCCTTCCTTCCTTCAATGGAAAGTGATTTTACTGCTGGTTTTCTTTCTGTGGAAAACCATGGTTATTAACTGTTAGTTATGGAATTGTTTAATATGTCGTAATGTAGAAAACATACCAAAAAGTATAAAATGAGGATATTTTTTTCTGATTGTGATGGATTTTCATGTTCTAATTAATTTCTCTTGTATTGCTTGTTTGTTGAGAATTCAACTTCCCTGACCTCTAGACTGACAAAATGATGCTTAGTTCATGTCTGTGTCTCAGAAAGATGTATAATATATACTTAGCGATTGGCAGAGAATGAGACTCCGCACCCATTCTTAGAAATAGAACTCATAAATTCTACTGAGTAAGTTTCATTAGGAGGTTACCTAAGAAAAAACGTCTACAAAAGAATCTCATTCTATTCTCAACTGGATGTTTTGAATGGAAGCAATCAAGTTGCCAGGTTTTGTGCCTTTGAAGTATGTGAATCTTGCTCAAGGTCAACCACTAACTCTCCTTGGGTTACATAGCCCACATCCTTTTCTTGATCATTCTGCCACTTGCACTTATTTAGACATCTAGAAAATAAAAATAATCTCAATAAAATTAAGATACAAATGCTGCATTTGCATAGGAAATTATATTATAAAGTTCCTGATCTCTTAGTGCCTATCTAGTTCAGCAGAGCTGCAGCCAGTTCCTGCTTTGCATGCAGTAGTCATTTCATAGAGCCCGAACTGTAGAGAGCCATGAAGCCCTGTGATGTGTACAGCAAGGAATTTCACTCAAATTCGACAATTACTGAATGAAGTTCAGGTATTATTATATCTATGAGAGAGGATTTGGAAAAGCTTTCTCAAGGAAGCAACATTTGAAATTGAGAGGTATCCATGAAGGTGAAGAATTCGGAAAATAAGTAATGAAAAACAGCTTTATATAGTGATATACAGGTCATAAGTGTAGAAAAATTGAAAACTGCAAATAAAAGTTTCCAGTGAATCCTAGGGTTGAGGGTTCTATATATTAGAAGCACTTGGATTTTGTCTTCTTGGCTAAATAATATATGTATGATTCAAAAATTATTTCAATGCAGATTTATTATAGAGCTAGGCATATGGCTGAGTGGTAGAACATGTGTCTAGCATGTATGAGGTCCTGGTTTCAGATTTTAGTACCTTTAAAGAAATTATGTTGAATATGTGCAGATATTTTTTGAATTTTTACTGTGTACCCAGTAGCATGATAGACCCTGTAGACACAGCAAAGAATAAGGGAAGACTGCTCCTCTTGTTAAACTTTTTGTATTCGGGGGATAAAAGGCAGTAACAAACCAACCAGCCAATATAACAATGACAACTATGTATTTATAATATAATACAACATAATTTTTGAGTTTAAAAATTTTATATAAAAAAATGAAAAACATAATAGAAGAACTAATATAGGTTGGGATATTGGTTATGTAAGTTTCTTGAAGAAGTTAATGCTTCCAGCAAAGATCAGGTGATCAATATAAAGAACCAGGAGTCTTATAAAGAGTCCAGGAAGGTGTGGCCTGGGAGCGTCTTGAGCAAGTGCAGAGATTCTTAAGGAGTGAAGTCTTAGGCTTTAAGAACAGGTCATTTAAATTCCCAGAAGATGGGCCATGAACAATAAGCATTATCTCACACCTTCAACAAGTCTTGTATTCACAAGAGATGGCATGTATCCTCCATTAGAAAAACATGGCTTTATATAACAGAGTGGATGGATATCCTTTAATAAAGTCTAACACTAAACTTTTTTAAAATAATTATTGTTGGGATATGAGAGTGTTAAGAGACTAATTCAAAATTTGAAAACATATACATTTTTAGATTTTAAACTTAATTGAAAACTGCTAACTACACATTCTGCTATGTTCTTTGCAAATTAGTGGGGACTGGTACACAACAGTGTCATGTATTTTGACTTGAGAAACTCAAACTTACTGAAATTACCAAGAATTGCTACAGTTATTACATTGATAAAACATATATTGATAGCTTAGGGTTTCCTATTTCCTGTGTCGCATATTCACTTTAAAATAACTTTTACATTTATTTATTTATTTATTTATTGTTTTTTATATGTGTGACTGTATGTGTGGAGATGCATGCATGCCTTGGCACATTTGTGAAGGCTAGATAGGAGTATGTTCTGTCCTTCCAATAGCTGAGTCCCAGTAGTTAAAACAAATTTTGTGGCTTTGGCAACAAGTGCATTAACTCTCTGAACCACCTCACTGTCAAACATTTATTTAGTCTTATGTAAAAATTCTATTCTTAAAGCCATTATTAGTATTTATTGCTAGGCATAGATGCTAAAATATACAGTATTTATATGTTGTTTAGGAGTTTGAAGGGCTAGTTCTCAAAGAATTGAATGCTCTTAGCTGAACTCAACTTCTACAGTTGCTCTTGTGCATGCACCTTAAACACAGGACAAAGACAGTATGAAGTAAGGGAAACCAGGGACTCTGCCAAGCTGCTAAAGGAAGCATGCTTTAATTGCCAGGCTCATGTCAGATTTTCACACCCATTAGAGAGTTCTCTTCACCACTATCCCAGGCCATCAGTTTATTAGAACACTTTCTCTAGTCTGAAATGTTCTTTGTGGGTTTGCAATTCATCAGCAGAGGACAATATTTACCATGTTAAATGTCTTCTGATTTGCACTGCCTGTGATTTTATGACTAACCTTCTCTTCAGTCACCTGGCATTTGCCTATGAATTTCAGAGTCACAGACAAAGGCTTGACAGATTCTCCCAACAGCAGCACCCCATCCCAAATAAAACAAGTGATGGTTTCCCATATGTTTTAGAAAGCAGCGCACAAGCTGTTCAATTACATTATGCCTTAGTAGGAGAATTTGAAACTAAAAACACAGAAAAAAAATCTTCCCTCTTTCGAGCACGGGAATTTAATGGATTTCTATGGTCAACATGTCTCAAACCAGGAAGGATCCTCATCCACATCCCTGTGGTAGCATAGATCGATAAAGAAAATGGGTGAAATCCATGCACTCAGACCAAGTCAAATCCAGTGAGCAAGGCAGCAGCAGTAGCATGTCTGCTCCTGCAGGTCACTGCTTCATGCAAATTTATTTTGAAATCAGCCCAACTCTCTTGTTGCTCTTTACTCTTGCTCCAAGGACAAGCTGTAAATCTAGTCTGGGCATCTTAACTCTCTATAATGCTGCAAGCATTTTATCAATAGGATGTAGAAAAATCTATATTCGTGTTTTATGAGTTGGTTATGTTTGCGCTGACATAAGAGAGATAGAGAGTTATAGCAAATGATAATTAGAAACATTTGCTTTGAAAATAGCAGAGTTTCAATAACCCAATTTCACATTAACAAGTAGGAGGGAAGGACAGATGGCTCATGTGTTGGAGAAAGAAGATTTTCTCGCTCTCTACCTTTTACTTCTCTTTGAGTTACCCAAGGTCCTTTAGTCTGTAATTGAGAAGCCATTCAAGGGACTTACATCCCCGAAGACTGCATAAGCTACTTTACTGTCAAAGACCATTTTGATTTAGTATTTTAACAATTTTAATTGAAGACAAAGCAGTTTTTTCTTTTGTCTCACAATTGTTCACTCAAAAGAAGAAACAAAAAAATGCTGAGATCAGAGAACCAAATAGGAAGTTATTCTGTCTTACAATAATACTATATTGTATTATAAAATGATATTTTGAGATGCATTGTTAAAAAGAAGCCCCTATTCACTTGTAACTACTGTGCATTTTGAACATAGGTACTCTGCACTGAGATTATTGTAGCTGTAAAAGAACATGCTGATTAGAACAACTTCATCCTCTATCTATCTGGCATCTAGTATATTCCTAAAACTTAATGATTAGCTGTGGAAATAGTATTTTGAATTCCTTAGGTTAAAATAAATATTTTTATAAAAATTTTTATTTATACTTAACTAAAATATACCTTTACAATAAAATAAAAATAATTTATTGCTTTACTTAAATGGCTTGCTTTTATAATGATTAGCACCAGTCTGACAAATTACTTGGCCAAGTTTACTCAACTTAAAAAAAGAAATTGGAATACAATGATGACAGTTCATAGTCATGAAATACTTATAAATGAAGCACTCTGCTCAGCATATTAGTCCTCTGCATAGTCTTGTGAATAATATATCATGCCATTGCTCAGAAAAAGAAACTAAGGGATGCAGAGTTTTAAGTAACTGCTCAAGTTCACAAAGCAAATATGTGTCCATAGGTCATGTTGGAAGCAAAGTGGTTGACTACGTAACTTTTCTAAGTCAAAATAAAGTTACATTGATCTTGTGTGTGTTTTATGCTACTTAGGTATGTGCTTATTTGTCTTTTGTAGCTTAATTTTGTTTTATATAAATATGCTTCCATTGGTTATACCATTAATTCATGGATTGAAACTGCTCTGTAGATCAGAGTGGTCTTGAACTCACAAAGAGATCTTCCTTCTGCCTTCAACATGGGCCATCACTGGTGAGTAGAACTCCATTGTAAGGAGATACTAAAATGTGCTGATCTCCTCACAGTTGAGGAACACTATGGTCAATTCCAAGTTTCATGATTATGGAAATGGAGCTGTAAATTATTTGTGCATGTATTTAGCATGAGCAAGGAATTTCATTCATCCTATGTAAACATCAAGGAAATAAATAACTTGGTTCCTTACAAGTACAGTTCTAAATACATTAAGGAAACTGCTAAAATATTCTCCAACGTACTAAGCAGATTGGCGCTCTCATTGAGAAATGTGGGGGAGTCTTAGTGACTCTGCCTCCTCCTTAACCTTTGGAATTGTGAAGTGTCTTATTAACACCTATTTCTTCAACTTGTTTTGTTTTTGATTGCTATGATATGACAATGTGGTTTTGGTTAGCAAATCCTGATGACTAGAGTTGTCCACATGCCCATTTTTATGCTTACTTGTTAAGTAGATGTAGCCTACAACAAATTGTCTATTCAATATTTTGCACATTTCTTGTTATAAGTTTTTATTGAATTTTAAAAAGTACTCAGGTGTTCTTTGTATTAGTCTTCTATAAGACATATATTTTCCAAATCTTTCCCCAGTCTTTAACTGGTTATTTTATCCCTTATCAATATTTTCCTCTGAGCAAAAGATATTTGTAAAATTTAGTTTATCAAATTTTTGTTCTGATCATGTTTCAGGTGTCTTAATGTATGCCTAAATTGAAGTCACAGATTTTGGTGTGTTCTTTTTTTTTTCTTCTTCTTCTTAACAGTGTTATAGAGTTCTTCAGTGCCTTAAATCATTTTACATCTGAACTGTCAACTACTACGATACCATTTCTTTCTACTTCACGTCATTATCCATGTAAACAAGGAGCAGGCCACGTGTCTGTGCTGATTTCTGTACAACTCTCGTCAGTTCCACTGCACTGCATGGTTATCCATTGCTAATACATTGTTTAGATTCCTGTGGTTTAATATCAATTTAAGAGCACACAATGGCGTTTCTTTTCTTTTTTTCATTTTAATGGTTTTTCTGTTTGTTTGTTCTTGGGATTATATTTTAATTACAACAGTCCTCCTTTCCTTTCTCCTTCCAAACCCTCCCCACGCTCATTCAAATTTCTGGCTTCTTTTTCCATCAATTGTTATTGCATGTATATTTGCATTTGTATATACATACATATTTTAAAATACAACCTGTTGAGTTCATATGATGTTACCTGTATACTTGTTCTCAGGCCTGAACATTTAGCATTGAACAATCATTCGCATGCTCTTCTCTACGAAGAGTCACCTCTCCTGCTCCCAGTTTTCCCCAATTGCCTGCAGTTCTTTAAGTAGGAGTGAGGCCTTCTCAGTTTTTTTCCCATGCAATTTGGTGTGTTCATTTGCGTTCCTGTTCATCTCATGTTTGGAAAATCAAGTTGGTAAGACTTTATGGATCCATCTTTGTGTTAGGAGACAATCTCACAGCAAAGTCCCTGATCAACTCGTTCTTACAGTTTTTCCTGTAAAAGCTTTCTGAGTCTGAGGTGTGGGAGTGTTTTGTAGATGTATCTGTTCAGACTGGGCTCCACAACACGGCATATTGATTGGTTGTGGTTTTCTGTAATGATATCTGTTGCAAATAGACGCTTCCTTGATGAGGGTGAAGACTGAACTTAATCTGGGCATCTAAGCACAAATATTTACAGATTGTTGTTAGGGATTATGTTGGTTTAGTAAATTGGTGGTTGCAGATTCTCACCAATAACCACAACTTCACTAGCCTTGAGTAAGTGGCTATGTTTCCAGTACCAGGCATGGCATGCCTCTTGTTCAGTGGATCTTATGTCAAATTAGAGAGAAGGTGGATACAGTCAAGATACTACCTCCATCCCTTGGAAGCTTGCACAGTGCCTTCTGGTACCAAAAAGCTAGTCCTCAGCAAGAGGCGTTCAGGACACCACCAGCTCAGGGGATTTTTTTTTAATTTATTTTATTTTAGGTCTTATAACACTTTTGCTCTTCTGTGTGCATTTTAAACATCTTAATTCATATGAAAAAGTTACTGGTACTTTGATTAGGATTGTAAAAATATCTATAGGGAACCTGGGAAGATTGACGTTTTAAAAACATGAAATTATCTGAGCCAGGAACAAAACTTATCTCCTCATTGCTGTGGTGTTTTTTTTTCTTGGTATTTTATTATCTTTAGTGTATAAATTTTACAGAATATTTTAAAACTTCATTTTATCACAGGTGACACAACATTGACACATATTAACATAGCATGTTGTTGTGTTGCTTATTTGTAAGTTCCTAAAACTTCCTGACATTTCTGCATATAAATCAAGTCATCAATAAAGAAAACTTTATTTCTTCTTTTCTATTATACACCATTTTCCTACATTTTTATTTTATTTCATTTTTTCACTATTTGGAAATTATAGTACAGTTGTTTTTGACAATAGGAAAACATTAATTATTTTATCACTAACGGTGATATTTCTTAGACGCCTGCCATTGACTTAGGAGTTTATTTTTTCACATCGCAAAAGCCCTACCTAGAAAGGAAAAGGATTTTTTTTTCCAATGCTTTTTGTGAAAATTTAAGAACTGGGCATGGTGACACATGTCTTTAATTTTAGCACTGGAGAGGCAGAGGAAGGTATATCTCTGTGAGTTCAAAGCCAGCCTGGTCTACAAAGCAAGTTCCATTATAGCTAGGCTGTTACACAGAGAAACTCTGGCTCAAAAAAAAAAAAAAAAAAAAAAAAAAAAAAAAAAAAAAAAAAAAAAACCAAGCAAACAAAAATGAAAGACTTTTTAAAAAAATTATTTATTTTACATCCTGATCGCAGTTTCCCCTCATTTCCCTCCTCCCAGTCCCTCTCCCCTCTGCAACCCCCTCCAGCCACCCCTCCTCAGTTTCTCTTCAGAAAAGGGCATGCCTCCCGAGGGTGTCAACAAAACATGGCATAACCAGATGCAGTAAGACTAAGCACCTCCCCTTGTATTAAGGCTCTGAGAGGTGACCCGGTATGCGGAATAGGGTCCCAAAATCCAGCAAAAGAGTTAGAGTTTGCCTCTGTTTCCAGTGTTAGGAGTCCCACAGGAAGACCAAGCTACATATAAGGAATGTTTCTTTTTGCTGTTTTACTGCTGTAGAGACGTAGTTCCCTAGCCCAGCCTTGAACCCCTGATTTACAGCATTTTCACGTGTGGTTCTGCTATTATGGCACTACACTAACGTCTCTTTATTATTGTTTTCAAATTTCCTTTGTGCATTTTAGAGGTCATGCGATTTCTTCCTAAATCTGGTTATATGATTAATTACTTGCAGGTTTCAAGAATACATTGCTGAGCTCAATGGATAATATTTTGCTGTAGCGTTCTGTATTCAGGTTTATAAACCGTAGTCCTCCCCCTCTTCCTCTCACACAATCTGCTTTGGTTATCAAGTTATAACCTCAAAAAACTAGTTTGAAAATGCGCTTTCATTTTAATTTCAAAGTGAAACGTTTTATGTGGTGTCATGCCTTCTTTCAATGGTCCTTATACATTTTGTGTCTGATCAGTTTTAACAGGCTTCTGCATGTTTACTGAATTTGCCACGGCTGGTGTTAGCCCCATGATTCTAACTTCTATGTCTTTGTTCCCTCTTCATTTTGTATTTCTTTGTTTTCTTGACTGGGTTTTTATTGTTTGAAGAGTTTTAAGTGGATGAAATATCATACGTTGTCTTTCAAGCTATTGTATCTTTCTGGTAGTTTTAAATAAATGTTCAAATAATTAAAATACATACGCTGGGCTGATGAGCTAGATGATTCAGTAGCTAAAGGCATGTGTCATTCAGGCCTGACAGCATGAACTGAATCATCTGATCCTGCCAGCTACCTGGGGAGAGCCAACTCATTAAAATTGTCCTCCGACCATCTCAGAGGTGACTCATGTGTACATATCACCAGATACACACAAATTGTAATACATTAAATCAAATGCATCTAATCTAAAATATTAACAACTTAATGACTGTAAGAATTTTATTACTTAGGCAAACTCTAGTGACTTTCTTGCCAACATAGGGTATTAAATTTTTGCTCTTTCTTGTAAAAGGTGTAATATTTCATTTATCTACAGTGAAGCACTACCAAAGTTACAATTGTTCTTCCTTTTTCTGTCTGTGTATGTGTGAATGCAGCATGCATGAGTGTGTGTAAGCGTACTCCCACGTGTGTGAAGACACTTGCAATGGGTTTGACATCTGATGCTTCCCTCAACTCTTTGCTACCTTATACATTGAGACAATGAGACAGAGCCTCCACTTAAACTCAGAACTTTCTCATTTAGGTGCTCCCAGCGGTCAATTTGTTCAAGGCTTTCTTTGATTTCTACCTCTTCAGCCCCGGAAGACCAGCGTTCCCACTGGCATTTATGTGGGTGTTTTGGATCCAGTCTTCAGGACACTTATTTATTTATATTTGGTAGTGATACTTTCTATTTAAACAAAAATAAAAGAAACACATTGTCTATGGTGTCTATTGAGATAGTGGCCACACTTGTGGCTCTACTTTATTCCCAAAGCTTATAGTTTTTCCATATTGCCAGTTTTTAAATCCTAACAAACTTCAATGTCATTTATTGTGACTGACTGACTCATGACGCATTTGTAGTTTCTTTGTAGCTAAGAATGCCTTTCTATCAATCTCACTGAACAGTTTCACAGGCTTCAGAAGCCTGAACTGACAGACATTTTCTTCCTGCTATTTGATGCTGTCAGTGAAACCCTTACCATCCTTGTTGCTTTGCTGCAAAGCTATTTCCCTAAAACAGATTAGGTAGCTCCCACTTTATGTCAGTAAGAGAAGTATCGACTGCTCTGCCCTACCCACCCCCTCTCCCTCTGTGAGGGAGACACACACATTCTTAGATCATTCCTGTTATTTGTGATTTTCGGCACACATCTCTCTCAGATGTTGATTTATGTCCAAGCACCTGGAAGATGAAAAGGTTCTTGCTTCCGTTTGCATTAGAAATGACAGTTGATAAGGAGACGGGACCAGAGAAGTGAGTAAATGCTACCTGGACTATTGGGTGATCTCTTCTTTATTCTTTGAAGTTTATTACAAATTTAATAATACTTTACAGAATGTAATATATGAAAGAAGTCTCACAAAGTTTCCAAAATCTGATTGTTATTTGAATCAATGTGTGCAGGATTTAAAGTGATACCTGTTGCCAGGGGAACAGGGAGATTACTGGAAAACTGTGTCTCCACCAATATGAGAAGCTATGTCCATTTTTGTATCACCAACATGGCTGCCTAAAAATTACCTGGACAAGAAAGACACCAATAGACATACTAACATGGAAAGGGGATACTCACAAGGCCTCAACCCTAAACAAAGCCCTACGAGCCACTAAAGAATACTGAGAGTGGGAGATATGGTCTTCTCTAATAGTGATCCAATGCTACATGGTCGGCTCCAAAATTATATACATACAAGTCACGTTATATAGACTGAACAGGCTGTCTTTCTATATTTAGAAACACAGACACACAACAACAACAACAACAACAACAACAGCAGCAACAACAGCAATTAAAAAATAGAAAATCGGGCCATCAGTTTGAAAGAGAACTAGGTAGGGTATATGGAAAGGGTTTAGGAGAAAAAAAACCAAGGGAAAAATGATTCAATTTTATTATAATATCAGAAAATTGAAAAAATATTTTAAAAAGAATTTATCTAAATACTAATGAACTCCTGTGACGTTTATTGCAAAAGAAATTTAAATAAATGGTAAAGCCTTCAGTTTCAGAACCAAAACTTGTCAGTCAGATTTTGAAGAGCAAAAATTCTAAACACAACCCCAGTTCTAATAGGAACAAGTTAGTGCAGCCACACTTTCCATACCAGTAAAGTGTGATGAAGTTTTGTAAGAATTGCACAAAATGAATCTCCATCGTGTGGAGACCAAGCACTGTGATCCCTCTCTAGCTATGGGGATGGTTTACTCTCCATATAGTAATACTGGGACTACGACAAACTATTAACGAACATAATATTTTTACTATTAATGATGACTGTCACTCACCGAACTTCTCATTAGAACTCAATATTTACAATAGAGATCCCTAATCCTCAGCAAACTTTAGGCACTTAGAGTCATTTGACAGTGAGACAAAAGAAGCTTATAGAAGAAAGGGGAGCTTGTTCTGTGCCACCCAATTAATGTGTATCAAAGATGCAACTTGAAATCAGATATATCAGCCTCCCAAACTCAAGAACTTCCTTGAGGAGATGAACAGTATTAAATAAGAACCCTGCACTTGAAACAGATAGAAGTCCTACAGTAAGCAGACGAAACTTCTAGCTGTGTCCAATATTGTTATTATAAAGCAACTGTACTTTAAGCCTGTGCCTTTTCAATTTAATTATAACAACATAGAACCAGGCTAACATAAAGAACAATGGACTCCAGAACATTTAGTTGTATGTGAAAATTACTTATTTAAGCAGTAAGGTGAAAATTTAAACACTACTTATATGAGATCTTAACAATCAAATATATTACACAAGTATCCAGGGCTTCTGACAGAGATGTAATTTACATACATTATTTTAATAATCCTCATAATTTTTCTGCTGGGAAGGTAAGTAGCAATTATTTCCCAGATTTCTCAGATTGTGAACCAAAAGCAAAGGGAAAGAAATCTTTACAAGTTCCTCTCAATAGATCTCCAGCTTTATTTTTAACTTTGGGAACATTTTCTGTATCTGAGAACAATTATAACACAATGAGTTTTCATTTTAAGTGGAAAAATAATGACTAACTCCAGAGAGATATTCTGGCTTACCACAAAATTGTGAAGAAGCCTATCAACTTGTGTGTTCTTTCCACAGCTACAGAAAACACGCCACCGTTCTTTCAATAATATGAATGGCTGCTCACCAATGATTAAATCATTTTGATCACCAGCAAGTGCATTGAACGTTCTCTGACATGTTGGTGATAGAGCCACCATGTTTAAAAATACAGCATGACACCTGCTGTCTGGTCTACCTCATGGTGAAAGATACAGGAAGAGAATATTCCTTGGGATGTTTGCTGGGGTCCGGAACTCTTTCCTGGGTAAGAAGAGAGGGAAGGCTATGGGTATGTGTGAATAAAATTTCAAATTATATCGAGAAAGAAGATAATGTGGAGCTGCTAGAGTTTTATTTGAAAACTTATCATATGGCTTTTATGAGTTTTCAAACAAACTAGAAGGATGAAAACAAAATGGAAGCAGGGAAATCTGATATCCCTCATGAGTCGGTTTCTGTTTGAAGGACCGTGCCAAGTTGTGCTTTAATGCATCTGTGATGAGCAAATGGTAACTTACTAGCACTAATTTACTGCAGAATTTTCCTATCAGCGGCTTTCTTAGCAGTCAGATTTAAGTTCCTTGTCTCTGAATCGTTAATTCTGTGATTTGTTAGAAGGTTATGCTGTTGGTCTTTGCTTTGGTAAAATGTCAAAGGACTGAATTTTATCAGAGTAAAGCCAGAGTGGCTTATGTGTACGTAACAGAAAAGTAACTCTAGAAAATAATTTAGCTTGCTAAAGAGATAAATATGGATACAACTTTCTAGAAAAAGGCTTATTCTCATAATTTCAAAAAATTATGATTTAGAATTTGTGTGAAGAACATAAAGACTTAGACAAGTGAGACACAATAATTCTAAAAAGGGAGGAAAGGCTGGAGAATTCATGTTTCATATCTCATGACTTATTACCAACCTACAGTAAGATTATGTGGTATTAATAAAAGGATAGACACAAAGACTAAGAGAATAGAATAGCATCTGTGATCTCTAAATAAACCCTCAAAAGTACAGTTGACTGAAATTCTACAGAACTTCAGTCCATTTATAAAGTATCAAAGCCAACCTTTCAACAAAGAGTACTATAGTGATAGGACCAACACATGTAGAGAAAAGAATTGTGTATGTGCTTTATGTGGTCTATGTAACTCAAATAAAATCATGTATTTTAATATAAACTTCAGTAACTCAAAATTTCTAATTATAACAGCAAAATCACAGTCTGTAGGAGAAGAGATGACCAATTGGTCTAAAGGGATCAAAACGGGAAGTAGAAATACTTTGGATAAGTGAAAAGAAAATGAAAACACAATATTAAAATGTGCAGTTTGTCATATGAACAGAGGGATGTAACCCTAAACACCTCTAACAGCAAAAGTTGGAATTTCTTAATCTTTGATGGATGATTCTACTCTTAAGAAACTAGAAAATGCAAGGAAGCTAATGTTTCGAAAAAGGAAGACCATGAAGAAAAAGTAATAATGTAAGAACTAATCTATAAGAAAAAAAGGAAACATCTCAGTAAAAATAAAAATCTGTTGCTAGGGTGGGTAAAGAAAAGAGATAAAGTTTTAGCTAGAACAATCAGAAGTAAGGAATGTACAAATTAGGAATGCAGAAATGAGAGGAGGTGATGTTTATACAAGCATTGCAAATACAAATGGGAACTGGAATACTGTGGTATTAGTTGTATGCAAATAAATTCAACAACTTAAGTGAGGTAAACAAATAGCTTCAGATACAACATATATCTAGTAATTAAATTGAATTTTTAAAGCTTTTTTATGAAGGCAATCCCTGACCAGAGTAGTTGAATAAATTGTTTCTATCAACTCTTTACCTAATCCTAACCTTCCTACTACTAAGGTTAGAATACCTCCTACTACTAAGGCTACCAAACTCCTGAAAACACTGTTTTGAAGTGCCCTAATTAACTTTCTGTTACTCTGATAAATCCTATGACTTGTCTTAGGGTTTTCATTGCTGTGACGAGACACCATGAGCACGGCAATTCTTCTAAGGACAACATTTAATTGAGGGGGCTGGCTTACAGTTTCGGATATTCAATTCATTATCATTCTAGCAGGGAGCACGGTGGCATGCAGGCAGACATGGTGCTGAACGAATAGTAAGAGCCCCACATCTTGCAGGCAGCGGGAAGTCAAATGATTAATTGGACAGTATTCCTAGGATAAGAAACCTCAAAGCTTGCCCCCACAGTGACACCCTTTCTCCAACAAAACCACACCCTTAATGGCCCCATTCCCTATAAGATTATTGGAGGCCAATTACATACAAACTACCACAATGAATCAAAGAAACTTGGAAGGAAGAACAGATTTATTTGGTTTTCATTTTCATATTACAGTCCATGCATCAGTGAGCAAATTAAGAGCAAGAACCGAAGGTAGAAACCTGGAGGCAGGAATTGAAGCAAAAGGCATAGAACTCTGCTTGCTGGCTTGCTCTTATACAGACCAGGACTACCTGCTTAGAGGTAGCGCTGCCTGTGGTGGGGAAAACCCTCTCTCATCTATCCTTAACAGAAAACACCAGAAGTATGCCAGTAGAACTCCGGTAGAGGGCATTCCTCAATTGAAATTTCTACTGGCTGTGGCTGTAGTTCGTGTCAGCACAACTGACTCTTTGCCAACTTGACACACAAAGATATCACTTTTGTAACGTGGCATTTACTTGATTGCTTTGTCCCAGGAATTCAAGCTCATATCACAATATAATATACAGTTCAACTTTAGAAAATCCTCAATCTTAAATAAAATCCACCACTTAAAAATGTAATGTTTTTCGACAGAGGGCTGCTCTTAAATCTAAACATGTTAAACACTTAACATTTCAATGGGTCACAATAAGAGCACAGTTAAAATCAGAACAGTTTGAAACCTGAATGTATCAGTGTAAAATGCTCAGGGTCTGGCATTTGGGACTTACTCTTGATCTTCTGGGCTCCAAAGAGCTTGAGCAGTTCCACTTCTCCAAGTCTGCATTATGCTATACTCAGCTTGTGGCATCTTACCAGTGCTGCCTCTAGGTAGGTGGGCATGGTCTGGATCAGAAAGTAGGAGGAGCAAACCATGGAGAGCAAAGCAGGAAGCAGCATCCTATGGCTCACAGACTCAGGCTGGCTCACTATACACCTTGGGGATGTCAACATTATGTTTCAGTCTATTTGTGTTGTTAGACTGTGATGGGGAGGGAGAATGGAGATGAATTATAAAGGATAAAAATTTCCTTTTTCTAGCTCTGCAAGCTGGCAAGCCCAAAATAAGACAAATGCTAACAGGTCAGATGTCTGGTGAAATCTAACTTCTCTACAAGGGAAGAACTTTGTGTCCTTGCCAGGAGAGGCATGAAGGAATTAGTTGAACCAGGTACTGTATGAAACATCTTTTTCAATATCTTTAACTGAATCTACTAAGGAGAAACTCTGATACTGAATTGACCCTATAAGGCTCCCCCAGTCAATAGCATCATATTGACCACACCTGAAATTGGAAAGGGCACGTAAGGATCATAGTATCCTGACCTCAAAACAGACAAAAAAAAAAAACGTAATGAGAAAATTATAAGACATTACACATGGACATGATTGCAAAAGATCTTATTATTTTACTTAATCAATTTAATATTTTTCAAAATCAGTTCCATATGAATATATCATGACCCAATATATTTCACCTTAAGGAATGCAAGGTTAGTTTAATATTTTAAAATTCAAAGAATGCTATATTAACAAATTAAGAAGAGAAACATGATCATTTCAGTATCTGGAGAAAAAAACATTTATTAGAATTTAGAACCTATTCAAGTAAAGAATTAAGGCAAACTAGGAATTATGACGACTAAAGTTCTCATTAAAAAGTCCTATATCTTGTACCAAAGAATGAAACACAGTGTTTTGCCCCTGAAAACAAAAATACTTAAATATCCATTTTTCCACCCTGTTTAGCATTGCACCAAAGGTCCATTAAGCAGGTCATCAGCAAGAAAAGGAACTTAAATCATCGTTATTCTGATAATACATGATTTTCTATATGAAAATATTCTAAATACCCTAAAGCTACCTAAAACTAATAAGTCAATTTTCAATTTTATGGGTTTAAATATTTCTGCATAAAATAAACTGTATTTCTATTAAACTAGCAATAAAACACAGAAAGCAGAATAGAAAAATGCTATTCACAGCTGTATCAGTATGTAAAATGCTTTGAATAAAATTTGTATAAAAATGTGTAACATGTGGGTACTGAATACTCCAAGAGAAGTTCAAAATTTAAATACAGAGATAGTCTCCCTATTATTGATTAGAAAACCCAGCTTATTATAATGTCAACTTTCCCCCAAATTAATCTTCAATTTGAAAATGATTGCAATCAAATTCTGAGCTGGTGCTTTTGAAGAAGTTGTCAAGCTGATAAAAAATTTATATGAAAGTGAAAATATCCAATAAGAACTGTGAAAAAATTAAAACTCACTATAAAACTAAAATAGTGAAAGCAAATTATTGGTGTGAAGAAATGTATACAGAGCAGGGCACTCTGAAGGCAGAGGTGGGTAAATTTCAGTGTCTCTGTGAGTTTGTGGCCAGCCTGGTCTACAAAGCTAGCTGCAGGACAGCAGAGCTGTAACACAGAGAAACACTGTCTCCAAAAACCAAAAAAGAAAGAAAAGAAGGATGCAGAACAACACATCAAAAGTAAGCACACACATATATGATTGAAACCTTAATTTATTTAAAAATTAAAATTTTTCAATGAATCAGTCAAATCAATTGAATGATCAGGCAAAAAAAAATGATGTGGATACTTACCTCCCACTATTTGCTGATACATTTTGATATTAGTCACAGAATTAAATATTAAAACAAAAACTATAAAATGTCGAAAATAAACCTTAGGGATTGTTTTAGAAAAAATTTGTTGGCATAACAATGGGACAAATTACAAATGAAAATGTCATTAAATAGATTTTGTTGTTCCAGTAACACTGGGTGAAAATGTACACACAAGACAAAGGGTGGGAGAATTCTATTAAGATACGTATCTTGCTGTGTGGTGGTGGAGCAGAGGCAGGCAGATCTCTGTGAGTTCAAGGCCAGCCTGGTTTACAAGAGCAAGTTACTGAACAGGGTCCAAAGCTAAAGAGCAACCCTATCTTGAAAAACCACACACACACACACACACACACACACACACACACACACACACACAATGTATGTGACAGAGGATGTAGAGTTTACAGTTGAATGTGACAGTCACCAGCCACATAAAGCCATTGAGCTTCTAAGATGAATTTTGCTGGGGTTGTGATGTGTCATAAGCAAAAAAATACACTAAACTTTAGAAATGTAATAAAATCCAAGTGTCACATTCCTAAAATTTATATTTATTATGTCTTGAGATGAGAATATACTGATATACTTGGCTAAATAAAATTTACTGACTTATATAATATTTTTACTGGACAGATTTTATCTAAAAATCATAAATAATACATTCAATAATAAGAAGTCAACAAACATACTGACAAAAAAGAAAAAATATTCTAATAAGTAATTAAGTGAAGAAAATGACTTTATAGTAGAAAACACAGGGGATGATGTCAACCTCTGAGATATTTGCGGAACAAATGGAAGATGAAAGAGCACAACCTCTGCCCGGTCACTGAAGAATTTATTTAGAAATGATAACCATTCAAAACCATAAAAAATTATATTTCATTTACTTCTGGAAGAAACTGAAAAACTGCTTCAAGTGATGACAATTTTTCTAAAAGTGAAAATACAGTGTGTTTAGACATTAGATAGGCATGCCACTCTTACTTTCAATCGGTTAGAAAGGATAACATGCCCACATGATTAAGAATAAATTAGTTTCAGACAAAACTGATTACTCATCAAGGTGAAGACCATATAAATGTCTTGTCTCAGGTGAATAAATAGCATTTTATATAAGCATACAATGTAATGCTGTTTGATAACAGAAAGGAGCAACCTGCGAATACATTCAACAAATGTGATGACTCTCCAAAAATTACTCTGAACAAAAGAAACTGATAAAATTCAGTACACACTGAATGAGTCTAATTAGATGAACACTTAGAATAAGAAACTGGATCTATCATGATGGAAAAGGATCAATGGTTGTTTGGGGACAAATTAATGATAGGTAACAAAGGAACCAAATAAGAAACTCTGGGATGATCAAGACCATTGGTTGCAAAACCTACAACCCTTCCATACTTAAGAATACTTCAAATACATTAATTACACCTTAATACTTTGAGGAAATAATAATATAGTAAAATAAAGACCAAAAACATTTACCAAGCAGCCATCATGATACAACTAGAAGTTCTTCTTTCTTTAATACATAATTTAGAAAATAAATAGAATAATTTAGAAAAGAAGGAGGATCAGACTCAATCAAAATCAGTTTTATGAATTTTGATAAGCCCACGATCTGTCTTCAGCAATACTGAACTAAACAAACTTTGTAGAATAAGGGATTATATGCACAAAACAAACAGAAACCCATGTGTGCGTCATCAAATAGCAACTCAATGTTGTCACAATTTCATTCACAAGATCCAGAAGACAAGAACATGACTCCTTTGCTTCCTTTAGTTATGTCTTAATAAAGCCACATAGTCTAGCTCTGCCTCTTAGAATCTAAACTTGAACACACAGCTTCCCTGCAAAATGGGAGCAATCTAGTTTTTCCTTCCTAAGACTGTCATCAACATTAACTGAGATAGTACACAAAAGAGACCTTAGGAGAGTCTCAGGGAGCTTTAACTCTTACCATCTCATGGAGTCATGAACATCTAGCTACTAGAGTCCTGGGCACTGTGGTGCAATGAATGAATACACAAATGAAAGGGTTACACATTTGTTCCCGTCTTTCAGAATCTTACTGTTCGGTGGGGGAAACATGCAACCTATAATAACTATGGTAAAAATGTTGTATTAGTCATATCCCCAAGACTCTATGTGGTAATACTGTCATACAGTTGTCTACAAAATTGCTCGTCATTTATCATCCACATGTTTTTAAGACTTCTTAAATGTTTACAATCTTAAGCATGTCTGAATTTATGTTTTTCTTGATGTAGCTTCCCTAGAAAGGCAAGATGAAAAATTGGATTCTAAAGCAAAAAAATAGCTGACGTAAAAGTGATATAAAAACCCGAGGCCTGTGTTGGGGAGTTTTGATCAGTTCGGAAGGGCTAGCTAATGGACATATATAGATAATGGATGACGGTATTGAAGAGAGAGGCAGAGGCCAGAGAAGTATTTTTGGCTTTATACGCATTTGAACTTGATCAGAGGGATCTTATCAAGTCTTAAGTCAGTAGAAGAATTTAAACTGTGGTATAGCAAAATCAGATATGTCATATAAACAAATCTTTAAGGCAGGAAGCCAAGATCTTAATCCTGTCAAACAGTGGAATACTAAGGCTGTCAAGTTGGCTTGAACCAGGTTCCAAAGAATAATGCAGATCAAATCTTCAGCTGTATGGGTAAATTAAAGCATCCTATGATTTGTGAGAGACAATGCTACAATCTAACTACATTTTTAAATGAATAATTGTCAGAGATTTGCTTTAAAGCACTAGTTACCATGAGCTGAAGGAAAAGGAAGAGGAGTAAGAACGTATAATATCCCAACCATACTCTCTGGTGGAAATGTAGACAGGAGTCAGCACAGATGTGGCAGACGTGACAAGGAAGAAAGGAGGAAAAAAACTGTACCAAGACATTTAGCTGGCTGGAAACAGAGAAGAGATAAAATGTCCAAACATTAACCCCAGTGCTTTGAGCCATCTACTTGGCTCCAGTCTAGCCCTTCACAGTGACCGGTAGAGCGCTTTAAAATCCAAGTATAACCAACCTGAATCATCTTCGCTCGGCATCTAGTAAATATTTGGCAAACAAGAGCAACGCTAGAAGTATTCTACAGAGAAGATAAATAAATCAGGGAATGGAGACATGACACAATGACGAAGTTTGAGCTTGTCAATAACCTTGTAAAGGTTATTTCTCCTTCCATAAGCTCTGTATCCAGCCAGTGTTGTGTGTTGTTGGGGTGTGTCTATAGGCAGACCCCACTATCTTATGAATGCCTAAAGGTCAACCAACTAGATATTTGTTTAGCCTTCGCCAGTGGCTTGGTCAGTGGTTTCTCAGGCACTGGACTTCCATAGGGACTGAGGCAGCTATATACACAGTCTGGGAATAAACCTGCAATGGGAAGATAGTAGATGAGAAGAGAATAGGTGGGCTGAGTTCATAAAGTACAGGCCAAACCTCCATGTTGATATACAGGTCTCCACAGCTTCTGAGAACTCTGCCTTCGAACATGACCTCTCACAAGATGAGTATATCTGTCAAGAGATGCATATAGAATGAATGCTGTTTTAACCGGTTCTTAATGTGACTTAAAACTTCCAAATGCTTAGATTTATGAGGAGTGGGCCATCATTCTGGCACTTTAAATGTTGGAAGGTGGCTTTTTTATTAAAATAATAGTAGCAATAATAGTCATTTCAGTAACTACTATGTGCCTAACATGGCAGTTAAACTGTTTTATGATCGTTTTTTTGCTGACAAGTTTTGGACAAATAATCCAGATGTTTTACCTGTGTTGTATCGGCAAGTCAATCGATCCACTGCAGACTCGTCAAGCAGGTTATTCCTCAGATCCTTCATTGGAAGCCATCATTTCCCAGTCGGTCTTCTTCAACTGAAGACTTCATTATGATTTTCATTGATGCGACACACATATCTTTACTCCTGGGGGTGAAAAATTCTTAGCATCAAATATGTACCTTCCCCTGGAGAATGTTTTCTTTTTGGGAAATTTCTGCTCCATTGGCATTCACAGCTGACCAAAAGCAGACTAATTAAAAAGTTTGAAATTTCTACCATTGGCTGCTTAGGTTTGAAAAGGAAGGAAAGGGTCTTGGTTATTGTTCTTTTGTAAAACAACAGCAACAACAAAAATATAGAATTTTGAGATAAGCTCAGACAGAATATACTTTCTAAAATATTTTCAGCTGTTACTCGGCTAAAGTATTGACTCCTAGCAAATCAATTATAATCTGTGCTGTTGGCTTAAAAATGACTTCGATGGCAATAAGATTTTAAAATGTTGGATTCAAGGTGAATCAGTTCTCACACATGCTATAGGTGTTGACTCTCATAAGAGCAATTACCAATAATCCCCAGGGTTCACTTCAAACGTCTTCTTTCCTTTAGCTGGTCTCTGCCTTCTGAGGGTCACTTCTACTTAACTTTGGCATTCACAGCTGACCAAAAGCAGACTAATTAAAAAGTTTGGCCTTTGAGGGGAAATCTCCTATCTTGTATATTTTACCTAATCCTGTTAATTGAAAACAAAATGTAACAATTTAGACAATGATAAACCCATTAGCATCACATGCACAGGTGCCATCGTAAACTATGTGGCTTTCTGTGTTATAGTAACATCTCTGCCAAGCTACAAATGCCATTTGTTGACCAGGTATCGTTTTATATTTTAAAATTATTCCATCACTCAGTGTCTGCTCAGAGGGTGCAGCTGTACATTGGGGATTATCACACTTTCCTAACAAGCGTGGCTTTGAATATGACACCAGGCCTTTTAGTGATTTGAAATTTTCCATTCAGTATCAGTTTCTTCTTTAGTTCTGTTTACTTTGAGTCAAGGGACGGACACACACACACACACACACACACACACACACACACACACACGGGGTTAAGTCCTGTCAATGTTAATGCGTAAATATTCTCCACCAGCAAACAGTCAGAACACTGCCTTGCTTAAATCCTCCTCCTCCTCACATTGGTTTATAAGTCGTTTATAAAATAATATCGTTTCACAGAATAAAGATCAGCTAGAGATCAATAATCCGAGGTCTCACGGGAAGAAAGAACCACTACATCAACCCGAGGGCTTCGAAATCCGCAGTTTGTAAAATATTCAGCCTTCAGACAGTTTTTAGTAGTTGGGAGCCTTCCAGTTTTAAGGATCCAAAAACCAGAAGATTCTGTTTTTAGCCATGAAAATCTGTATTGTTCCACCTGGTTAGGGCATATATTTTACTGAAACTAGCCAACGTTTACTTTCAAAGAAGAACGCAGCATTGAACTTCCCGGCAGGTCCTCCCTGCCCAGACGAAAGCCAGTTGACTGGCAGAAGAAAATGACCACCACTCCTATCCCACTGTTCACCCTCCTGGCAGAACTCCAGGCCTGGTGCCAAGGCCCTGGCAGTTTTAAGGCTGTTTCCTGGCAGCCATTGGCTTTTCTATGCCATGTGACTCTGCTCCTGTCTGTCTGGATTTTGTTCTGAGTTTCCTTAGGGCGTGCTTCCGAACGGCATCGGGAAGGGTAGCAAGAGCCCCGGGATTCAGTAAAGCCATGTTCTCCAGGAACCTTGGATCCCTGAGCTGTCCCAGGCTCCCTTTGCCAGCCGCTTGCTTCAGGGCTTCAAAGGAAGGCTCGGCTGCAGTACCCAGCATGCTCCTCTGCGGCTGCCACAGCCCTCTTTTGAAGCACCATGGTAGCCAACAGAGAGGATTCTGTGTTACGTACAGTATGACCCTGGAGGAGCCAGCCAGCTGCTGTGACTCAGCTAAAAACAGGGAACTCGCTGTAAGCAAGAGGGCAGAAAGGGAACGATGGCTGAGGGGAGGGGAGCCAGGAAAAGCAGGAGTCGTTTATGATATTCAAAGTTTGTCAAAAGGCTCGACACATATTTCTGAAAGAATTTTCCTGATGGGCTAAAAAAGGCCCATCTTTACTTTCCTAAAATCTGCTTAGGCTTTGTAATGTTTTATATCTAATGAAACAAGCAGGGCAAGGATTAGGGGGAGGCCAAGAAAATAAAACTAAATTCTCTCTCATCTTACTCCCAGGTCCCCTGAGAAGTAATTTGCTTTTAAGATACAGTCTGGGGCCAAACACATAAAGGAAGGAAGGAACGAAAGAAGGAAGGGAGGAAGGGAGGGAGGGACGGAGGGAGGAAGGGAGGGAGGGAGGGAGGGAGGGAAGGAAGGAAGGAAGGAAGGAAGGAAGGAAGGAAGGAAGGAAAAGAATAAGTATCCAAGCACCCTTTTCTCTTTCTGTTGTCTTTACAGAGTGAGGGATTATGGTGGTTCAATTCCCATGGTTCTGTTTCTTCTGTTTCATTCATAAGCACTTCTGAACTTAAGTATCAACTGTGAACAAGGCAGTAGAGGTGAGACTTAAGCAGTAAACACTTCATTGTTCTAGCTCCCTTGGCTCTAGACAGGTGGCTTGTTTGTATGTTTGCTTGTTCTGTTTTTTTTTTTTTTCTTTTCCTGGAGAGGGGGACGGTGGCCAGTTAAAAGTAGACCTTTAACAATGAGCCCAGTCTTGCTTTGTGGAACATTTGCTAGAGTACTTTGCTCAGTTCAAAGGTCGAAATCTAGAGGTGAATGGAATGCGAAGTGTGCTTTAGCTAGAGAAAAATGGGTCAGGGGTGCCTAGGAGCAATCTGGAAAGGAGAGATTATAGAAAGGAAGCCACAAGAAGCAGTTATTAAATCAGCCTTTCAAAAGAAGATCACAGTATACTGTCCCCAGCATCCTTGGATATTAAGGGAGAAATGATACAATGAACCGTCTGATTAGACAGAGAAGAAATTCAAGTTTGTGCCTTGTCAGCCCTCAGCCCAGACCTGGGTGTGCCTCATGCTGGCAGAGTTTCTCAAGTGATAAAACCCAGAGCAAGTGGTGGCAGCTACCCTCTGGAAGAAAATCCTGTCTACAGATTTTCCTCTTGCTGTCAGGAAACAGGTCAACTTGATGGGGGAAAAAACTCAGTCTCCGAAGCTCATACCAAGTGTCAGGCTTGGATTTCCTATTTTAGTAGTTATTTTGTCTGCCTCTGGTTTCTGTGTACATCAGTGGGCGTGTTTCATTAAGGAAGAGTCATTTTAAGATAAAATTCTTCCGTAGGCTTAGCTTACTCCACCTGGCTCCTCAAAAGAGCTTAGGAAGTGGCTCCAGGGGCTCCAGGGGCTCCAGGGGCTCCAGGGGCTCCAAGGGCTCCAGGAGCTCCAGGAGACTCCAGTGCTTGGTCTGCAAGCAGGAGAACCTGAACTGAGAGCTTCAAAACCCATGTTTATATGTGGTCAAGCACTCCTGCCTAGCTTGTCAGGGGAAGCACAAAGAGAGGAGGCTCCCTGTCTCAAAGGATTAAGACAGAGAGTGATAGGATAGGACATTCCAAATTTCCTTCACACACGTGTGTACGCACACACATGTACACACGTGAGCTCAGGCTACTGAGCTGACTTCCTCAGCAACACACTTCTTTATTGTGGAGATTATGTTGTTGATAAGAGGCATATGGAAGACTGGGAGGAGAAAAGGACTTTTGGTGCAATTTCAAAATTCTCTTTTCAGCTCAGAAGAATCCAGTATTTCTTCAGCAGATATTTAGGTGGGTGCTTAAATCAGGGTGTAAAAGAATAGTGGTTAAAAATAAGGAGTGATAGCTGGGCCATGGGTGACACATGCCTTTAATCCCAGTACTCCGGAAGGAGAGGCAGGTGGATCTCTGTGTGTTCAAGGCCAGCCTGGTGGTCTACAGAGCCAGTTCCTGGACAGCCAAGACTCTTGAAAAATCCTGTCTTGAAAAGCCAAAGAAATGAACAAACAAAAGTAAGGGATGATGTTTTAATTAATTGTAAATGTTCATACGTATGTATGAACAGTGAACATGGAAAGAATGATCAGAGTATCATAGGAAGGCTTTAAGTAAGACATGGAAATGGTAAACTCGGCGATTCTTCAAAAAATTTGGTGGGCGGCGATGGCGCACGCCTTTAATCCCAGCACCCGGGAGGCCGAGGCAGGCGGATCTCTGTGAGTTCGAGACCAGTCTGGTCTACAGAGCTAGTTCCAGGACAGGCTCCAAAGCCACAGAGAAACTCTGTCTCGAAAAACCAAAAAAAAAAAAAAAAAAAAAAAATTTTACAGGTGCCATGGTTCCAAATCCCTACCATCATGGCATTGTCTTGGGAACAGGGAGCCAGGGTAAGAAGCAAAAGGGAGGATGAATGATCACATGACATGGCTGAAAACTAGATGAGCTTTGGACCTGGGTTATTAGAAGATTCTGGGTTGGCCGGAGTTCAGTACTGCTCACATGGTTTTGTATCCCCAGTCATTCCAAGATTCATTTGTTCATGCATTAGTCCTTAGCTAATTCTAGATATTGGGTCTGTGCTTGTGCAGACAACTTCTATGATAACTTCTACTGGAAACTTCAGAACTCTTGCCTGGGCTGACATGATCCCTCAAAGTTATGTTCAACCCATTATCATGACCTTGTTTAGAAATAGACCTTCATAGACATCAGTGAAACTTAACATCTTTCTGGGTTAGTTGAGGTGGCCTTAAATTCACTGATAAGCACTCTTGGAAAAGAGAGAGAGAAAAAAAACAACAAAAAAAAACATGTTGAGAAATACACAGAAGGGGAAAGCCAGGTGAAAACCAAGAATCTTAGGAACACTAAGGCCTTCCAACAGCCACCAAAAGCAAGGCCAGTCATGGAACAGCCTCTTTCTGAGAGATACTGGATAGAAACAAGGCCTGCTAATACCTTGATTTCAGACTTAGCATTTTGAGACAAATTTCCCTTTGTTCATGCCACACATCTTGTAATCTTTTAGACAAACCCTAGCAAACTAAGACAGGTCTTTATCTAATGTGTGCCAGTTTCATCACTAACTGTGCTAAAGACACACAAAATGGAGGAACACACTAGTGTTTTGGTTAGTCATACTAGGATACATAACAATAAACATAACTATGTTAATTTTCCAAAAATTCATAAACCAGTTGGAAGATAACCTTAAATTTTGTATCGACAGAGCAATTGTTATGTGCAGTTAAAGGGTAGTGGGTAAAACAGTTTCCTGCCTAAGGACATTTGTAATCCAACTGTATAAGGTACACACACACACACACGACCAAAACTCCAAAGGATATAGAAAGTGGGCTTTGAAGGATAGTAACAGACTAGACAAAAGTAATTGTTCTTTGTGACGTTGATGAGCTAAAATATAACGTCTCTTTTCCTGGGGTGTTTTTCTTAGAAGGGGTGATTGGAGTGTTTTGAGGCTGGGGAAAGGGGTGAGAAAATGCATCAAGGGGTGGAATGGATAAATGGCTGCAATGCCTCCTTCCCAGGATCCTACACATCATTCAGTAAATCACAGATACAATTCCCTAATGCCACTCATTGGAGAGGGGATTTGCAATGAGTACCAACAGGCCTCTTTGTGGGTCTCTTGATCCGCATAGACAGCTCTCCTTGGGAATTCAGAGCTCCTCAAGGGTTTCGGTATCACTTTGAACTGGCGCTATTTCCTTGACCCTCACTTACTGCTGTTCTGAATGCTTATCTGTTCCAAGGTGCTGGCTGCTGTGTGGGCTCTAAGGCTAGCTCGGGAAAGGGCCCATCAGCACCATGGGGAAGGCCCTACTGCAGCAGGGGAGGTTTGCTCTTTTCTCAGTCTGCACTGCTGTTGGTTTTGCCTGCGGGCTTCCTCGAATTGGCTTTTACATCTCCTGATTTAGACGCTAGCAGGATGGAGACTTTATGCATGTATATTTTCTGTCTGAGGCGAGCAGTGTTTGCCATTGCAGAAATACAGAGACTGCCAGCAGCGAGTGAGCACACTGCAGGAGCAGTCCGCAGGCATTCCACATTGGGGCATCGAGTACTGAGCATGGGGAAATCAAGAGCTTGCCTATGACTCAGCTGGGATTGATTCCTTTCTTGAAAGAAACCTAATTAGAAGCCAGGATATTCAGGCTATAGTAATTATTCTCATTCCCAAGCAGAGGAGGTGACTAACCTTCCTACTGTTCCAGAATGTTTGAAGGGCCACCCGTTCATCAGAATTGCCAACATATCTAGCCAGTGTTAGAACAAACAAAGAAAGATGCTGTAGCTACTTCTATCATGAGTCAAGCATTATGCAAACACACTGATGCAAAATTGTAAAACCATTATCATCAATATCATCCCTAAAACTTTGAATTGTACTTTATTTAT
This sequence comes from Arvicola amphibius, assembly GCF_903992535.2. Lineage (NCBI taxonomy): Eukaryota > Metazoa > Chordata > Mammalia > Rodentia > Cricetidae > Arvicola > Arvicola amphibius. Next base: position 13,445,768 of record NC_052055.2, on the reverse strand, counting down.
TTACATACTGTGACTATAGCTCAGTCTCAATCCGAGGATTGTGGGAGGCAGGATTGCCATTTTCAGACTGAGGTAGATGTAAGAGCCAGTAACTGGCTGCTTTGCTTTTCTGGTCTTCAGGTTAAGCCTCAGTATCCATCTCTGGGTTTTTATTAATCATGTTACATCTATGGGCATGCAAACGCCACCCTGTGCATGTGGAAGTCTGAGGACAACATGCAGGAATTAGTTTCCTTCTCCCTTGTGCATCTTCAGGGCTTGAACTCACGTGCTTAGTCTAGGTGGCAGGCATCTTTACCCTCTGAGCCTTATCACCAGTCCCAATCTCACGTTCACAGGTAAGAAAACTAAAGCAAAGAGAGACCAAGTAACTTCAAATGCTCACTAATGTCATAGGTCACTTTTGCGGAAGCAAAATGAAACCAGTCACTTATGTAGAGGAAGATTGCAACCTCCGTTAGTGTCCACATTGCCTCCTACCTCCAGAAGACATAACGGGCACGTGTTTCTATGCCAGGATGTCAGTTGGGCTTTGGTTTCCAAGAGAGCTCTCTCCATTTGTGATGAGGATATTTAATAATTGGATAAGCTCGGCTAGGTTTGGCAGTCAGCATTCACAGCAGCCAATGACAAGCGCAAAGTCCACCTCAATGGAAATAGGGCAGACTCAGCATCCTTTTCCAGCACTCAAGCAGCAGAACATGACTTCAAAGATCTTGTAACTGAAACGCATGCTGTTAACACTGAACTAGCAAACATTTCTTTGCCAGGTTAGGAAGTACCATGCTTTTATCAGCCTCAAGGTTTCCAGGGAATACACAGTCCGCTATAGCTCCCTGATGGGGTGTCAATGTAATTTCCTAGGTTTTGCTTCACGGTTTCCAATGGCTCGACCGTGAAGCTCCTCATGCTGACGTGATTATGCCTCTTCACACAACCCAACAGTTCTTACCTGCTCTCTGCTCTACTCCCATCTCCTGCCTCCCCCTTTCCCTTTGCCCCTGGTACATGATGAAGAACAGATCCCGGGGCAATAGCTTCATTTGGACATGTGGTCTGCTGCTCCTCGCATCTAGCAATAAACAAGAAAGAGGAAAAGAGAGAGGAAAACTTGTTAACACCATGCTGTATCTAAACAAGCAATCCCAGATGGCATCCTTTATGCCTTCTGCCTCTGATAAGAAAAGATTGAACAGGAAAAATAAGCAACAGCTGACAAGCCATACCCAGAACTGAGACCAACAGGGAGAACAGATTCCAGCTTTGTGCACTGTCCTCAGTCATGGCTCGGCACCCAACCCCAGAGACCTGCCTGGCTTCAAGTGCTTTTGGCGGTGCGTGCTCTTATGGAGTCAGTGAATCATGAAAGCATACAGGGCAAGTATTTTTCTTTTTAATTTGATCTTTAGTTTGTTGAGGAAGACCATGGCATAAATGCAGTAATGTATTTTATTTTAAAACACTGTGTTGTTAAAAACAGAGACAACAAATAAAATTCAAAAGCTCTTTAGTCCCAGTTAGTGTTTTTCCCAGAAACCAATGCTAATTCCTTCCTTAAAAATGCTTTCTTCTAATGTATGTCTGCCCGTGTGTGTGTGTGTGTGTGTGTGTGTGTGTGTGTGTGTGTTGGAGAGAGTGTTTGTGTGAGTGTGTGTGAATTCTGATTCTGAGACATTACAATAATAACTTTGTCTGAAACACTAAGAGCTATCTCAAGCATCAAAAGAGCTAGGGCTGAATCCTTACTCCCATGTTTTGTAGCTATGTGTTCTCAGACAACATTCCCTGGACCTCATTATCCCCATTTACAAACAAAGGTTAATAGAATTTATTTGTTTGGTGAATTTTAAGAAAGACCACATGCAGATATAAAGCACAGAAAAGATGCTAACACATATAAACATTTCTGTCATCTGCCCATCAGCTCAGGTATATAAGTAAGTATCTTGCTGTTCTGGACTCTGTCCTAATCTGGAGCTCCAAGCATCAACACAATCATCATTTTTCTCCGCAAAATCTAGCTCCTCTAAAATTCCATCTTGGAATTAAGTGTAGTCAATGGCACTGCACTGTTTCCAAGTTGCTCATGTGAACTGCAAGGACACACGCGTTTTAACAAATCACTTGCAAAAGCCAAATCCGCAATAGTGTGTTTATTAGTAAGCGCATGACGGTGGGATGAATCAACAGAAATGCTGTAAGCTGAAGGAGGAGGATCCCAGGAGGCAAGCAAGCAGCCCATGCTCTAGAGCCCAGCCATGCATCTCAGTCACTTGTCGTTTTCACAAGTTAATAAATATGAAGTGCTTCAAGAATGGGTTAAAATAATGAAGGCATTTTTAAAATGAAAACCCTCACACCAGAAGCCACCAGCAATAGCGTGACTTTTCAGATGGCAGAGAACCCGCCAGGGTCCTGTTCTCTGTACTTACTTCTGAAGCAGAAGATGGCCTAGGCATTGAGATTAGATGAAGGGTTTCCTTATAGTCAAGTTCTAGAAAACAAAGGTTAGGAAGTCACAGAAGACACAAGCACTTGTTCTGATCATGTAAAAATGCAGCCAGTCTTTAAAAAGAGCTTAGGTTAATGGGATGGAAATGAGTCAGAAAATATGCAAATTCAATTCACTTGAAACATATATGTCTTTAAAAATTAAGTGATAAATTGCTTTGTCAAATGCTTTTTGTGTGTGATTACCACCCGCTCACCCCATATTTAAATTCCAGTTTAAGAGGTCTTTCTTAACCTCAAATTCGTTTTTAGGTGACTAGAAAGGTCGAAGAGGAGGCAGGCTTTGCTTCCATATGTGAGGGGCTGCAGAGTCTTTAGTTCTGTGTAGAGGAAAGAAAAAGAGCAAGCAGAAATAGAGAAATCAGAAAACTTCTAGTAAACTGTCCTGAGAGGAAGGAAGCTCATGTTGTAATAACTCTAGGATAAGACAATCCTTGAGATTGGGAAGAACTCTTTCCCTAAATTGCTCTCCTTAGCTGGCCCACACCTTGACCAACTGCTGAAGCTGGAAGCACTGCTGGAAAAAGTGAGTGCATCTCTTCCATAAACCTCAATGCCCAACTTCACCATAAGTTGTCCTTAGAGTTGAGCCCTGTTTCTCACAGATTCTTGAGAGATTAAAGTCCATTTTGCTTGAGGGATTGCTTACTTAAAACCTTTTAAATTATGTCATGTCTTGTGGATACCCATGGTAGGCCCGCCCCTTTCTGAACAGAACCAGAGGAGAGGTAGATTGGGGAGGTGGAGGAAGGGACTGGAAGGAGACAGGGGTGGGGGAGAAGATGAGGTCTGATTGTAAAATAAATGCATTTATTAATAAAAATAAATAAGTACACTTTTTAAATTGATGCCTAAAACATCTAATCATTTCTGGGAAGAGCTGAAACCTGGCCCAAGGCAGCAGTGAGTTAGAGAGGCTAGGAAACTTCAAAGGATGTGTAGAACTCAAGCTAAACAATGGGGACAAACCCGTGAAAGAAGGTTAAGCTCCTACAAACTTCAGAAAATACCAAGTCTCAGCTCACAGAGGGCAGAAGACAGACTGAGAGCCCAAAGCTTGGGAGACCAGTCAGAAGGGGAAAAGAGACATTGACCGTTCAAGAAGATGCATGCAGAACCACAGCTATGCTAACATGGCAACATCACTTCTAGCCAGGCCCTGACTCATACAGGAAGCTGCTCACGATATTCCTGCTTCAGCAGGCTTAGATGACAACTAAAAAAGAAGAACAATACAGAGCCCAGGGCCTCAAAATCTGCTGAAATCTGACAAGTTCCAAGTCCCTTCCCTCCCTTGCTTCTGACCTAGCACATTTAGTGATTGTGGAACTGGTCAGCAGATCCTAACACGTTCTCTGCGAATCGATGCACGTCTTCCCATCCGCAGTAAATCCTTAGACTGCTGATAATGACTTAGCACTTACCTGAACTGTGAATGACTGGCACAGCTTTCTCAGGATGCGTCCTCCTTTTTTCTTACTCTGCACATTGCATTTCGGAGTATATGAAGCATGTTTCCCTCTGCCTAGTCTCTCCGTTTGCTTTAGCAGCGATCACACACCTTTAAATTTTGCCATAAAACTTTCAGAGGTCTTAGCATTGCCGGTGGTTCACAGTGTCGGTCACAAGCATGACAAGCGCATTTTCTCACCCCTTTGAACTAGCAGACTCAATTATTCTTTTGGTGAAAAAGCAGACGTGTACAGTGTGAGACAACGCAAGGCCCTTACTGCAGTCAGATCAGTTGTTTGAAATATTTAAAGCATTATTGAGTTTGACTAATGTTTTAATTCATGTGGGAGTATCACAAGTCATTGCACCCCTTTTCTTCCCTGTGTTGTTAAAATGTTCTTATGCTCACAAAGTTGGACTTCCTAGAGTTTATTATTTAACAGTTTTACTTTGTGTAAGTATAACACGTTTTTAATGTTTCTTTTTTATTTATGTATGTTCATATGAGTGTATGCCACACATCTATGTAGTGGATTCCATCTATATATGGAAGTGGATTCAGATCCTCTGGACCAGAGGTTTCAGGTATTTGTGAACCACTAGACTCTGGTTCTGGGAAATGAATTTTGATCTCTGGAAGAGCAAGAAGTACTTTAATTGCTGAGCCATCTCTCCTGCCTCAACATTTTTATGTATAATTCTTTAAAAGAAGAATTTTCCATTTGACAAGTATTGTCAATAAATGCTCTATAACCTCATCTCTTTGAGCCCTGGCTGACAGGTTTCTCAAGATTTTGGTTACTTTCACTGAAGGAAACTCATTTCTCAGTCTCCTTGTGAAAACATGCTGGCAAGAATGAACTCTATATCCCAACCCCAGCCTGGGAATTTGATGCCCTTTGTATGGGAACACTGTCATTGATGCAACCAGGGATTGCATGACTTGTTTTGGCTGGGCATTGTACTGTTGACTCATTGAGTTAGCAATCATGCTGAATTTTAACTTTCCCCCCCCACTTTTTAAACAATAATGTGCTTCTGAGTGATAACATTTTTTTTCTCTGGTTTATCAGATTAGATAGATGAACAATTAATGAAAACATTTAAAAATTCAAAGTTCTTGAAGGTATACATACTTTTGCTCTGTCCCATGATAAGATGACATTCAAACAACGGCAAAATAGAGGGCATATATTTTATAATTAAAGTTGTTTTTGTGAAGCTATACATTGAAACTGATATTGATTTTCAAGTTCAGTAAAAATGTTTCCTGGTTCACATGACTTCTTGCATTCAGAGTGGTTCTGATTTTTTATATCTGAGCTCAGTTAGATGCTTAGGGTTTTTGAAAAACTACCATGCTCAACCTCTGAGTTAGCATCGCTAGGCCTTAGATGTAATTGCTAGCTAAATTTCTCATTTGCTGAGTAGATCTGAGTTTTCACGCCACACTGGGAACCCATAAATTAAAATTTGTTACTTGAATCTCAGATACACTTTGGTTGAAACTGATAAAAGGCAAGTAGTTTAAGAGTGATTTGGAATGTTTCTTAAGTTTTTGCTTTAATCATATCTAAAAATAAATTTTTAATTTTTGGTATCTTAACTGCGTGTGTGTAAAAGTGTTCACATGTGTCTGCATGAGTTTGCACCACATGACTAAAGGTGTTTGCTGAAGTCAGAAGAATGAATCAACTCCATGGAACTGGAGTTACCTAATGTGGGTGCTTTAAATTGAATCTTGGTCTTCTCCTAGAACAGCAATAGATCTTAACTGCTAAACCAGTTCCTAATATTTGCATCCACTTGAAAGTGGATGTTTTGATAAACAAAAACTCAATCACTTATCTTAATATTTGATAGCATAGAACTATTCTGTGGTGTTGGACTTTTTCATTGTTAGAACAGAGTACCTGACATTTACCAAACAGATCCTTAACTTGACTCAGTTCACAAGCTTCAGGCCATCAGGGCAGGAAGGGTGTGGCAAAGCAGAGCAGCTTGTATCACAGCAGCTAAGAACCAGAGAGAGAGGGAAGAGGGACAGAGACAGAGAGACCTCTATTAGCTTGCTTCCGCCCCTTCCCTTTTTATTCTGTCAAGATCCACAGTCTATGATGTGATTCACTGCTATTCAGTGTAATTGCTCTCTATTAGTTAACCCTTTCTGATATGTTTGCCCTTACAGATGCACCTGAGCAAACTCTCCAGCTTACCTATGTTCCTTCTAATCTAACCAAGCTGAAAATCAAAATTACTATCAGACACATTCTAACTCTAAAAGAGATTGGAAAATTTGAAATGAGGTGCCCTTTATTTATGGGCTAAAACAAAGATATATTTTATGAAAAGGTAACTAAAATAGTAAATCTTCTTAACCCAGTAATCCCTTACAGGAAGTCCACAAAGCCCCGAATGTTAAGGAAAGGGTAATACTTCCTGTTTCTACATTTCAAAACATGCATCTTTGTGTCTAGAATATGGAAAAAAAGAATTGGCTAAACAAGTCTACAGGAAGATACTGGAAGACATTCTCATAATTGGACACAGTAAATTTGTTAAAACTTTCAAAAGTAAGATTACATGAAAAATCATCCTGCTCACTGAGCAGAGTTAGGAAAGCTTAGGTATCCCTTTTTCCTTTGGGAACACAGCAGTGCGTCTCGCTTCTATCCCCGATGAGTGATAATGGCATTCGCTGCCACAGGAGCCATCAATTCTTTGGAGGCCTAACTGTCAGTCATAAGTAGATGGCAAAGGAATGGGATCTCCAGATGCAAAGTTCACAATGCACAGTGGCTATAAGAGATGCTGTAGAATGATCCCATTGCAGAAGCACATTCTAATAAATACATTCGAGTCTAATGTCTAAGTCTACAGTGTCCCACCCTCACATACAGATAATTCTATATCTCTAGATGTAATTTGACCACCTATTTCTATTGTGGGAGAGAAAGCTATAGTAAATCTGCTTGACAGTTACAAGTATCAGGAAAGGCCTGGTGCTACATAATGAATCACTGTTGTCAAAAGGAACCGCACAAAACAGCTATTATTTGCTAGATAAAGGTGAGGCTATTCTGGCTCTTTAGGTGATTGTAAATAGCTATTTTGCAATGTCCTGGAACAAGAGCAACCAACAAAAGAAAGAACAGTTGTGAAGCTTCTGAGCTATTTGACCACATCCCACATTGAAGGCAGGGAGAGAAAGATCTTCTTGTGAATCTTCTTCCTCACAACTTCCGCATTTACAGAACCAAAGCATCGAGCTGCGCATGCCCACTCTTTCCCCTATACATGGAACAGAAGCATTGCCTTCTTTACTGGGAAAAGTTATCCAAAGTGTTCACACTCTCCTTTCATCCACTGCAGTTATTTGCTTAATCGGGTGCCAACAGAAGCAGTGTGATCCGCAGCTCTAACAGGAAAAGGTGGCGTGCCAAGTGGTACTAAGCCTTGGGGGCAGAAGAGTGCATCCAGAAATGTCGAAACAGTTGTATTTGATGAATGGGCAAGGTATGTAGAGAATGCAGCTAAGACTAGCCACAGTTTTCTCAGTGGAGTCCTTTGTAGTAGATGACAAGGTAGGGACCAGCTGCCTCTGGACTAGGTTTTCTGTGAAAAGGACTAGATGTCCCTGCAATTCTCCTTTTATGATCAGAGTATCTGGAAAAGGGAAGAAGCACATACAATCCAAAGCTCATATTGGGGTTTGCTGTTTGAAAACTAAAAGGTGGCTGAGAACAAAATTAAAGGACAATTAACAGTATGATTGAATATGTGCAATGTCATGCTTCTATCTACTCAAAAGCCTGTTTTGCAGATCCATGAAAATCTTTGAGGCTTAGTGATGTATGAAAGAGTGAATGCATTGTTAGTAACCTTCGACTGATATGTGCTATACTCTAGACCACACTGCCCAATACATTAGCCACTAGCCATAAGCAGTTATTAAAATTTAAGTCATCAAAAAGTTAGCTATCATGTATGGAGAGCTCACTGTCTTCAGGGATTAACCTATAACAACTATTCTGCTAAATGTACATAGCTTCAAATGGCCCTCTAAATTCCATCTCTATCTATCTGTCTATCTGTCTGTCTGTCTATCTGTCTGTCTCTCTGTCTCTCTGTCTATCATCTATCTATATCTATCTATCTATCTATCTATCTATATATCATCTATCTGTCATCTATCTATCTATCTATCATCTATACGTGTGTGTGTGTATACACACATATATATTCATATAAAATCAGTTATTGCTTCTCTCAAACCTCATAAGAAAAAATACTTTTTGCGCAGTGGGTGATAGTGGTCACAGAGACAACTGGCTAAAACCCAGAGAATAAATGTTCATGTAGTGTTCAGCCACAGTTGGGACATCTATATCATTACTTTACCCTAAGACTTAAAGCGCATCGTAGAAGATGGGGCATATAGACTGTAAGAGCTCGCAGAAAAGTGAATCATTGTCTTCTGGATGTGGCATGACTGTTATACTCCTGAACTCAGAAAAGTTGTGGTTGCCTGCATGAGGTCTGCACAAGGCTAACCAACTAAACATTCTAGCACCAAAAAAAGGGGGTGCAAAAGCCCCATCATGAACTGTGGGAGAGAGAAAGTCAGTTTTCTTTAAGGTTGTGATCCCTGTAGGTTGACCATGCTTCAGAAGATGCTCTCATACCCATATACGGGAATCACAAATTGGAGTAGATGGATTATTTTTTTAAAAAGAGAGAGGTGAGTTGGAGTTGTAAGAAGGTACAGATGAATATGGAAGGAGACAGGAGAGGGAATGGGACTAAATTTGATCAAGATACAATTAATATATCAAAGTCTGCAAGAATTTATAAAGATGTCTCAGTGAGTACATAGTGGTACTTACATAAAAACTTGATAACCTAAGACTAATCCCTGGATCCTAGGACACACAGACAGACAGATACACAAATACAAATGCACAAGTGCACACACAAACACAAATATACACAGACAGACATTTACACAAATGTACACGGACACTCACACAAATGCACACATATACACACACGTGTTCTAAGTAAAAGGGTTTATTAAAATCATATAAGGGAAGGCCAAGATGGGTGAGTTTCTGGAGTTCAGGGGCCAGGTTGCCTAACCTGCCTGGCAAGATTCAGACCAGTAAGAGCCTCTGTCATAAAACATTGTTGACAAGCATTCAAGGAACAATATTAAGTAGTTCTCTGTGTATATGCACACACATGACCTCCCACAGACACATCCACACAAGAAAAATCACACAAACATATACTCACAGAGACATGAAAATTTGAAATTCCGTAATAGAAGAGAGCTGCTTGTTTGATCCCAGCAGCTTAGCCCCAACTTAATCAAGCAGAAACTGTATTAATTAAATCACTGCTTGGCCCATTAGCTCTAGTTTCTTATTGGCTAACTCTTACATATTAATTAAACCCATTTCTATTCATCTATGAATGGCCACATGGCTGTGGCTTACCAGCAAAAGCTCCAGCATCTGTCTCCAGCAGGGCTACATGGTGTCTCTCTAACTCTGCTTTTCTTTCTCTCAGCATTCAGCTTAGTTTTCCCTGTCCAAGTCTGTTTCCCATAGCTCTGCTATAGGCCCAAAGCTGTTCTTTATTAATCAGTTGTATTCACAGCATACACAGGGGATTCCCACATCAAAAATCAATTTTTTAACCTTAGCTTTATGTGTTTCTTTGTGTACTCTTATATACATATGTATATATGCAAAGATCCTACCAAGAAATATTTTCAAAGACTTGTGGACTTTCTGTGGATTTTTTATAATAGTTATAGAAACCATATCAATGAGAGAATGGATAGAATTGTGCTTTTCCATTACTGTTCCTAAAAACTCTTGATGCTGTATGAAAAAAAAAAATACTACATCCACTAACTTCTCTAATCAAACCATAATGTACGTAGTTTCCAAGAGTGCATAGTGAAGAACCCAGACTATTATTGATTAATCCAACACATACTTTAAAAAACAACCTTAATCCTTTACCCTTACTTACAAGTCATCGATTAACTTTACCCAAAACTCAGCTTTCACAGAGCAGTTTCTGGGAGAACTTTTCCAGGAAGGGAATGTGTCTCGAGTCTCTACCGTTCACCCACCTATCACGGTGGCATCAAGAAAGCTTGGCCGAGTTCAGCCTGGTCAGAACATGAGTCTCCTGATTTAGGGAAGGTCAGATCAGCAAGTATAAATAAAGGAATCCCAGATGGGATCTTGAATTCAGGGGCTTTTCTGGAGTTATTCCTGAAGATTGGACCAGAGAGAGACTGTCTTTGCTCTGGCACGTTGCTTATTATTGATTTAACATGAAGGCCTTCATGTGAGCCATCCTGGCTTTGGCTCCTAAAGTCCTGTGACACTCTGACTTCACAAACTTTTTCGAGCCAAACACCATGCCAAGGTGTTAGTCCTCGTTTCACTTTTCTGTAGCAACAAATTTTATGTCCTCAGTGAGCAGACACTTAAGATTCCTTAAGAAAAGAACAGTTCCTCAGACAGCTGTGTTCCGTATGGTTAAACAAAGCACCACGTAAAAAGGAGGGTGAGACGGACACAGAGAGTGGGTGGAAGACCTTAGATTCCCCAGCTGTGTTTCCACAGGTTTCCTTTCCTCCACAGAATGAACCAGAATCCTTCTTTGTTCTCTAGAATCCCCTGCCTTACCTGATCTCCATTTTTTCTCCTCCGCTCACTTCCTAGTGTTTCCTTTTCATTTTCTATCTCCTCCTCCTTCTCTCTTGTCCACCCTTCACTTCCACTTCCCTTCTCTTCCTTCTCCCTTCTCTTCTCCTCCATCCCTTTCCTCTGCATCCCATCCCTTGCTCCTTCTCTTTCTTCTCAACTCCTTCTCCTCATGACTTCTTCCTTCTCTTCATTCTTCTCCAGTCTCATTTCTTCCCCTCACCTTCTGTTTCACTGAATTATCCATCTCTAGGAGAATCATTGCCTCCAAGGGTTATTATTTTCCATGGTAGCCTTCTTTAAAAGTACATTAATGTGAGTCAATTGTTGCTCAGAATCTCCTCCATTTAAAAAAAACTGAATGGTAAAACTGCTAGCCATTTCTGCTAGTCTTAAAGCTTACGATGTATACCACATGCATGGCATGAAACCTGAATAATGAATGGTAATGAACAGTAACAGGCAGAGGACTCTGCACAGGTTTCTGAATTGTTCTTGTCTCTGGGATTTCTTCATACCTGGGAGGTATGTTTTTGTTTGGGGATAAGTTATAAACAGTGATATCAATAAAAAAAGAAGGAAATATTAAAAATAAAGTCCTTTACTGCTCATGCTAATACCACGAATAGAAGGATGTTTGGTTAGAATGGGGAGGTCTTTTTCTTCTGTGGTACTGAAATCAATAAGACCCTGTCTCCTAGGAGTTGCAAATTGTCATACGTTGAAACCATCGAGAGTGCTGAAGTAGAACAGTGTCACAAATCTCACCTGGATGTTGTAGGTCCAACCTGGATCACACTGGAATAAAAGCCATCAGAGGAATCTATTTCAAGAAAAATTCCATGAGCCTGTGCATGTAAAAGGGCACTGAAAACATAACCACGGTGTGGGGGTTAGCCCCAAATGACAAGAGTAAGTGTCCATTTTTTGGATACTTTTTTTTCTCGTTTTTTAGTCCTTGTGTGCGACCATAAACTCAATCTTCTATTTCCTTAATAACTGGCAACTGAATGACACTATGTGATTCCTTAATTTCAGAAGTCAGACTGCACCTGTTTCAGTGAGATTCTAGAACATATCTTCTACCTCACCCTTAACCTTGCTTCCTAGGAAACCTAAATCTTCTTTATTAACTTGAAGCGCTTTTATACAAGCTGCATATCTCATGAAAGGAACTAAAGAAGCCAGGAAATGAACACTAAACGTTGTTTTGTCCTATGTTCTGTACAGTAGGCAGCAGAATCCCCTGAAGAGAAGTTTCACTAGTTCTCACTCGCCAACTGCATGTCTTTGTATTTCTGTAGATGAACTTGGAAGTACACAAGTTCATTTCTTGAGTTCTTGCAAAAGCTCAGTGTCGACCCTAGAATCTCCACTTGTGTTTTCATCTTCCTGGTCCATGCATTATTTACTCCCCAGTGTTCTAGGAAGAACATCACAGAAATATCAATATCCAGCATGTAGTTTAGCATTCCTTTTAGACCTGTATTTTTTAAAATTCTCCTCTCATACAATGCATCTTGACCACAGTTTCCCCTCCCTCTACTCCTCTCAATTCTCTCCACATGCCATCTCCCTGAGATCTACTCCCCTATCTCACCCATAGAAAAGAGTAGGCCTCCCAGAATATCAGTGGCACACAGCACAAATTGCAATAACACAATGCATAAACGTTCATATCAAGGTTCTGGGAGGAAACCCAGTAGTAGGAAAAGAGTTCTAAAAGCAGGCAAAAGAGTAGAAGACACCCCCACCTCCACTGTTAAGAGTCCCACAAGAACACCATGTTACATGACAGTAACATATATGCAGAGGACCTAGCACAGATTCCATGATTGTCACTTCAGTCTCTGTGAGCCCCTATAAGCCCTGCTTAGTTGATTCCAGAAGCCATCCTCTAAACTGGTGTCCTTACGCCCTCTGATTCCCATAATTCCTCTTCCCCTTCTTCTACCAGGGTGCCGGAGCTTGACAGGGAGGGACCTGATGGGACTGCAAACCTGACCTCTCTCCACCTAATGTTTGATGGTGTAGGTTTGTGTTTTTACCTACTTCATTCCTTAGTATTTATTGCATTCACCCATCCCTCCCCTGGATTTGTTTACTGACAACTCCAATTCAACACCTATGCATCAGCAAGACTACACTTGAAATTATTTCCCTATTTTTACAAATTAATCTATTGTATACAGCCAAGGTCAAATGCAAACACTTTCTTCAAGAAACCTTTTTATCCAAATTAAAATGAATTGCTAGTCTCTTTCTCTCTCTCTCTCTCTCTCTCTCTATATATATATATATATATATATTGTGTGTGTAATCATACAAAATATTATATATAAATATATTACACACACACACATATATGTGTGTGTGTGCGTTATATGGGTTATGCAGTCTCATATATGCTCAAGCCATGTCCAGTGTCTCAGACCACTTCCTGTTGCCTCCATATCAGGACATAGAACTCTCAGTTCTTCCTCCAGCACCATGTCTGCCTGTATGCTGCCGTGTCCCACCATGGTGGTAATGGACTGAACCTCTGAACTTTAACTCACCCAAATAAATCTCTCCCTCTATAAGAGCTACTTAGACACTCATCCATCCAACTGTTTCACATGTAACTCAAAGAATATTACAGCAACCTGCGTATGCCCCTTACTAGACCAATACAGAGAAGGATCTTTTTTTTTCCTCATGGTTTATTATTTTTTTTAATATTTAAAAATTTCCATCTCCTTCCCTCCTCCTCCCCCCTCCCTCCCCTCCTCCTCCCCCTTCCCTCCCCTCCTTCTCCCCCTTCCCTACCCTCCCCTCCACCCATACCTCCCCTCCCTCCCTCTCAAGGCCAAGGAGCCATCAGGGTTCCCCACTCTATGCTAAGACAAGGGTCCTCCCAACTCCCCCCTGGTCCAGGAAGGTGATCGACCAAGCTGAGAAGGCTCCCACAGAGCCCGTCCATGCAGAAGAATCAGAGCCCAGAGCCATTGTCCTTTGCTTCTCAGTCAGCCCCCGCTGTTGGCCACATTCAGAGAGACGGGTTTGGTCGCATGATCCATCAGTCCCATTCCATCTGGAGTTGGTGATCTCCCATTAGTTCTGTCCCACCGTCTCCATGAGTGAACGCACCCCTCTCGTTCCTGACTTTCTCCCTCATGTTCTCGCTCCTTCTGCTCCTCATCAGGACCTTGGGAGCTCAGTCCAGAGCTCCTAGCTACAATTGTAGTTATGGTCTAATACATCAAAATATTCTCAATTTGGTGATAGTTTGCACAAGGGCTATTGCACACGGCTCCTGTGTGGCAGTAGCATTCAGGCCCCATTCTTTCACTGTTTCTTTAACAGTGGAGCATCCGTACCTCCTGCTGTTGCCTTGTGACTTCCCATCTTACTTAATGATTACTTAGGAGCCTTTATTTGTTGTCAGTGTAGTACAACCAGTAGAACATTATAAATGTTACTTTCATTAGTTTCACTGTGCTTATTGTAGCTTTTATCATGATACATCATCTTCCATCATTTATGATGTGGTGGAGGCCAGGCAAAAAGAAGATATGAAGGGAGGATGAAAGAAAAGAAAAAAACAGAGAAGAATAAAATAAGAAAAAAATGTGAAACACTTTCTATCAAAAACTGATTATACTGCCTAACCAGAGCTAATTACACACATGAGGTGCATATGAGGAAATGAAGAAAAATCTAAAGCCCTCAAACTTAATCTATTAACCAATTGAACTTTATTGATATTTCTATGTCAGAGTGAACAAATCAGTCTTTACCATTGCATAACTGCATCTCACAGCGCCCCATCCCTAAACAATGAACTACAGGCAGCTAAGAAAGACTGAGTGAGGGAGAAAAAAATCTTCCCCATGATTGATTATCCAACACTAATTAGTCAGTCTCAAAATCATATACATAAATTCAAAACTAAATGAACTGAGAAAAATGTATTTATATATTCATACATATATATATAAAGTAATAAAAATATATGCATATAAAGCAATAAAAACTGAAGCCATGAAATTGAGAGGGATCAGGGAAAGGGCATGGGAGGAGCTGAAGAAAATAAAGGGAGGAGAAAATGTTGTAATTGTATTTTAATTTCTAAAACTTTGAAATATAGGTGTATCTTTTGAGGCTGGACTCCCCATGTCCTGGTGATCTTCTGATTGTACATCACAGCTCCTACATCTATGGCTCTTGTGGAAGGAGGGACAGGGAGATGGTAAGACCCAGGACATCAGGCTGTCTGCCTTGAAACTTTTTCTCCTAGAAATGGCTCCATAATAATACAGGAACAATGGCAATATGAACCAACATATTAATGTGGAAGGGAGCAATTTTTATGGGTCTCACCCCTTGACAAAGAACTATAGGCAACTAATGACGTCTGGGGGATGATCAATTAGCTTTAGCTTCTCCCATGGATGAGCCCCGTTATTGGTTGTCCAATGAGTGGTCAAACCCGAAACCATATACATACAACAATGCAATGAGACAACAAAAACAGATTATGCAGGCTGTGTGTGTGTGTGTGTGTGTGTGTGTGCACGCGCGCGCGTGTGTTAGTAATGAGCTGGCTATAGCAACCAAAACAAAATGTGGTTTCTGTATATGAGAACATAAAACTCTTAGAAAATCTAATAAATTGTTTCTACATAAATATATATATATATATGTATATATACACATATCTTTGTGTGTGTGTGTGTTTGTAAAGAAACTATGAACTTGAAAATGGAGAAACATGGATGAAGTTCAAGGGAAGGTAGACAGGAGGACCTGGACAGAGGAAAGTGGGGAACTGAAATTTTTTTCTTAATTTTGATATTTAAGACAACCATCAAATTAATCAGTGGACAATTCTGCTGCTATTACAAGGCATTAACCTGTATCTCGAAGGACCTGATATATTGAGGACTGTCTTAGGAAAGAAGCAGTCAGTCCCCACATTGCACTTTTAACAACTTCTAACCTCTTTTTTTTCCACTACCTTCTTCAGAGTAGAAACTCCTGCAAACCTTCTCCAGTCTCACATGGGTTGGAAAGCATAGTTTCTAACTCAGTTTCTCTTTTCTACAGCTCACACATTAACCAGCAGGTACAGCATTGCATCCATAATCCTTGCCCAAGAATGCTGTTTCTCTTCTATCTCCTGCTTATTTGGGTTTTTATTCTGCTTTCCTCATTTCAGACAGAGAAACACAACAGTTGTCAGCCTGTTTAAGGATGATATTAATAAATATCCTTATCTATTAATGTTCCAGCAAACATAGGAGGGTCAGGAATTAAGAGTCACTCATCAAATATTTATTATCTAATCCACCATGCTAATAGCTTTTAGCACAATGATGAAAATGACTGATAAATTTGTCTTCACTCAAGGCCAAGGTTGAGCCACCTTTCTCTCTTGATGTTTTGGTTGTTTGCTACTCTTTCTTCCAACAACGTGATCTCTCATAACCCTTTTTGTTTTCATTTTTTTTTTTTTGTTAAGTCTTACATTTTATTCTCGGTGCATTGTTTCATGTATATTTGTCTGGTGTGGGAAGTCCTTCTGTCTATGTGTTGCTTTTACTGGTTAATGCATAAAGAACTGCTTTGAGCCTATGGCAGGGAAGAACAGAACTAGGCAGGGAAAGGTAATCTGTATGCTGGAAGAAAAAAAGGCGGAGTTAGGAGACGCCATGGATCCTCCACTGGAGATAGACGTGCCAAAACTTTAGCCAGTAAGCCACGACCAGGTGGCGATACACAGAATAATATAAATGGGTAAAATTAAGATGTAAGAGTTAGCCAATAAGAAGCTAGCTAGAGCTAATAAGCCAAGCAGTGATATAATTAATACAGTTTCTGTGTGGTTATTTCTGGTCTAAGTTAGTCAGGTGGCTGGGAAGAAAAGCGGCCTCCCTCCTCTGTTTGTCTTTTCTAAAATTTCTTCCCCATGCTGTCTTGAGAGCTGAGTACATCTATAGATAAGTCTGTAGAAGCTATTTATTATGTGAAGAAAGCCCAAGTCTGTCATCCACATAAGAACTCTCACCTCCAAATATCTACCGCTCCAGACAACACCAATTTCCAAGGAAACTACCACAAAGGAAAGACAGAGTGCCTCTTCCAACTACCTGTGGTGGATAGCAAATCTTTAAAACTTAACATGGATTTTATTTTGGGAAATAGGAGTCATTTGGGACTTGGTTTTATCTACCATTTACAGCTTAGAAAATCATCAACATTTATAGGGAGAAATAAAGCAAGTCTCAAAATTATATTTGTAGATTTCCTTGCATCCTTTTAAAGCTACTTATAGAGGCAGCAGTAGGGAAGAGTGACACATATTTCACTGACTGATAAAAATTTGTCATTCTGTAATTCTTTTAAAGGTGAATAATACAGGGAGATGATTCTAACTTTAAAAACAATTCCTGATCATTTTTTTCTCAAAAGGCTTTGTTTTCTCATAGACATCTTCCCCATTTCGTTTTGTGAATCTATATTCAGTTCATTGCTAAATAGGGAAATAGAAGCAGGAAATGCTATTGCTCTAAATCCAGTTGCCTTGGCTTCAAATTTATTTTACCTCTACTTCAGTGATCATGGACAGTAACCTAAAGTCCCTCTATCTCAGTTTCCTCCCCTCCTTAATGACAGAAATTTTGGTGCAGGCCGAAGACATTAGTACATGTGAATCACAATGTGGGTTATAAGTAAGTGTCCAATTAGAATTAACTTGCTGATATTTTCTATTATTATATTATTTTTTACACCAATTGTGATTTTTTAACACTACAAAGTGTGATTTTTTTTTACCCCAAAATTCAAATTACATTTTAAAAGATCACTTTCTGAGGGGAGAGGCAGAAAGCGGAGCAGAAAAAAATGAAGAGCTCATTAAAAATCAATAAAATTTTTAAAAAGATGACTTTTCTCATATGCCATGCGTTTGCACTTCACAGAAAAGGACTTGAGTTCATACTCTGCATGAACATTACTACCTGTGCCTGTGGCTCTGTCTAGCATTCAGAAGCATGGCCAGCGTCACTGTGAACACTGTGAGTCAGAAGGCCCTCGGAGCATTCTGATGGTATCTGCACTTGGCACGAAACAGCACAGACATAAATGTACTCGGGAAAAGGCAAAGGAAAATATGTTGGTTCTGGATGAAGACGCTCACGCTTGTCAAATTATTTTGAAATGTCCTGGTTCCTCTTCAGTATTCCTCCTATTGATTTGGCACTTAAGGCCACAGTTATTAGTTATCCCACTAAGGGAACTATGAATCATTTCTACTGCCTACGAATCCTCTGGCCTATCCTGACAGCCACAAACAAACCCGGGGTCATGGGAGAGGTACCACAGCTCAGCAGTGCAGTGGAGGGTGGGGTGTGGGGGTTGCCATTGTTTTTTCATGGATCCTACAGCATCAAGGACAAGAATACCCTCACTGCCTTCTCAAGCCTGGGCTATCTGGCCATGTGAGAAGGAAGTTCCTTTGACTCTTCACAGATGGGGAAGCTGCCCCCACTTCCCGCCATCTGGAAGTGGGAGGTCTTCAACCAACAACTCATTAATGTTGCAAACATGTATTCTGTGGAGTCCATCATCCTGTTTAACTTGGCAACACCTCCAGCCACTCCAACGTTTTATGAATGAGGAGACTGCCAAGCTGATATGTTTCGGATTCAGTTACTCTTATGCCATTATCTCTAAGAGCTTCATAGTGCTTGTCCTGAGGACAGATCTTGCTTTCAATCTTTATTTTTCTTTTAAGTTATACTGTCTAAGTTTTCCCTTTCTGTCGAAGAGATTGAAAGCTATGAAAGTCATTCCAAAAGTTTTTTGGGCTCTGCAGTGGCATTTTCAATGGGAAATTGGCAAGGACTTAGGTGTGAATGAAGACAAAGAAAGCCAGTGAGCAGTCGAAGCCCTGTGACTGAGCGTCTGCCTGTCCACATGTCAAAGAGGAAATGTGCAAATCTTCCTTCAACTGCTAGCAGAGTATGTCTGCCCAAAACTCATAAGGTCTAATGCATTTTAGGAATTTAAGCAGAAGTGCGAGGGTGGGGAAAAACCTATAGCATTAATACAAGCTTGCCTGGAAACAGCCCTCCTTCAACATCTGTGGGCAGTCTCACCCCTCCTCCACTGCAGCCCCATAGAAAATGGAAATTAAGACCTAGGTAGAGTCTGCCTAGTGCCGAGCTTCTGGGTTACATTCCATCCTGGTGTTATGATCTCAAATAGAAACAAGGTTATTTTTTAAAGCACCATCTGCAAAGCTGACATAATCCCTGTCAGCCGGGAAGGGACAATCACCAGCCTGGGAGGAATTTTACCGGATCGTAAAAAGCATCCCCAGTCTTTCTTTCCCTGACTACTGTTTTAACATGATAACCAAAAATATGACTAATTAGTCCCTTCTTCACGTAAGAAACTATTAATGGTTCTTAATGGGATGGGTCGTTTAGAAATGAGATCTCTAGCAATCAGGGATCTACGTGTGATAAAATGTAGATGCTAAACATCCAATACCGGAGAATTAGTCAAGCTTTCGCTGATCATCTTTGAATATCTTGGCATGACTCACAAAACACCAACGTATTAGAAAAGGTTGTGAAGCATAGCATGACATTATGGGTTTTTGATTCAGATAAACTTGTTACTCAGATAATATTCAGATAATCCCAGGTCTGCCCTGTTACATTATGCAAGCCATTTAAGCTCCTGAGCTGTAATTTTCCCACATGGAAAATGGGGTTATCATGAAATTACATAACAATTAGAGTTGCTATTTGCCTCCTCAAAAGCTTAAGCCATTGTTGTTTATACTCCTTTTATTAAAATAAAGTTCACAAGAGTGATACATAAGCACTCACACTCTTAAATTGCTCGATCTGCTAGTGGCGAAGGGCTTGAGAGGATAGCAACAAGGAGAAAGATCACTAGATTAAGCATGAATTCTTAGTAATTTCTGATTGTGGTGAGCTTGGGCAAGTTAGTTTCCTTGTTTGAGCTTCATGTTACTTATTCTTAATCTTGAACTGGCTAGATCTGTCTAAAATCCCTTTAATCTCTATTCTCTGTGTGCCAATGCTTTCCATACAGCTAGACCTAAGAGCGCCACGAGAACACAGTCCTGCCTACACACCGGTTTTGGAATCTGTGCATTTTCAAGATTAGTCACTGCAGGAGACAGAAGCAAAAGTCAATCAAGCTGAGCCTTCCGCATGAGTCACTAGTACTGCACTCAGGACTGCAGCACATTGCCGGGTTCCCTCAGATACTTCGGTTTTCAGTCTTGTCAGGTCAGGCTTTCGGATTCTTTACTCTGGTTTCCTGTACTCCTGTTGACTTTTGCAATCTGATTTTGCCATCTGATTCTGATCCAAAGCCCTCTGTGGAACAGTCAACACCCCTGTTCTTTATCTTACTCTGTAATTTCTTGAAAATCTGGTCAATATGGCTAATACTTACTCTGAACTTGATGGTAATGTGTGTCAAAGTTTACAAGATTTTGATTTTTGGTATTTATGCAGACACAAACCTTTCCAAAGCTTTATCTTGTCTGTGTTCACTCAGGACAGAAATGATTAGCCTTCATTATTTTCTTACAAGGAAGGACACATCCATGGGGAATGTGTTCCAGTGGCTGATCTAAGTGTCTTGAGTGGCAGGGTATAAAGTCCTCTGTGTATATCTCCTATCAACTGCTTCCATGGCTTCAGTCACTAAGTACTTGATGCTTATGTTTTTGTACCTGCATTACTATGTTGGGATTTCGCTTCCCTCCAGTGAATTAGGGGGTGTTTTGAATTCTAAGTTTGGAAATGTCCAAACATGTTTTCTCTGACAGATAGTGTAGTAATTCCCAGAAGAAAGCCCATATATTGGGCTTTTTAGTCTAACACATTATTTATTTTGACTCATTATCCCAGAGACGGTTTCTTCCTTACTTCCTTCAGCTTTTAGATGCATGTTGAAGGAACTGATATGAAATGTACCTTAGGAAAGTCTAGGCAATATTACAGTGACCTTGTTCTTAAAGATGTTTGTATGCACGGCCAGGACTGGATTTTCTATGTGAAATTCAATGTAAAATTTATATGCACTTAATAGAGAAGCTTTGTCTGTAAACCACTTATAATTATATATAAATATGCTTAAAATTAAATATAGCTTCAGAAAAGATTATTTTCCAGGCTTCTAAATTGATTCCTGAATATTAGTGTATAAAGATTATGAGTCAACAATACTGATTAAATACAGTGGTTTTAAAATATGAGAAAAAATTGCAGAGACAGGACAATCACTAAATCAAGGAACACTAACGGAAGAGAAGGCAGTCTGTGAACCCAGGCATGATGAAGCAAAGTCCTTCTTAATAGATTAAGATTGGGACTGTTTGTCAAAGTGAAGATTTGTCAAACTTTAATTCTTAAAGTTAACAAAAAAATGTCATCACTACATTTCAGTCCAAAATAACATTACTTCTTTCAGAAAAAGGTAGAAGTTTCCACCGAGGTAGCACAGCCTTTTGACTAATGCCGATGAGCGGCACTGCTCAGAAGGATAAGTCTAGTATAAGTATCCTACTGCATCTCCTTTCCAAATTCAAATTCTTGCACTTGGTTTCTTTTTCTCTAAACATCAACAAAGCATTTCAATGCATTTAGTATTCTCTTTTATTTTGAAGCACATTAATATATTATATCTATCTGATACCATATTTTTATTCCAGTCTTTTATGTCAGTTTTTTTAAATAATGACATAAACTGCATATAGCTTGTACATATAAATAAAAACATAATCACACATATGCATACTTACATAAATGCACACATATACAGGATATGGCAAGCTAAACTACATTAGCTATTGAGTTCTCAATAATCACTAAAGCAACAAAGCAGAACTTCATTGTTTATGTGTGAAACAGGCTTAGGAAGAGACTCAGTTATGCTGTCTCCACCACCCTAAAGACACTTTTAGGGAGCCAGGTCATATCCAGCATGTAGCTTGCTAACAGAATTGTCCTGATTTTCTCCATGACAGTCTACAAGGGAGAGAAGGAACACGGCAGCACATGCCACTCCTGACCATGTCCCGCTGGAACTATTGCTGGAACACGGCCACATCTGACAGAAAGGAAGGCTAAGAAACAATACTCAGTTGTGTGCCTAGGGAGAAGGAAGTGTAACTGGGCTCCCTACCACCAATATTTCACTTATGGTCTTATTCTCTTCCTGTGTGTCCTTCTTAGCATAAGTAGCTATGAATCCAAACAGTCTTTACATTGACATCTTTTCTATTTTTCTCTCCTGTGTAATAACTGTCTAAGTTTATTTTTGGTGGGGAAAAGGGAGAAGAAATTCAGCTTAGGAAGCAACAGGAAGCCAGTCTAGTGGTGGTTCTTTGGTGTAATCAAATCTTTTTTTCAAATTATTTTCTTAATTTTACATAACAAGTCCATCAACAAAGGGTTTCAAAGTAGCCAACACCCAGATTAATTGTCTACAACACCTGTGAGAAGAAGCTTAACATAGATACAGAAATAACTGGGTAGCACTACATTATGGCAATTTGTTGACTGATTGACAGAGCAGTGAAGTATTGAAACAGGTTCTACTTATAGATAATTCTAGGGGTTATCAGAATTTCTGATAACTTTATCCTTTTAGTTCTTATAAATATATTCAAATTCAGTAGTATGTGTGTATAAAAGTATCTATACTTAATGTGTTTGTTAAGTGCATGTCATTCCCTTTCCTGTTACTTAATGTCTTTGATTAGTACCTAATCTATGATCTGGAAAACTGTGGTAGTTTGAATGTAATTGGCGCCCATAATCTCATAGGGAGTGGCACTATTAGGAGATGTGGCTTTGTTGAAGTGGGTCTGACCTTCTTGGAGGAAGTGTGTCACTGTATGGGTAGGCTTTGAAGTTTTTTATGTTTGGGATATTGCTAAGTGTTGCAGAGAACTTCCTGTTGCCTCCCTGATGTAGCATCCTCAGCCCCAGCACCCCACCTGCCTGAATACTGTCATGTTTACCATCATGATGATAATGGACTGTACCTCTGAAACCATAAGTGATCCACCCAATTAAATGTTTCCTTTATAAGAGTTGCCGCCATGGTCATGGTGCTTCTTCATAGCAATGAAAACCCTTACTAAGACAGAGAGAAACCTAGAGACAGTAAAAACCTAGTAAAAGCTCAGTATATCTTAGGAATTGTTACTATTTTGTAATCAGATCTTTCTTGCTTTCTTCCACCCTTTCTTCTTCTTCCCTTTCTTTCTTTATTCCTTCCTTCCTTCCTTCCTTCTTTCTTTTCTTTCTCTACATTATTACCCATTTCTGTTAGAATGGTCTTTGATTTACTTCAACTTAACAGCGAAAAGGAAAGTGGATTTGAACCAAGAGAGAAATATTTGCTTTTTGGCCAAGAGTTACACCTTTGAGTTTTAAAGGGAACAGCCTGACTCTGGTACCTGCCTGGCAGGGGTCTACTGCAATCAAAATGTAGCATTACCTGGGAGAGGACTCTCAGAAGAAAACTCATAGCTTTCTGACATTCCCCAATTAAGTTATTTGCAACTGATCCCAGCCCACCTTAAGATAAACATATTCCTAATTTTGTTCAAATACAAATTTGAATTCATGCTTCCTTTAGTAAAATATACTACTATTATTTTAAACAAAAATAAGTGTATTCAGCTCTTGTCAGCATGGTGTATCTAAATTAAGGCTAGCAGGAGCTTTAGAAGACCAACCTCCTTGAATCTAACTCCCCATAACAAATGTTGAAATCCTTCTGAGGAGAGACAGAAGGAGGACCCTTGAGAATATGCAAGTCATGGTCCTAAGGAGCCTGGGTTTATATACAGTGAGGAAGGATGGTGTAACATCAGCCCACAGAAGAAGGGAGGCAGAGGGCCTGAAGGCCTAGCACCAGATCACTGGGAACACCTTCCTGAAATACTCACACATCACTTGGATGGATCAGGTTTTGTTTATTGCTTTTTAAAGGTATAAATTATATACTGTACAAATATTTTTGGATTTACAGTTTTGAGGTCTCTAGGGAAACCATACTGCAACTATGAAAGAAAATATGTACATCAGGAAGGTTAGACCAGAAACTCCTACTTTTAGACCAAAGAAGGAAGCTGCATTCTCCATTACAAGTTTTTATAACATTTATCTTTGAAAAAATATGGGTTCTCTTTTCATACCTCTGAAGCAGAGATATTAAGGAAAATATTGAGTAATAATAGATAAATGTCATTGTCATTGTAATATAATTAGTGGTTGTCTAACCTGGACTGTTTATAGCAATCCAGGTATGTAACTAATGGGCAGGCAATAGCCAGTCCTGTGCTATGAGGTAGGACATGGTTTTTAGAAGGAGACAATAAACTCCTTTTTTATTACAGCACTATTTTCTGTACAAATACTGAAAAGAGTATAGGAGTCAGAGGTAATGGAAGATCATGAGGAAACTCTCTGCTGAACACAGCAGGGAAGCTGCCCATATGAACTCAGTGGCTGTGAGAGCAGACACAGGCTGTGGGAGTCCAGTTCAGACCCAAATCAGCCTGGACGAGGATGTTGGCCCTGAAGTCCTACCCTCTAGCTGAGGAGCTATTGACAATAAATAGCTACTAGCAGCAGGAGAGTCCATTTTCTCTAATAATTCTGCCCCTGCTAAGTTGGCCATGCTCTAATGGAAGGCCATACATTCAAGAATATTTGGGCAGTACAAATTAGCCTTATTGGGAAAAAATGAAAACTGTTTGGGAGAAGATTATCATGGACAGGAAGAGAAATGAATCATCAGTGGAAGGAAATTTGCAAGAGCTGGTGACCTTCCTGTTCGAGCTATCATCACAAGAAGACCTCTTGAGTAGCCATGGTACACTATGAAAAAGCCCTCCCTTCTCCAACGAAGGTGTCTCCTGATAATCAGATCAATCCTTCTCTTGACTGATTGATTATCTGTGGCTTCTCAAACTTTAACATTCCCTTTCTTTAAAAAAAAAAACACATTTTGTTTTCTTGGCATATTGCTCACCCCACGTAAGTTTCTCAACTTCAAAAGGCCTCGTCTGTCCACTTCATCTAAACGACCTAGCCATCGTTTGCCCCATTGATTCATTTTGAAACTGTTTATCCTTATCTGACACCAACTTTCACATGTATTAGAACATATGTTTATTAGTCACCTCTTTTCCTAACATCTGAACTTCATAACTTTACAGAATCTGTCATCTTCCCCTCCTTGTCTAAATTAGATGCTCAAGATTATGAGACAGATGAATGACATTTGAGACCAGAAAATTCAAGTCCTACAACTTTGCGTTGCTTTCTGAGAATACATTCTGAGTTGTAAATGGTGAGGAAGGTTTACTCTGCTTGCTCCCAATCCTATGTGATAACCAAGTTGGATTATACACATAGACAAGATGTGTATCATGAAGCCCATTGGGAAAATTAATCAACTCCTTTGTTCACAAGTTGTGAAATAATGCAAATGTTGTAGGACCTAAGCTTAAACTAGACTTCAAATGAGGGTTTAACTACTTGGTATGTTGAATAAACTTGAGGTAGGCTATATGATATAGCCTCCCAAGGCCTCAATCTCCTTGCTTGGTATATGAAAACAAAGTGAGATATTGCATAAGAAGGTACATGAAGGTGATTCAGGAAAGTATAAGTTTTTTTATTATTATCATATATGACTATGTGGCAAAACCACTCCACTCATTATGCTCATCCTTGGTCACGTGTGACTCTTTATATAAAAATGGCAGGGTGAGTAATACAGCTTATTCTATTGCTTCTGGTGTTTTCCCAGACATGGGAGGGAACTCATTAAAAGTATAATCCCAAAGGGAGTAAACTGAGTTATTACAAGTTTTATATGACTCTGGGTGTCATCGCAATGTCAAAATTCAACTTCTTGAAGATACTTCATCTATAAAGTCGTCGAAGGCAACATTCTAAGGTTAATCGGTTCCCTGGAATTCTTCAGCCCCGCAGAGCCTGTGACAATCTTTGACCACTTTGGTTCATGTTAAGCCATGCATGAATTTAACCTTTTCCTGTTATTTGCTCCTGCTCAAAGGGCTGCATTAATCAGAGGAGGAGGCTTCAGTCTTGAGCTTGTTCTCAAGCTCGCTGTATTGTGTTTCCTTTGATGAGAAGCATAAGAGGCCGGGAACAGGAAATTCACTGTGATTTCATTGTTCTCCCTGAACACTTCTTTCTCTTTAGAAACAATGTTGGTTTGCCCAAAATGACTAATAATCAGTACTATTTATTGAGCCTTAATTCTGTGCCAGGGACTCCAGGAAGAATCTTGTGTACATCTTTACAATTCATTCTCCCATGGGGATCTGAAGGAGATTTTAGTATCTCCATCCCACAGAGGAAGTAACTGAGACTCTGAAGTGGCAATTGTTCTCCTGCTATTAACTAGGAACAAAGCTGGAAGAAGCATAGCTCCCGAGCTCTTGTTCTTCAGGGCTCTCTGACGCTAAAGTTTGATGAGAGCCTAAGGAGCAGAGGACAACCCTGCCACATTTCCTATGACAGTTTCTGAGACCTTTCAAACTGGGACTCAGGGACCCAAACTATTGACAGTGACAAAGTACAGGCGTCCGGTTCGCTTGTTCTGTCTTAGATTATCAACCCTGATTTTAATCTCTGACATTTGACTGCCAGGTTCTGCATAATAAAAGAAATTCAGCCTTGGTGTTCTTGATGCAAACAACGTCATGAAGTATTGCTAGAGCCTTCAGCTTTGGGCTTAGTTGGGTCAAGGTGTGTCCTACAGAGTTAATTAGAGCTATCTACCATTGAAACAGGCATTGGGGTTCTAGTACCAGCTTTGGAGTCAAGTTTGGCCCCAACCCAAACCCTTGATGAGATTCTGAGAAATTGCAAAACCTTTCAGATGTAATTCCTTCATGGGTTGGATAAAGATGATGAGTTCTATTATCTGCCAGCCTTATCTTGAGGATTAACTTACATAGCATCTTTATATCACTGTGGTGAGCAAATAGTAAAAATAAAGTAGATAATATAGAGAATGTAAGGCGGAGTCCAGGAAATAGTAGTTTTAAAAAATGTCAGCAGCATTACTTTATATAACGATGAAATGTTTTTATTAATAAATGAAACTAGTATGAACTATTTTTAATATATAAAAATGCCTATAACTTGTTTGTGCATTTGGAAACTTATGTGTTTCTACGTAGGATTTAAGAAACATGTGTGAAGATGTCAGTATGCATAGACATATTGTGTGTGTGTGTGTGTGTGTGTGTGTGTACTTTTGAATGCCATATCAACCCATTATTTTATCTTTAATTAATTAATCAGTTAATTAATCTTTTCTCAGCCTGTTCACAGTTTTCCCTTCCTCTCATCTCTGTTCCCAGACCCTTGACCTAACCTTTCCTCCATCCCCTCCTTCTCCCTTCGCTTCAGAAAAGTGCAGGCCTTCCATGTGTATCAGCCAGCCATGGGATATCTGCAAGGAGCCGTGAAATCTTCTTCTCATGGTGGCTTGTGGCAAACCCATCCTCTTTGCTTATCTCCATTCTAGTATTCCATCTGTGGAAAAGTCAAAATTTAGTCAAATATCTGCTACTGTAGTAGCTTCTTCTTCACGTACTTCACTGCTTATTTTTTTCGTTTTTGAACATTAGCTGTTGATTTAATTTGCTATAACAAGTAATTGTTTTCTACTGTTACATAGCTACAAGAAGAGCAATAAGCAGTGATATGCCTCATTCAGGTGATATAACATTTAATTCCAAAGTATAAATATCCCATTAGTATATAAATAATAATAAATATATTAAGACAATAATTTAGAAACTAATGTAAAATCTATGCTTCCTTTATTTATAGAATATATCACTTGTTCCAGATTATGGATTATAGTTTCTTTTTTCTTTCATTCTTTTTTTTTTTAGGCTTTCAAGACAGGGTTTCTCTGCATTTTCTGGTTCCTGTCTTGGAACTAGCTCTTGTAGACCAGACTGGCCTCGAACTCACAGAGATCTCCCTGCCTCTGTCTCCTGAGTGCTGGAATTAAAGGCACGTGCCACCACCACCCGGCCAGAATATAGTTCCAATGACTAACAAGAAGAACAGGTAGGCAAGAATGAATTTTTTTCTTTTTCTATTTATTTTTTATTTAAATAATATTTTTTCCATTTATTTTATATATCAACGTTTCCCCTCTCCCTTTTCCATCTACTCCCTTCCCCATCCTCTCCTCCACAACCTCCATTCAGAAAGTCAGAGGCCTCCCATGTGCTTGCAGAAAGCATAGCATATCAAATTGAGGCAGGACTGAGTTCCTCAAATTATTATAAACCAGTTTCTCATGTATTCAGCTGATTAAGGAAGAGAAATAGATCAATAGTCATTTTACTGACATTTTAGCTTCCAAGAATTATTTTGGTCATGTAGAGGTGTTCAAAAAACATCATTTCATTAAAAATATAATATGATCTCTCTCTCTCTCTCTCTCTCTCTCTCTCTCTCTCTCTCTCTTTCTGTCTCTCTTTCTCTCCCTCTCTCTCTCTCTGTGTCTCTGTCTCTGTCCCTCTCTCTGTGTGTGTGTTTGTGTGTGTGTGTGTGTGTGTGTGTTTGTGTGTGTGTGTGTGTGTGTGCTTATTGGTGTGAAGGTCAGAAGACACCCTCAGGTGTCATCATCAGGACCACAGACAGTCTACTTCTTTTCAAACAGAGTCTCTTATTAGCCTTGAGCTCACCAATTAGACTAGCTTAGCTGGTCAGTGAACTCCAAGTGTTTTCCTGTCTCTGCCTCACAAGTGCTGAGACCACAAACTCATTAAATGACACCATGCCCAGCACTTACATAAATTCTGGGAATTCAACTAAAGTTCTCATGTTCATAAGGAAATTACACTACTGACTGAACCATATTTGTTAGATTCTTTTCTCTTAATATTCTGGGTTTTATTGATAAATAATCAGAGCACAAGTAATGTTTTGTTATTAAGCAACTTAGTAGAATAGAATAATTCAAAATAAAGTCCTTATTGCAAATAGATTTTGCCTTATTCTCATCTTTAGAGGGGGCAATATAGTTTTGGGGGGATTTCTGGGGATCTAATATGTTCAAGCAAGGCGTTCGGATGGCATGAGAAATGTTGACACTTTCCATAAATGAACAATGGTTGAACGTAAATGGAACTTGAGAAAAATGTAGGGAAGTCAGCCATTAGCTATGTCGTTTATATAGTTCTATCCCTCTACAATGTCCACAATCTTTTCAATCCACTCCTGTGTGGATACCAAACTTAAGCATCTGTGGAACTAAATACATTGGAAGCCCATTGGGTATTTCTGATCTCCTATGCTCCTGAAAATCCTCCTGTAGTAACAGGGTTTTGTTTATTTGTTTGTTTTTGTTTTTAGAATTTACATTATTTCCTGACTTATCTTCAGTCTTTTGCATTAGACTGCAAGTCTGTTTTTAAAAATCATGTTTATTTTGATCTCTGTTCTGTCCCTTACACTTCCAGGTACCAGGTGTATGATGAATCTTTAGTAGATGTTTGTGGAAGAAAGGACCTGGGAAGGGTAAAAAGAAAACAATGGTATATTGCGTTAGTAAAGTGTGTTTCAGGCTAATGAAGGGATGCTTGGCCTCACAGCTGACCCCTCACTCTCCACAGATGTGTCTTATTTCACATTCATCCTCCACATTTCTCAAGCCTACTTACAGCCCCATTGGACCTGCCACTGCCTAGACTCTAAACTTACATATAAAACAAACTGATAATTTTACCAACAAAGACCACTTAGCATTATAGCATCTCTGCAGCCCTTGTTCTTAATAGTTAACCACAAAGTTAACTATTAGAATTTAATCATTAACACTGCTGTTAGAGACAGAGGAGAGGTTTCCCTACAGTAAAGAACAATCAGTTCTACTTTCTATAAAAGCAACTATACCAATACCATGTAAACAAACAAACAAACCAAAACAGTCTATCCTTATACCAGTGAGTGAGTCTAAGTAAATAACATTTATTCATTTTATACTTATTCATCATATCTTGTGTGTAGGCTTGTTATGGTGGCCAATGCAAGATTAATCTAAGAAGAGAAAACAGCAAGCTTCACCGGAATTGAGTGACTCCTTTTGGGTTGTTTGTATTTTTACATCAACTTCTGAGTGACAGGTTGTAAGATGTGACTGTTTGCTAAGCCACAGTTATCGACTGGAAAGCTATGAGCAAAATCAGGCCATCTTAAACCTGAAAGGAAATAAGATTCCTTAGGGCAGATAGCCAGTTTTGTAGGCAACTTTTGGAAATTTCTCCGTCTTCCCTGAGTCATCCGGCAAACCCGGAGCAAATACTTTCTACGGAGTGCTGGCCCTGGGGACATAGAGATGAAAGCGTCCCCTCCCTAAAGAAGGTCACAGTCTAGGGACAGACAAGAACAGGCAAATTAACACTAATAATACAGTGATAAGTACAGGGTAGACGTAAGCACAGCCTACCATGGCAACGGAGAGGAGGGACACCCAACCAAGCCCCAGGCAGTGGGTAAGGCTTCCCAAAGAAGGCAGCATTAGCTCAATGAGAGCAAGCCAGGTGAGGGGTGTGGACAGGATGGACTCTTAGACAAAGGGAAAACTTGATGCCAGGGCTGGGGGGGGGGGGCGTGAAAGAGAACAAAATCCTTTGTGAAAACCTAGGAATCATGAAAAGTCAGGACTTTCCTTGTGTGTGGAAAAACAAGCCACCTGAGGTGATGCAGTAAGAACAGAATTCGGAAGCACATTTTTGAGAGCAATGAATGGACTGAAAGAACTTAGGGCATGATAAAAGTGACCTTTAAGGAAATTGTTGCTGGAAGGGAGGATTAGTGAGAGGAAAGAAAGGGAACAACGGGAGTGAAAAGGGACAAGGGAATGCAGATATATTCTAAATTTCATGTATGTATATACATAAATATATGAATACAATCTAATTTGTGTAGTTTTATTTTGTAGACTTCGTTGCTTTTTTAAAAAATAAAATTTTAGATACCTTCCGAGATACATGCCGCACAGTGACACAACACATTGTTTTAAACAAAAAGGTGCAAGTAAAAACAGGGTGAGGACATATGGATCCTGAAATGAAACAGGATACAGAAATTAGAGTATGTACTTGTAATGAATAGCTAAGAGCAGACAAATTTGGCTCTAGGCTTCCTAGGTGTCAGTGATATATTAGATCCAGAAGTTAGACACATTTATCCAGACAATAATTATTCCCCATACAAAGATGTGAAAGAATTATCTTTTAAAGCATCTTGCTGAAAGCGGGTCTGAAGCAACTTTTAGATCTTATTAAAATCTAGCATCAATGCGTATGAGAAACTTTTCACTGTTATTTGTTCAGTAATTAAAAAGAAACAGTCACGTAAGGAGGGCTGAATAACTGCTCGTGTGCAAATAAAAGTGTGAGTGAGAAGACAGGAGACACGAGCCGGTGTTTGCCCCGCGAGACTAAAACGAAAGCTACGCAGAAGTGCATCAGCGTAGACTACATCTACAGGATATCCCGGCCGGGCGATCTAGAAGACACATCCATGTTTTAACTGTTAGGGTTTGGAAACGGTGATAAGAGGGCCTGGAGTCAGGACTAGGATCTATTGTTCTTTAGGTAACACTAGCAATAGGCAGCAGAGATGGGGTCAGAGGTAGGGTTTCAGCCTCTCAAGACAGAGCAAGGCGTCCTATTTTTAGGGACTTTGAGGGAAGTGGAGGTCTTGTCGTAAATGGAACATGATTGACGTTGTGTGACAAGGATAGAGCAGCATTTATGTGACTCCTGCCATGTGACAAGGGTCACTTTTTCTCTGGGCAGAGGTGAGAGGCTTGGTTGCTGTGTGGCTTATACTATGCAGCGGTTGCTTCTGATTCCCAGGCATGGGGTGCTCCTGTTCCTCCTCTCTTTGCGTACCTCTCTGCTTACAGCCTGGTTGCCTGGAGAGTTTGGGTTCCCTAACATCAACCAACTGCTGTCATTCACTCGAAACAGAATATCAGATTTAAATTCTCTTACTACTTCAAGCCTAGAAAACCTTCTGCATTGTGAAGCAAGGGCAGGAAAGCAAGGCCACTCTCGGTTTTCTCTTAAATGGCAGCAGCAGCCTGAACTTGCTAAGAGAAAACCGAAGCAGAATAGAGGCATTTTTCAATTTATTTTTATTTATATTTGAAAGCAATCTTCTCATTTTACATATCAATCCCAGTTCCATTTCCCTCTTCTCCTCCCGCCCCCCTTTCTTCCACTCCACCCCCCAATCCACTCCCTAGAGAGAGTAAGGCTTCCTATGTGCATTCAACGAAGTCTGGCATATTACTTTGAGGTAGGACGAAGGTACCCCACCCCCATATTTAGGCTGTGCAAGAGAATGGGCTCCAAAAGACCATTTCAAGCCCTAGGGATAAATCCTGGTTCTACTGACAGCGGTACCACAGACTGCCCCAGCCACACAACTGTCACCCACATTCAGAGGGCCTAGTTTGGGCCTATGTAGCTTCCCCCATTGTCAGTCTGAGTCAGTGAGCTCCCACAAGCTCAAGTCAGTAGATTCTGTGGGTATCCCCAACAAGATCTTGAACACTTTGTTTGTATAATTGCTCCTCCTTCTCTTCAACTGGACTCTGGGAGCTGGGCCCAGTGCTAGCTGTGGATCTCTGCATCTGCTTCCACAGTTGCTGGATGACGTTTCTGTGTTGACAGTTAAGGCAGTTGTCAATCTGATAACAGGGGAAGGCCAGTTCAGGCACCTTCTCCACTATTGCTTAGGGTCTTAGCTGGGGTTTTCCTTGTGGATTCTTAGGAATTTCCCTAGAGCTAGGTTGCCTGCTAGCCTCATAATGGCTCCCTCGATAAAGATCTCTCTCTTCTTGCTCACCTTCTCTGTCCTTACCCCATCTCAACCATCCTGTTCCTTCTGTTCTCCTCCCCTTCTGTTCTCTTCTCCTTTCCCCTTCTGCTCTCCCTTCTCCCTGCCCCCATTTTAACCAAGCTGTAAATGTCAGAAAAATAACAACACAACAAAAAACTCCTAAGAAAGAAAATATACTCAATGTTCATCAGGTTGCCACAGTTCGTGGGTGTTTTTAGAAAATCCACAATTGTGGACAGTGCCACTTCAAGATTCTTCCAGAAATGTGAAACCCTCTATTGAAGTATTTGCCAAGTATTAGGCTCATCACTATTGAATGACCTTCCATGGCAAGCATCTTAGGACAGCCATTCTGTTGTACAATTCCAACTAAACTCTTAAGCCAAACTGTAGGTGAGATTGATCAACATTTGATATCAATGCATATCAAAACCTGTCTTCTTTTGATATTTATATATAAGGAATGATATCTGATAAAACAAAGGTACCACTGTAAAAATATACACTAATTCTATTATAAAATTCTGCACAACGCAACATGACCAAAACATTAAACTGAAAAAAAAATAGAAAGCTGATATGCCCAGCAACTCCCTTAGAGTATCTAATATGTCACTATAGCACTGTAGGACATTTTGACTTGAATAATGTAACTTTCAGGCACACCTTTGACACCATGATCACTGAATGCAATGACTTAGTCAATGGATTATTGCTAACAAAAAATTTAAATGCTGTAAAATAGTAATAAAAGTGATGACTTTTACTCTGAAACAGTGACCCGCAGCCTCTCTTCAGTACAGATGATATTCAGAGAGGCCATTTTTCTGGGGAATTCAGTCTAGCTGATGAGAATAAAACTGTATTCATATTCTAAAAGATGCTCACTTTTCATTTGCAAAAAAAAGACAGGCAAGGTGTGATACAAAATAATACATTAAAAGGACTCCACACAAGGGTTGTGCAGAGTTTTATTCTTCATTAGCTTCACAGAAAATTCTGTCACAGAACAGGACTATTCACTAATAGAATAGAACAAGGGAATTATTTTCGGGGTCAGTGATAAAATAAATTTTGGATACGTCAAGTTCTGGTGAGTTGTCAAATTGAAAATGTCCAGGAACTAATTAGATGTATAAATCTTACCTTTAAGAGAGAAGTCTGAGTGTGAAGTTGGTAATTTAGGAGTTATCATTTGAATTCAAATCTACAGAAATGGCTTGGAGGAGATCTGCACCTCATTATTAAAGATGGAGGCAGATCCCAGCATGGGAGAGAGAGTAACAGGTTGTCTTTTCAACTGCTCTGATGTTTCACAGAGCACTAAGGGATTAAGAACACTGGTGAAGGTCATGGCAGTAGTAGCCTCAACTTCTGATACCATGTCAGGGAAAATTGGAGGCTACATTTCCAAAGAGTGTTTTGATTATCTCCAGTCACGAGGCTGATCAAATCAGAAGAAGAGAAAGGCATTTCTGAGAAAGAATAATTGGTGCAATAAAACTTGTAGGTTAAAGGAGGTTCATTTACATGAAGATTGCATTAACAAGCTTAAGCAATGAAATAAGCTACTGTGACATGATTTTATTCTGCACACTTTGGAAAGACTGGCAAGTCCCTTATCTAGATATGTCAATTTGGGAAGTCAGTGTTGGTACAGGGAAAAAAGTGATACAGTAACCATAATTTTGTTTTTACATCCCTTTACACAAGACCGTGTTACCTTTCCTTTCAGTACTACCTTGTATAAAGTCATCAGGGTTTATGCTGTTTGCCAATGTGTTTTCAGATTTAGTACAAAAAATAGCACAATAACCTTGCTGAATATCAATAGGTTCATGCACTATCCCTTGGGAATTTCTGCTGAGTATATATATACCTTTTGTACCCAGCATTGCCTGTTTCCCATACCAAGACAGAAACCAAGACAAAAGCCCTCCATTGAATTATTTTTAAGAATACTTTATTTGATTTATGCATTTATTTATTTATTTATTTTTGTAATGTTAGGATTTGGACCTGGGACCTGATACGTGCTAGGCAAGTACTCCAACACAGCCTTACATTTCTAGTCATAGACTGTACTTAGAGACAGTTGCGGTTCACAAGAAATAGAACAGATAAAGCTTGTCACATGCACGTGCTACCTCCACATGTGCCCGATACTTTTCCACTTGCCAATAACCTCCAACAGCGTGGTAAATTGCTACAATAAATGTATAACAATGGCCTAAACTTATTACCTAGTGTTCATAGTTTAAGCTCTAGGTTGCTGTGATGCACATGGAAGATGTGTAAAAGTATGCAGTATAATTGTGACACACAGTGTGGTTTTGCCGCCCTGAAAAAAGCTTTGTGTGGAAATTGACTTATGTTGAACGACAAGGCAACAAAGTCTACAGGTAGGAGGTTTAGGTAAGTAGATAAATACATCAATACAAACAGAACCATCAGTAGCGGATCCGTACAAGGATGCACAGATGGGTAGACTAAAAAAAAAGAAGAAGAAGGGAGGGAGAGTGGGAGGATAGGGAAAATAGTTAAGGTGAACAATATATTAAACAGAGCAACAAAAGAAGCTGGAAAATGAAGAAGATATTACACAGATGCAGTGGTCATAGATTGGAACAATAAGCAAACACTGGGATATGATGAAGGAACTGAAAAACTACAAAGAATAGGGGAAAATATCTATGTGACAGAGTGAACAGCAGTGTGTGGCAGATTGTATTTTCTGACGCTGGCCAAGGCAGTATATGCCATCCAATATGTCCTCTACAATATGACTCTGATGCCCCTCTTAGAATTTAAGCTCTTTCTTTGAAGTGGCTGCACTAATTGCGATAAAAGAAATTCTGAAGGACTTTTTGTGACAAGTCCATAAAGTTGCAACTCCATTTCTCCCATCCTACTGAAGTTCCTACTTTCATTACCGACTTTCTCTCTTAGGACAGAGTCTCTCCAGGTACCAAGAAAAGCCTGTGTTCTATCCCAAACTCCACAGTGAGTTACCACCCAATAGCCACCTCAACCACACACCAATGAGTACAAATTCCTCCAGGCTATTCCAGCCCTTTAGCCTTTGAGTATTTTTTAAATGGAGACTTGAGTACGAGGAGCATAAGGAAGTTGCCACTGTGGTGTTCTTTAGACGTCTGTGATCCGCAGATCCCATAGGCATAATAAAATTGCTTTCTGTGATTATAGCTTGGCAGGTTGCTTGCAGTGCTGCAGCGAGAAACTAAATACTAAATCGTTTAGATGGGAATCACCACAGGATGCTTCATGATCACACAAGAGCCATGCAGTAGCTGTGCAGGGTGGACGGCGTGGAATGTGGCAGTGAGGACAGAGACCTTGCCTGATAGACCATGTGGGGTTTTTGGTAAGCAGGAAGGCATTTAAGACTTTGGCTTTCCTTCTCATCATTTTCCTGAAAGACAGAAACTTAAAGGTATGATATAGCAAGTGCTATGGCCTTAGGGCAAAATCAAGTGGATTAAATAAAACTTTTTGTCATTTTTAACGTGTATTTTTCTTATAAAATATTCATCTAGTACCATTGACTCCTAAGATAATATAAACTATGACTTCTACTCTTGGCTGCCTGTCAGAGACTGAACTTATGTCCCTGCTGCTGAAGACACAACCGTCGGAGGATACAGGACTTTGGTTACTAGGTTACTAGAGCTGGAATTCTCTCCTTCAGTTTAGTTTCCATGGTCCGAGACAATACTATGCAAGCTGTTGGGCAGGGCGTGGGGCATTAGTAGTCCTACCAATCTGTGACACCTGTGAACCACAACAATGAATGGTCAGGAAAGCAATTTAAACTTATTGATAGAGTAAGCATCAGTAAAGTGTTGGTGAAAACAGTTGTCTCATAAGACTTGATAGGAGGAAAACTGTACCTGTTACTAGAAAACTAGACCACTTCTGGGATGGAGTTTAGAAGAGAATCTACATGGAGGTAGATTCTTTTTGTCAAGTATGATTCCTAACTGTATTCTAGATTGACTCCTGATACCCACAGTTAAGCTTAGCTATCAGCCTTCACCAAAGAGGTTTCTCTTTACAGCAAATGGAGTTATCACAGCAAACACACTGGACACAATGCCGAAATCAGCGTATCAAAGGGAACCCTGACCCAATGGATACATCTACATCACAGCTTCTGTGTCTGTGGCTCCAGGGACATCAAGGAAGATGACCAAGAAAGACTGTAGAAGCTACAATACTTGTCATCTGTAAAATAGTCTCTCATAGACATGGCTAACATAAATAAGCTCTGAACAATGGCAGTATCAGCAGACATACTAATGTGGAAGTGGGAGAATCCCATGTTCTGGACAAGGAACCACTGTTAACTGATGACTTTGGAGAAAGAGAGAATTAGCATCTCCCAGGGATGAAGCCCTTTGTTGGCCGTCCAATACAAAGTAGTCAGCCCTGAAATTATACACATAGAAACAACAAAAAGAGACTCAGCACACTGCATTTATATATTTGTACATACATACACATATATAATAACAATAATTAGAGAAGAAGAGGCTATCACTGTGTAATTGGTGGGAAACATAGAAAGAGTTAGAAGGGTTGAGAGGAGGGGAGGGAAGAGAGAAAGCAATGTAATTATATTTAAATTTAAACATATACAAATTATAAATGTATAATTAAATGTAAGGAAGAGAATGTGCTAATTTTGGGATTCTCAGTGTCGCTGTCATCAGTAGCAAAGAAGAAATGAGAAGAGCAGCTATGTCTCCCTAGTGCTTTCCCAAGGCTCATATGATAAAACATGCATGAAATCACTTAAGAAAGCAAGACAAAGATAGTTTAAAAATTTTGGAATTATGTGACCTAGACAGAATTTTCACATTCTAGGCATCACAATTAGTGCATCAAATCCTCTTTCGTAATTGCCTTTCCATTAATGGATTTCATTAGGGCTTGCTACACGTTTTCATTACCTAATTTTCACCATCTACATCCCATACTTGACTTCGGGTTAATTGTCAAATAAGTGAAGTGGCATATCTGGTAGAAAAATAAAAAAAAAAAAGAAACCTGCAAGTTTTGTTAGCAGAAGGGATGACTTTTAAAGAGAAAAGGAGTCAAGAATGACATGAATGCTTAAGTTCTTCCAGAAGCTTCTATGCCTCTGAATACCTCCAGGAATAACAACAGGTAAAAGTTTGATCCAGAAGCACTATGAAGACCTTTAGGAATTTCAGTTGTGGAGTTAGTGTTCCTTTTGCTCTCATTAAATAGATTGATGCAGAGTAAAACCAATGCATATTAAATACCACTTTTCTCCAAGTGCAGCTAAGATGTTAAGAAAAATGAGGTTATGGATGCCCGTGTCATTGTATTTTTCCTCCAGAGAAATGAACGAAGCCTACACCATGGTTCCATCTTTTGGAAAGATGATCCCGTAGGTGAGTTGCTTAAAGTTGCTTCACACTCCTCTTATGTAAGAAAAACAAATGCTGTTATTGATAATGGCTGACGTTAACTTTCATGAAATAATTTCATGAAATTAATACACTTTATATTTGTAAAGTTCAACAGTATTTGGGTATTCAGTAATATATCATCATTTTATGGCTGAAGAAAAATGAGAGGCTTAAAGTAATTTAAAAGATCCAGATCAGTTCAGCTATTAGGTGTTGTGTTGTGATCTGAGTTCCAGTTTTCTCAGGTCCTAAAGATTTAAAATGAACGTGGTCTCAGCTGACTCCATTTGACATACTTCAGACTTGGATCCAGCTAAAAACAAAACAAAACAAACAACTGAACAAAAACCTGACCCATCCCTTAGATTTTTTTTAAATGAAACAAAATGCCTAAAAGTGGAACTTTTCCTGGGGAAGTAGTGGAAGTGAAGAAGGGGCTAACTGTGGGGGTGCACACCTAAAATGTCAGCACTTGGGAGGCTGAGCGAGGATTGGAAGTTCAAGGCTGGCCTGAACTATAACCACCCCTATCATGTCTCCACAAAAGATGAGAAAGGTAGACAATAAAGGGAGAGCATCTTTGCCTGGCTGGTGGCCTGCAAAGACCTGCATGTTTAAGTTACCAAACCTATCTACATGAAACTATGCCAGTGTTCTCCCCTTTGTTATAGTCCACCACCCTCTGAAATTCTGTATGTGTACTAAAGTTAAAACCACTGCATGACATTACCCTATGTGATCCTTTCGTATATATCTTTAAAAAATCTCCTCCCCCTGCTTCATGCCAAGGGCTGGAATCCCATCATTATCCATTCATTCCTTGAGGTGGAGCCTGGTGCACATCATGCCAGACATTCGGATGATAGAAATTTCCATTTTTCTTCTGGAAGTCTGGCTTTGAAGACCTAGATTTCCTGAGTCATCTGCTTCACTATTTGTGATAATAATGGCCATTTTGACGAGTGCATGTTCTAACTCAGAACTTGGTGCTGAGATCAGATAAAAGGCAAGCAGACTGGCACAAAGGAGCTTTCAAAGCCTGCTTAATGACCAGTTTCTAAATATTTTATAGCTTTGGGTAGTGCCAAGTTGGGCAGAAGACAGTCCAGAGGCTGTAGAGTACAGATCACTGCCCTTCAGTTCAGCACTCAGCCTGGGAGTGAAGAAATCAGAACCTCATCTTTTTTTTTTTCTCAGCAACTGGTATCAATGGATTCTGTCATATACAAGTCAATCTCCTATCCTCTTCTGTCCCCTCTTCTCTTTCTTCTCTTCACTTCTCTCTGCTATTCTCCTTTCCTCCCCTCTCTTATCTCTTTCTTCTATTATTTTTTTATTCCTCCTCTTGGGAAGTTCTGTGAAACACATAATGCCCTGGGTACTGTCCCTAGGCCCTAGGTGTTAGTCTCTTTTCATTTCTACCCTTCACATCCTTTCTGGACTGAGGTATCCACTCTTTGAATGTGAGAACTTCTGCTAACTAAGAAAATCTTAAATTTTTATTTCAAAACTTTCCTACTCTCTGAAACTCCCAGCTGTGTTAGGGATGACCATACTTCAACAATCTTGCACATCTTAGGTTAAGAGTCTTGTTATGCCATGTTCACCAGACATTACAAGGAAGGTTGCTCACTTCTGAAGGGAAATAGCAGAAGAATGGAACTAAGGGAGAGGGGAGGTGGGGAATGGGAGCAATGGAGGAATGAATCGAAAACAAAAAGTTTTTTTTTAAAAAAAAAAAAACTCCATGATCATCAATAATCCCAGACATTCCCTATACAAATTCTCTCAGTAAATGATATCTCCCCTAATGCTTGTGCTAGAGGCCTCAAACCCATCTGTGAAACTCCCATTATTACACTTCTACAAACAATTTTTATGTCTTAATATTCTATTTAAATTGTCTATAATTCATCAATTTAACTCCATCCCTACTTTCTATCTCCTAGTTCCAAAACACCACCTCCTTCCTAAATATAGCTCCCAAGCAGGTATCCTGAAGTCTATGCCTGTATCTGTGTGCTCCAATAAAATCCTTTCTACAATATTATGAATGGAATGAAAAAAATATGTTAGTGAAAGAAAAGCTGTGTAAAAGGTCAAATGATATGGCCCTCACCCATCTCCTCTGCTTTATTTCTAGATTCTTCTTTCCTCGCTTTTCTAGTCGAGGAAACTATAGGATTTTAGAAATGTTAGGACTACGGAATAGTCACAAAGGAAAACTGCACACACAAAAAAATGGAATTTATTCAAGAGAAAGGCTGTGTGTGCTGTAAGGGGCAGACCTGAAACAGGAGATTTGCACTAACATTTTGAAGTCCAGATGATTCTGCCATCAACCCTAGAGATCAGACAAAAGAGTTTAGTATTTACCCTGCTGAGTTTCATTCTTACTTTGGTCTAATTTCTTCTTGCTGTGTTCTCATTCCTCCGTTTGGAATGGGAATGTTTACTGTGGGCCACTGTATATTCAAAAGATTTATCTTATTAACTTTGTAAGAGTTGTCAAGCAACTTCTTTGTGTTTTAGGACAGACTTTGTATGCTGGACGTTCGAGGGAGTGGGGCTGTTGAAGACTAGAATGGATGCATTTTACATTATGAGATGAAAATGAAATCTGAGGGACAAGAGTACGTGCCATGGTTTAAATGATGACCCTGTGTGCCGATTGGACAAGGGAAGTGACTATGAGGGGCTAGGATTTAGAATCACCGTATAAACACAGAATTGTGTCTATGGTGGATCTTTCAGTGAAGTTTCCATGAGAAGGAAAATCCCACCTGAGTGCGGCTAGCAGCGTCTCATAGTCTGGGGTCATGGACAGAACGGGAGAAAGCACGTTAAATTCTGCTTCTCTGTGGAAGCTGACGAGCTGCCCTACTCCGCTGCTGTCACCTCCTCCCTAACATAACGACTCATATGGAGTAAACCTGGCCCGGTTAAGTTACCTGGCAGGTATTTTATCACAGTCATGAGAAAAGGGGCTAATTCAGGGGGACTCAGGGAAAGAAATCTGTGGTTCATATATGGTACTGGAGATTTCTTACTGGGCCACAAATGCTCAAATCAAAACTTGCTGGGAGGTAGAGATCTAAATTCAGGAGTAACTAATGTCACAGTAAGAGTGCAGATCTCTCCTCTCTTCCGCCACTGCAGTCTTTGAATCATCCAAGAGGCCTTTGCCGCATCCTATCAACTTGATGTTGGACTTCCTGGCTTCCAGGAATGTGGATAAATGAATGTGTTTTCAATGATAAATCCCTCAACATTGGGTATTTTGTTATGGTGTCACAAAGTAGAATGAGTAGAATGAGACAGACTCATTCTACTTTGTGACACCATACGCTATTGTATACAACAAAAGGGGAAAAAATCTGCCTAATATGTCTAATAGATCTTCCTCATTTGTAAAAATGATGAAGCATATATATTCCTGTAGACAGACGTTTTTGCCCCCACCTGGTTCTGCAGCCATTCAGTCCCAAAGAAACACAGAGAGGCTTATATTAATTATAAACTGTTTGGCCTATTAGCTCAAGCTTATTATTAACTACCTCTTTCAACATAAATTAACTTACAATTCTTTATCTATGTTTAGCCAGGTGGCTTGGTACCTACTCTGAGTGAGGCATTCTCATTTTGCTTTCTCTGCATCTAACTTTTTGTTTTTGGTTTTTCGAGACAGGGTTTCTCTGTAGTTTCTAGAGCCTGTCCTGGAACTAGCTCTTGTAAACAAGGCTGGCCTCGAACTCAAAGATCCACCTGCCTCTGCCTCCTGAGTGCTGGGATTAAAGGTGTGCACCACCACCGCCCGGCTCTGCATCTAACTTTTCACTGACTCTCTGCCTCTCCTCTTCCCAGAATTCTTAGTCTGGGCACCCTGCCTATACTTCCTGTTTGGCTACTGGCCAATCAGTATTTTATTAAACTAATATGAGTGAAAAAATCTTTACAATTTGCAAGAAAAGTGTCCCACAATATATTCCTAGATATAACCTACTAGGTCAGTATATTACTTGCATGTGTGTTTCAGAGATGCCTATCTCATATTGGATAACCAATTAGTGTGCTTTTCCCTGGGGAGGACTATTTCTCTACTCTCAGTGTTACTTAGTTACTTGTCATTCTTTGTGTATTGTTTAACTTTTGCAATCTTCCCCTATTCATATTTGCATGCCTGTTTTGTTATCCTTGTTCAGCTCATATTTAGGCAGCCATGCTGGTGAAATTTTGTGGGTTCAGATTTTAACATTTCTAGGAGATATAAGCTCACAGCAAAATCCCTAGTCCTCTGTCTATTACAATCATTCTCTACCCCTTTTCATAATGGTACTTGAGCCTTAATACAAAGAGTTGTCTTTGTATATCAAAAGAGAACTGGGCTCCACAATGATTGATGGTGGTTTTCTATAATGCTCTTTATTGGCTGCAAAGTGGAGTTTCCTTGATGAGAGATGAGGGCTACACTTATGTATGTATATAGGAACAAACAGTTAGAATGTAGCTAGGAATTATGCTGGTTTAAGGAGTGTTAGTTATAGGTTATCCTTCAAGATCCACATGTATATACATATATGAGTATAACAGCAATTTATGAAAAAGGGCCATGAATTTGCAAGAGTCTGATGAGGAGTAGATAGGATGGTTTGGAGGGAGGTAAGGAAAGGAGAACATTGTGAAATTGTATTATAATCACAAAAATCAAAGAAGTAGTTAAGATAATGTAATAATGTATGCCCCCTCCCTTTTTAACAATGAATGCACATTACTCAAATTTCTACAGAAGGTGGGGGTAAAAAGACAAATCAAGAGATGCTCTTTTCTTTCTTTGAACGTTTTTGTTGGAATATGACATGTGGATGCTTGGGCAGCCATACTGTGAATGTGAACAGGATTGAGAGAGAATTGAGACAGTAAAGGACTGGAACAGAGAACAGAGAGGACCTCAGTCTGGGCAACACCACTGAATCTCAGTGGTTTCATCATGAAGCTTGCTGTACTTGTGGAATCCCATACATATGAGATGATGAAGAACCATATTATCTTTACCAGTTAGGATGGATATTTTTGCTATCATTGCAGAAGCATTTTTAAGGGGGAGGGGTAGAAAAAGACATCCACATAAACCCATTGTAATTATTCTAAATAAATGACAGAAGAGACAGAACTTCACATTTAGGAGACTGAATCAATGGGACTGAAATAGAAAAAAGCACTATACTACAGAAAACCATGAACATTAATGTTCAAGACGAAAAATACATGTCACATCCAAATTGGAAAGAGAATACTATGGAAAGTCAGAGGGTAGAGCTCAGGCCTCAAAGAATAGTCATTAGGAAGTGTTTTACACAATATGAAATGCTATCTGAGGTAGTATCCAATAGTAAATGGAGTTGTTGCAGATACTCAAGGGGAGTGGTAACTTAAAGTCAAAAGAAAACAAAACAAAAACAAAGACATGAATCAGTATTTAGGGGCAT
Organism: Arvicola amphibius; assembly: GCF_903992535.2. Taxonomy (NCBI): domain Eukaryota; kingdom Metazoa; phylum Chordata; class Mammalia; order Rodentia; family Cricetidae; genus Arvicola; species Arvicola amphibius. Next base: position 13,402,161 of record NC_052055.2, on the reverse strand, counting down.
AAGCGGGAAATTCAATCTATTTACAAGTAAAAAGAAGGAAAAGCACCATGAAGTCTGAGGTTATTAAAAAATAAAATTAATGGAGGCAAAAAACCACAAAAAGAAGAGGCAATACATTTTGGAATTGTAAAACTAAATCAATAAGGGAATGAAGGTGAAATATGAATGAAATCTCTGGTTTTATATCACTAGAATGAGATATCTAAGACTAAGCTATTTATGCAGGAAATAAGTTGTGGAGCTCAACGTGCTGAAGGTTAGACCGCCAAGACTGAATGACCACATCTGATGAGGACATGTGCTGAATCATAACAGCAGTCAACCAAAGAAAAAGAAAGGAATCGTGAGGCGATGTGAAAGAGAAAACCCACAAGTATGAGCCTTACATTTCAGGAGTCAACAGTTCATGGGTCTAATCTAGTCCTTTGAGCATTGACCTAGACCCCTAAGAATATCATTAGAGTCATTTCTGGGGATGAGGCCCTCAGAACTCACAAAGTTCTTGTAAAGTTCCACCACCACTCCATTTCACTCCACTGTGGAATCAAATTTTATGATAGGTTCTGGATCTAAACCTTTGGTGTACCTCAGACCCAGTGAAAGTAGCAATGTTTGGTCATTTCTGATTTACAAATGGAAAGCTCCTGTGATTGACTTGGGATCTTACTTATCATCCCTTTAATAAACAAGACAGAATAATTAAAATATTCTCATGAGCTTCTCCTGCTTTCCAGCAAACTATTACATTTAGAAGACTTATCACTACTACTAATTAAGATCATCAGCTTCAAATCATGATTATGTAAATAACACAGGCTTCAACACCCATTGAGTGGCTATGAATTAGCATCCTACTTAAGTTTTCGGTGTAATCACTATTATAGAAGAAAAGGTGGACTATAACATGCACATATTGCAAAATATCCATTATAATATTACCTGTTTTGCTGGGAAGTGGCAGCACATGCAGCACTTATGAGGCAGAGGCAAGTGGATTTCTGTGAGTTCAAGGCCATCCAGGTCTACCGACCTAGCTCCAGGACACATAGGGATGTTACACAGAGAAACCTTGCTCAAAAACCCAACAATAACAACAACAATAACAACAAAAATGCAAATAAAATACTATCTATTTTATACTATTGTCTTGAGAAATAAATTCATTATTACACCTAAAATATATATGGTGGTGCTTGCTACACAGTGAATCATTAATTATTAATCATAATTCTTGGGATCTATACACTGGGTACTGATTCTTGTACCTTTCCCAAGACAATAAGATAAAAACAACATCTGCTGCATATATTAATATTATTAAGTATTACTAAATTGATATTTCCCCATATCTTGCTCTACAGAAGAATATAGAATATTCTTACTGCACCCATGCTTTTAAAATTCCAAAGCTTGCACTGACTCTGTCTTAAGCAGCCTTGAAATTTGTATAGGTTTTTTTTCTCTGTAACATTAAACATGCAGTACAATTGTATGTTATTTTATAATAGTTTGTTTATATAATATATAAACATAGCAATCAACATGGGGAAGGACTCAGTTTTCTTTAAGGGACTAGGCGCTGAGAGTTTGAGTTTGGCCATACTTCAACACAAACTGGACTTGAATTTTTTTTTCTCCTCCTCCTTCTTCATCTTTTTCTTCCTTTCCTTCTGTTGGTCATGTTGGTCCTGGGAGAACTGGGAAGTCAATGTGACTGGAGAGAATTAGGTGAAACTTTCAAATAATCAACAAAATATTATGATAATTTAGATATTATATTGCTTTCTTAACTTATTCCCCTTTCTATTTCACTTTCAAATAGTGCAATTTCCATTTAGACTTATTCAGTGAGGAATCATTTCATATTTTTCTACAAAAGGCATACAAGATTTGCCTATTTGCCTATAATATTTCTTGTGAGAAAAACTAAATTTTAAATTTTACAAAAATATGTAGTTTTTTTTTTCTTCAGGGTTTGCAGAATACTGGTCTTAAACTCAAGATGTAGCTGAGGAGGTCCTTAAACTCCTGATTTTTTTGCTTGCACTTCTCAAGCGCTAGGGATTACAGACATACAGCACTATGCTTAGATTGGCTGTGCATATTTAACATGTAATCTAACACCTTAACTACAAGGTTTAAATAAGAAACTATTATTCAATTCAGTGTCTACAGCAGATTAAATAAAGTTCACCTACAATATCACAAGCAATTTACCTGACTTGCAGTTCTTCTAACTTAATACAAATATTAACCAAAAATATCTCCATGGAAACATCTAGAATAATATTTGACCAAATACTTGCACATTATGGGCCAGCCAAGTTAACCTTTGGCCATAACACTGACTGAGAAGATTGCATTTGCTTCTATAAAACCAGTCTGCTCAATCCCTCTATAAGGTGATTCTTGACATGGATGTGTGTGTCCACATTGTGTGACCAGAAAGCAGTGTTTACAGATGCAATGAATATGAATATGTATTGAGTCAGGTTCATGTTCAGCAAATTGAAACATGCATAGTTAATGTGTATGTCCCAAAATTCTATTGTGGTCCTTAAAAATAAAAGAAAGAGATAATGCTAAGAAAATAAATCAGTGTAATGACAAACTCTATTCATGTTCCTTAGAGGAGGTGAGTGCTGAGAAACATATTTTGACTACCAAAGGCCTACCTCCTGAACATGGGACACTTAAGTGTCTCCCTTGTTTATATGTGAATCTGCCACCAGACGGTATCCGCACTTGCAAGCTTATTGCATTAGCTTTCATTGTTATGCTGCTACCTATCATCGGCTAACGTGGGACATGTGACATGACAGAGGTGGATTTTTCTTCTCAGAGTGTCCCAAAGCACAAATCAAGGTGCTTGTATGAGTTCTTATCTGTAGGCTCAGGGACCAATGCACTCTGGGCTCATTTCTGTTGCTGACAGACTTTAGTTCTTTGAAATTACGGGATGTCATTCCTGCCATTTTGCTAGAAGTCATCAGGAAATGTTCATCAGCTCTTGCTAATTCAAAGACTTATTCACAATAATTTCTTAATTTTAGGTGAAATATTTATTACAGCAATGATCAATTTTCCAGACTTTTTCTTTGTAGCTCTAGCTGGGTTTGAACTTGTTATGTAGTTAATAATGACTTTCAACTCCAGAACCCCTATATCTACTACATTCCATGTACTAAGCTTTTAGACATGAACTACCTGGTTATACAGTGTGCTATGGATTAAACCCAGGACCTAATAATGATAGGAATATTCTCTGTCAATAGATCTATATCCACAGCTGTTTTCTAGTTATTAAAAATCATACTCATTTTTACATTCTAATATTATTAATAGACATTTCTGATAATATGACTTTGATGCTTAATCTCAATTTTCTAGTGACATCTAGAACCCCCTGAGAAATAGGCCTCTGTCCTGTCTGTGGAGGATTAAATTAATAAAGATAGGAAGACCTTCTCAGCATGTGTCACACCATTTCCTGGGTTTGGAGCCTTTGAATAGGATCCTTTGAACTGAATAGTAAGTGTCTCAATATTGCATTCCAGCTGAAAACAGTGGGAGAGTTACCTCCAATGCTGTATTTTTAGAACATGCGGGTTCCAAAACAAAAGTGGCATTGATCACGAGCATCCATCGTTCCTTGACTCTTGGCTGTGTATAGAATGTGGCCTTGATTTCAAGGTCCTGTTTCTATGGCTTCCCCACCAAGATGCAGTGTGACCTTGGACTATCCAAGGTTATAACATCTTTTTTTCCTTAAGGTGCTTTTGTCAGAGGATTATACCACAGCAAAAGAAAAAGTAACAGTCTCTCAAACAATAGCTACTCAAAACAGAAATTGAGAAAATCCCTCATCTTTTATATTACTTTATCAGGAATTAAGTTGGTCTATTTTTAATGAGGCAGTTTTTAGAGGGAAACTCACATGACCTTATTAGGATGCACCTGACATTCCAGAAAAAGTAGAAGCAAGTTTTATCTGTAGAAGAGATGCATGCAGGTCTTGAGGAGTTAGTTGGATGGTTCCACACATAAGGAAAGAAAGAAAGAAAGAAAGAAAGAAAGAAAGAAAGAAAGAAAGAAAGAAAGAAAGAAAGACAGACAGACAAGCAATCAAAATACACCAAGGAAGAAAAAGAGAATCCACAAATTCACCCTTATCTTTCATTCAGCAGAAGAAAGAATATAATACATTGTGAAATAGGACATGAAACCAGGAGAGTGTGTTGGAATTAGAGCTGATCCTGAGGCACTATGGAACTTCGCAAACCTTTACACAGAAGGATGGCAGTAAATAAACTGTTAGCTATTTTTTAACAGTGAAATATCATTGACCTACTCCAAAAGAAATGTAACATTGAAAGTACAATAAAAGTTAGTCCTGCAGAAAATAGACTTCTCACCCAAATTTGCTATGCATATCAATAACTTGTTTCTATACCCATTTTCTCTCTATATTGTGTACATGTTATTCAAGCTTCCTACCCAGTGACCTTGTCCATGCCCATTCATCTCCTCTTTGAAAAGTTCTCAACCTGTGAAGGATATTTTTGAGTATGAATTAAGTCCTATTATAACAAATCTTAGCTTTCTAGAAGTCAAGTAAATCTTAGAGTCACATTGCAGAGGCAAGTCTGTGGAAACACAGACCCATATTCTAAAAATATACCTTAGTGGATTACTCTATAACTGTTTTCATTTGGAGTGGCACTTACTATTCAATTGGAGAAGGGAGAGTAAGAAAGAGCACACGCTAGGGAGAACTTAAGTGTATGTAGACTAGTAGCAAACGGACTTAAAGAATGAAGAAGTGTTTGGTAGACTGGAGAGTTAGGAAATTAGGACCTGGAGAGTTGGCTAGACTAGTCAATGAACAAAAATGATGGACATCCCTGCAGAGACAAATGTGAGCAAGACACATTAGCATGTGTCTGAACTAGAGAAGTGGTTTGGGATCATCTAAAGATTGTCTGATAGGTACAATCCCCTATGTGAATCTCCAAGTTACACACACACACACACACACACACACACACACACACACGGGTTTGACAGAGTACAGAAAATAATATTGGATATATGCTTCTATCTGACCCTTTGATGTATACTGTCAGAGATTGGACAAGAAGAGCTCATCCTTGTATGTTAAGTTGTGTTATAGATGTAAATACAATGATGAAAATAACGTAAGGGAGACTCACCTGCTAGTCATATATAGTAATGACTTAGTTTGTGAATATGGAAAAGACCCATAAGGCTATTACGGTAGTCCAGGTGTGGAATAATGGTGACCTACTCTCAGTCCCTTCCCTCTACCCTCTCCCTCTTCCTCTTGCTCTTCCCCATATTACTCTTCTCTCCCTTTCTGCTTTCACTCTCTTATTTACAAATGTATAGCAACAGCCAATTCTATGAAGCCTTTCAAAAAAATAATACAGAAAAGAGAACTCGCCAACTTGGAGATTAGCAGTTTAGCTGGGCACAGGCCATGGGACAGTGAGTCACTGGAGTCCTCTTGAACAATGTGTGCAGACAGTCTCACTTTGTACCCAGCTGCACTATACCTGGAAGGGAGGGTAAGGCCATCATCAAAAACTCTGCGGAATAATTCTGTGGTGCCATAGAATCTGGCAAGCTAAGAAGCTACAGCTTCTGCTCCAACTAACAAATGAATTCAGTGTTGAGAAAAAAGAACAAACTACTCACACTACACATACACACACACACACACACACACACACACACACACAAGTGTTGGTATGATCCATTAATTGAAAATAGGTTGAATTTACCAAGATTTAGAGGAAACTACAGCTCTGTAGTCATTTCAAATTACAGAGAACGTCCCCAGTTTACTGTCCCAGACAGTTTAAGAAACTGGAAGAAAGGGTGTCAATGTTATTAAACACTCTAATGGTTCCTATATGCACATTCTTTTTCTCTTTGCTTTTGCCGAATGTCTCTGCCTGTGTGCTCTGTTTGTTAATGTAGCCAGTGTAATAAAGGCTTGCAAGACGAAGGTACAGCTTCCTATTTGCATTCTAGAGCATAGACATGATCTACTTTGGAAGCCTCTCTGGTTCAGCACCTGAACTGTTTTAGATTTTCCTGGCATTTCAAAGAAACCCTTGCTTCTCTCTGCTTTATCCCTTGTGATCTTTGGGGAAAGAGAGAATTTACTTTTGGCTAACAAATTCACTGAGGGGCAAGGTTAGTCTTAGCAGCCAGGTCTCTCTCTGAACCCTCACTCTCCAGATCTGAGGAGTGCATGCTGTTGTCAAGTGGGGTCATTTTGTAGGAAAGATACCCTGTCGTGTGTGAGGTCTCAGGAGAGGCAGTTGGGAACGTGTATTTGTACTTACTTACAGGCAACTGCTTTCCTGAGGAAAAGAAGAACAGCCAGAAGGAGGATCCCAGCTATGATACATTTTTAAAAATCAACATAAAATTGTTTTTGTGTATTTTGCGTACCATTTTATAGAAAACATGATGTCTGTCTCATGCACTGCTTCTGTGTTTGGGTTAAGTACAAAGTTTATGATAACCACCTGCAGCTGGTAGTTTGTTGCAGACACCCCAATCTTTTGAAGAACTCTTTACACTGGAGCCATGTTCTTAGTTCAGACACCAGAATGCAATATCACTATCTTCCTCGGGGTTGAAGAGGAGCCCAGGGAAGGAGGGGGAAATAATTCAATTGTGTATCCATTATTAAACGTTATTGGGATCTATTCTTCCGAGAGAATTTTCTCCTCTGAAATGGAAACAGACCTGACAAATGAGCAGACAGCAGTAAGAATAAATGTTGATCTATGATGATGTGTTTACTGGCCTACATCAAAATGAGCAGGACAAAGACAGTATAAGGAGATTTCCATAAAGTCATAGTGATTTAATTTAGAGCATTCCTTTTATTTTTATTGTTTGTTCTTCATCCTTTTGTGTGTTAGGGTGCCATTACTTCTATTAAATAATAATAAGGGTATGTAGTTGATGGATGTGTTTTTAATGTCTCCCTCTGGCAAAATAAAATGTTGGCAAGTGTACATTCTTGTTGAACCTTAAGAATCTTACTAGTCATGGAAACAAGCCTGAAGACTGCTGGTAAATGTGACCAAGCCCTATTTGAGGCCTTAGTTTGGGCACCTCCATCTCCATTTCAGCTACTAAATTGGTGGGATACCCTGCACACATGCCTAGAGAGATGGCTTAGTTAATAGGGCGCAGGAAGCAGTGTTAAACCCACAGACCACGTTAAAATCTGAGCTTGGTGGTCTGCACTGGACAGGCAGAAACAGGAAGATTTCAGGCCTTCCCTAGCCAGCCAAATCCATAATCTCCACACTCCAATTAGAGACGCTACCACAAAAAGCAATGTGGTCAGGTCTTGAGAAACAGCATCTGAGTAGAACCCTGACATCCAAATGTGCGCTCGTTAGCATGCGCTTGTATACACACACACACGCACACACACACACACACACACACACACACACACACACACACACAGAAACACCCTGAAGATATTCCCCAAGGTTTTCTGGTCTTTTATATCAATCTGTAAAAAATCAGACATTTGTGTCTCTAGGGTGGGGTGTGCATAAGACGTTTTGTTTTGTGGCTCACCTGAGGTCTTTGAATAAGGCAGCAACAAAATGAGCAAGGTGGACTGTGGCTCCTGACAAGGGCTTGATTCTACAAAGACAAATTATGGGACTCCTGCCTCACAAGCCTTCTCAAAATTCTAGGGAAGAAAGCGTGCTAGGTAAGTAAGTGAGCGATCTTCAAAGGGAAGACGTGCTGTTAATGCAACTTGTATGTACATGGTGAGGTGGCATGTAACACCTTCTGAGTCATGCCCACAAACCTGCCCCTACTCCTGACATGACTAATCCACCTCTGTTCAATCCTTGTGTGCAGCCACATAAGAGTTCTGGCAGTTAGACTGATTGATATTTGGCTTTATCATCTTAATACTTCTATAAAATACCTGTCTAACCTGCTCTAATCGGTTCGGTTGGTAAGTAGGAGGCGAAATTGTTTCCAGCGAGTAAACTGAAATGTTTCTCTTGATTTACTACCTTGGATTGAAAAGAGAGAAGAAGAGCAATTAAGGTCAAGACGCAATGGAATCTACATGAAGACATGTACAAAGAGAACTGAGAAGTATTTGATGTGTAATAGAATTGATATGTCACAAGTTCATTCGTTTAAAGGGTAAAAGAAAAAAAGAGATGCATGATTACAATCTGAACTCAGAAGCCTGTTCTAAGGTTGGCTGTTTGCATCAGAGACAATCAGTCTCCTTCATCAAAGGATTAAAGCAGATCTTCCCTTGTAAATGTCTTGAAAATGTGATATTGCACAATGACCACAAATGGAACAGAACTGGGTATTGTATGAGTGTATGCTAGGTTTGCTGATTTTTTTTTAAATGTTTGTTATTACACCAATGGTGTGAGTATCTTATTCTAAGGGATTCCCTGTACGTATATTGCAGGTCACATGGGACAAAAAGAAAGAGTAAAAATAAATTTTGAAACTTGTATTCTTCTGCTAAATGAATAAAAACAGTAAATGTACAACTTGAAATTAAGATTTATTTTCAACAAAACTCTAAACTCTAATCTTCTTCTTCTAATGTTTGCCTACTGCAGAGCAACAATCCAAATATAAACCTCTGACTGTCTACGGGTAAATGTGGATGGGTTTCTATCTATATTTAGACTATGATTTAGTCTGGTTCAACAAGTTTTAAGTAACAAAAAAAATTCCAAGCTTTCCAAAGGGTGATATTTCCTTGTAATATTTGAGAAGAGTAATGAGCCCTCTGAAAAGAGAGCTGAACACATCCTCTTCCTCTCCTCGCTGGAGGTATAAATGAGCCAGTTGGAGCACACTTCTGAATATTTTTCTCCTATTTTAAGGATACATATCTGATGTTTTCAGAGAAAAATTAGCTATATTCTAACTATTTCAAATAATAGTTAAGAAAATACATTTGTAGTTCCTGACAGTTTTTTTCTCGCCATGCTAAATTTTCTGATAAATTTTAAAATAATTTCTAATTATATTTGCTCATACACAGATATATGCTGCTGAGAAGCATTATTTCTGAAATTCTTATATTATAACATTTCACTAAAAAAGTAAACCAGATTTTTTCCCTGAGTTACTTAAAAGAATTATTAATATGTCTGTAATGAAAACAAATGCCTGCTTCTCCTCTGCATTTTTATCTGAGCAGATGATTTCTTTCATCTGAACAGCTGAAGGTAAGTCATTTGAGCAGCAACCAATCTTTTCTTTATACTTATTTGTCTATTTGTCATGTGCAGGTTAAACTACTTTTTTTAAAATTCACCTCTCTTAAACATATGAATCATGTTATTGGATCTGGATTTATTACTATTAGTCACATTAAATCCTTTCTGCAAACAAAACTAAAATATAAAGGATTGTTTCCTTGATATTTCCAAACACTATATCGATGATCTACTTGGGGAAGTGATTCGATGGTATGTAGTGGGGAATGTAATCATGTATCCAACAATTATTTATGGTACTTCTGCTTACACACTTGTTTTCTCTTTGGTCCTGTAGATGCTCGTGAGGACTTCTTAGATACTGGTTACTATGGGTAATTTTCAGATGCATGGTGGCCTGTTCATTAATGTGGCTCATAATCTAGTTTAGGAAGAATAGCATCAATTAACTAATTGTTTCTGGGGCCAATAAGGGATTGTGATGCAATATAGGAATGTAGCAGTGAGAATTAGCAACAGGTCTGTCTCATCTACAAGTCAGAAGGTAAAGACTCCCACAGAGGCTTCTAAAGAACATTTGAGGAGTAGAAAATAGTCAGAAATACTCTATAGTACATGACCTATGCATTGATGAGCTTTGAGAAAAGAGTAGAGGATGCTAAGAGCAACACTCCTAGACTGAGCTTGGAGAACAACTGGAGGGAGGCACAATAGTGGCAGAAAGGTTTTAGTGGGGTTATTGCTGTTGTCCAAATCATAATTAGGAAGACTATGAAATTCATTCAGATCCTAGATAATCAGAATGGAGACTTAGTAGGACTTGATTATAAGGCTGTGTATTAGAGTAGGGAGGGACACCTACAATTCTCACTTGGGTAACTGGTAGACTGTTGGGAAACTTCAGGGAGACAAATTCAGTGAAATTCACAGGCGCTCACGTTGAATGCTTTGTTTTTAAGGTGTCTTTGAGACACCCAATTGACGATGACAAGTCTTTGAAAACATGGTCTTGGGGCTCAGAAAAAAGGTCTAAGCTAGAGATATAAATCTCAGACTTAGTTTTATGGATGGTAATTGAAGCCATGTGAGTCTACGAGACTGCCTATGGGGAATGTATACAGTGGGAAAGAAACCACAGGCCACAGCCCTTAGAAACTCTAGGATCTAAAGGGAAGACAGAAGAAGAACAAGACAAGAGATGGGGACTAAAAATGAGTGATCCAACTCAGAAAAATAAAATTGGGAAAGGGACCCATAGAAAAGAGAACCGGGAAGGCAAGATTAATGAAAAGGAATGAATAGTTGAGAGATCAATTCTAGTTCATGTTTGTACTTTATAGAACAGGTTGGATCAACTGAGGAGCAAGAGGTTTTCCTTAGCTTCAAAGAGATAACCAGTGTGGGCAACGACTACTTGATAAGTTTCTTGAGTACCACCTACAAGCGCTTTGAAATTGATGTCATTGACTGAATGAACTTGCAAAATTCCTAATAAAATTGTTTTTGGCAAAATTGGTGTTTGGCTTCATTTGAAGGTGTTCAGTTTAGCGATGACATTAAGAAAAATATCAGATTTCTTTGATGCATGTTTTGTTTGGTTGGTAAACAACTATGCATGACAAAAAAAAAAAGAAGTGAATAATTTCCTGTTCTCTTGAGCATAGGAGTGCTTGCCCCTGGCCCAACCACTCAGCACAAACTAGCGCTTTCACAGAAGGGTCTCAGACTCGGCTTCTTCTGGAGCTGGCTTTACCCCATCTCGGCCACTTCACAGAGATCCAGGAATTTGGCCTTACAGAAGATTGGACCTTAAGGCAAAGGAAGATATTGTTCTTTCCTCTTCAGGGTGACAAAATGGCCCATCTGTTAAAATACTAAGCAAGAGCTGGGACAAATGTCATGCACACTGAGTACTTTAAAACTGGAGATAACTTAGATATATCGTGATTATTACTTCCGTTGCAATTGTTTTTCCAAAATATTCACATATTTTATACCTATTTTTCATTCTTCTAATACACATATAGTTCATGATTTAAATTTCCAAATTTAAAATAAAACAAAAATGATACTTTAGTAAAATATTACTTTACCAATTTCCTATAAATAATTGTCTTTGCTAAATTTGTTATTCACTTCATTAACAAGTTCTCTGACACTATTGTTTTGTCTTGGGTATTTTAATAAGCCTTTTGCTGATTGAAAGAGATATTTTTCCAATTTTATTTTTAATAACATTATTCACTTTTATCCTGTTAGGGATTGAAATCCATCTACTTTTCTAGGTAAACCCTCTGTCACACAAGCTATAGTTCAGCTCCATCTTTCTACCTTTAAAATATCTTATAAAAAAAGGTTAATGCTTAAAAAGACAAATTGAATTTTCTTAAAGCTATTTAAAATGTGTGCATTAACAATGAGAATTTGTTGTATGATACACTAATGATGATTTACAGGCAACAATTAAAGTCTAATTATTTAGCACATTCAGAAGGTTTGCTTTAATTACACTTCCATTTCACTCTGATGCATAGTATTGTCAGCAAAACGCCTATGAGAAGCCTATAGTATTTAGATCATTTCTTCATCCATAGTACTCCTTGCCTTTTTAAGTATGTTAAAGAGCTATTGTTAAATTCTGAAAAATATTTTAATTGTAAAATAAATACCAAGAATATTTTAGTTTCTCGGCCAAGTGTGTTACCTCCCTTAAACTTTGTGTTTCAAACAAATTAGATTATGTTTGGCTCTCATATATGTGTGGTCTGAGCCTGAAAATGTCATTCTGCACATACTGATAGCAGTTCCTGCTAGGTGACATCCCAGAGGTGAAAGGAACCAACCGCAATAAAAATGCATTTTCTTTTTCCTAGATTGTGAAAGTATCCTCTTTTGATTCTCTGGGAAGGAGTTGTTGCAATTTCAGAGTACCTGCCCTAAGAATTGTGTTTATCAGCAGGCTTAGTGCTTTTAAATTTAATTCACCATAATGCTGTCAACAGAAAACAGTCATATTCATAAGTATCCATTTTGGTCAGAGATTCAATGCATGTGGTTTCCTTTCGGCTCCACTCTGGATTTGATATATAAAATGGTAAAGGACTGCAGGTGATGGGTACTCAGCTGCATTCTCCAAGGGGGCTGGGATGATTCAGAAAGTGACACAAAATAACAGAATGATTTTTCCTGATCAATAAGATCCTAATGAAGTTTAGTAAGAAGAAAGGAAGAAGAGATAATTTCTATGTTTCAACATAGATGCGAGACAGGCAGTATTAGTGACTGATAGTGGTTTAATTTAATCTTCTCTGTATTTCTATTGTGCTTGGATTGTTTTTGCTAGAACTATTAATAAATTCACAAACTAAGCTACTATTTTCATACGAGGGAAAATTATGCACTCAGTTACTTTTCTCAGAGGAGGAAAGAAAGTTCCATTCTGCATCAAACCTTAAGACCACATTATAAAAGACAAACCATTGGTAAGAAAATTTATTTTCTTTTATTTTTAACATTTAAAATGACCAGTGTAAATCTGACTTCTACTTTACATCTGAGTCTCTTCGATCTACTCAAGTTGGTCCTGAATGATGATTTCACAAATTCTCTTTTCCAGATTTGAGATTTGACTAGGAATGCTTTTCTTTCCAAATTGAATGAAATTTTGGCAGCGTTAATCAGTGATGCAGAAATCAGTCTTCTAGGCTAATATTCCCCCTCCACACTCAAGTCTTAGACTAGTCCTGAATTCACCAAATTCATTTCTATCCTTTTTCTGCAGTACTTCTGCCTTTCTCTGTCTTCCCAATTACAATCCTCTTTCATTGTTGGTCATGAATATTGTCAGGGAAACACTTGGATGAATTGGGCAGAACTCAGGTTCGATGGCTTGAGCTTCATGCGTGGTCTTGTAGCTTGCAGCTGAATCTACTTGAATATCATTTGCAGTTCATGCCAACCTGAAGAGTGAGCCTGAGCTGAGCACACAGTTAGACGGTCTCCAAGAAAAGTCTGGGTGTGATTTTGACTCTTAGTAGATTCAAAAAGACTGAGACCATGTGTTATAATATAGCTACCTTTATCTCAGGTCATAGAACCTATATTAATTACAACATTTGAAAATGAGGCTTCGGGAAGATTGGCGGAAGTTACAGTTGCTTGAATAATTAAAAGGAGAACGGGAAAAGCCGGGCGGTGGTGGCGCACGCCTTTAATCCCAGCACTCGGGAGGCAGAGGCAGGCGGATCTCTGTGAGTTCGAGACCAGCCTGGTCTACAAGAGCTAGTTCCAGGACAGGCTCCAAAGCTACAGAGAAACCCTGTCTCGAAAAACAAAAACAAAAACAAAAAAAAAAAAAAGGAGAACGGGAAGAAGGACAAAATGCAAATGCCTTCATGGCATTGTTATAAGACATCTAGTTCTATGCTAAATGGATTCACACTTATTTTTCTCTTGTCTCTGTCAATTACAGAGAATTTTTTTGTTCTCTTTACTTGTTTACAGTTTAGCTTAAAAGTCTCATGTTACAGAACTAAACTTGTTTCTTCCACTCTGTCATAATTTGCAAATGTGAGCTAGTCTTTAACTAGAGGATATTGCCCCTTTGGTGTTAAAGAAGAACATACAAAAGCAATTATTTCCAGGTTCTGGCTATTACAGACAATGCTGCTATGAACATAGTTGAGCACATGTCCTTATGGCACAGTTGAGCATCCTTTGAATATATACCAAAAAGTGGTATTACTGGGTCTTGAGGAAGGCTGTTTCCTAATTTTCTGAGAAATCACCACACTGACATCCAAAGGGGCTGTACCAGCTTGCATTCCCACCAGCAATACAGGAGTATTCACTTTACCCCACAACCTCTTCAGCATAAGTTGTCATTAGTGGTTTTGATCTTGGCCATTCTTACAGGTGTAAGATGGAATCTCAGAGTTGTTTTGATTTGCATTTCTCTGATTACTAAGGATGTCAAGCATTTCCTTAAGTGTCTTTCAGCCACTTTAGATTCCTCTGTTGAGAGTTCTCTGTTTAGGTCTGTACTCCATTTTTTTATTGTTCTTTTGATTACCTATTTATTTTGGAGAGCAGCATTGCTTGGCATAGCCAGATCCTGGAAACAACCTAAGTGCCCCTCGACCAAAGAATGGATAAGGAAAATGTGTTACATTTACACAATGGAGTACTACACAGCAGACAAAATAACGACATCTTGAATTTTGCAGCCAAATGGATGGAGCTAGAAAACATCATTTTGAGTGAGGTAACCCAGACCCAGAAAGACAACTATCACATGTACTCACTCATAAGTGGTTTTTAAACATAAGGCAAAGAAAACCAGCCCACAAATCACAATACCTGAGAACCTAGACAGAGATGAGGACCCTAAGAGAGACATACATGGATCTAATCTACATGGAAACAGAAAAAGACAAGATCCTCTGAGTAAATTGGGAGCATAGGGATATAGGGAGAAGATTTAAGGGGAGGGGAGAGACAGGGAGGAGGGCAGAAAAAAATGTAGAGCTCAATAAAAACCAAATGCAATTATTTCAACAGACTTAGACCAACAATATAGTAAGTAGTCAGTGACTATGTACAAGAAATTGTACTTGACAAACAGAAGCTATTAAAACAAAGATGAAATTCCTCGAAAATACACATCTGAAAGGTAGCTATAAGCCCACAAATAAATAAGATACTGAAATAAAAGAGCAAGTATGTGAGGACCTCAAATAAAATGCCATCAGTTGCCAAAGAGGAACCTATGTGGCCATGTCAAAGTCTGAGAGTTTTATGGTGACAGGCCAAGAGAATATCGGATTTTTATGTTAGTCTTCGGTTTAGCCACAAGGTCTTAAGAGAGATGGATTTTAATGAATTTTGATAAGAGAAACAAACCATTCATTTGAACCTCTTCTGCAGCAAATTGTTGGTCATGCATCATGCGAGGGGTTAGGGTATAGGAGAGAATGAAGAGTAACAGCTCTGGAGCTGCTTTCAGAGCACAGGGTCAGAAGGAGAAGAGCATACAGCATGGCAGGTGTGTGGGAGCTGCCAGAGAGAGGATGTGCTCAAGATGCCTAGGAGACTTAGCTGGAAATGAATCTTGTTGAAAAGGGCACAGAATGACCAGTAGAAGATCAGAGAAGATTTTCCAAGTCAGTGATGATCTATCTATCCAGCAACAGCTTCAGAAATCCCAATATGACAAGAGAGGTCAGGGAAAAGTGAGGTGGTTTTAAAAATCCAAAATGCATACTGAGGGCTTTACATGAATATGAAATGTTCCACATTGCTTTAGGTTTTTCTTTAAATTCTCATAAATTGTTGCCCAGAAGTAAGTGTTCAGATAATAATTTTATAAATGAGAAAGCTGATACTTAGAGGAGGAGAACAAGTTATCAAAGCTATAATCAATGACTGCCTGGGGTGGGAGAGCCATCCTTGCATTAGCATTGAAGGCTATGTTACTATGTCCTACCATACCCTGGTGAGAATGGCTATAAAGCAGACATGTGGAATAACATCAGAACTGGAATGCATGTGAAGAAGAGGGAATTATATGGCAAAAATGGAGGAAGAGACACCAGAAGTACTAAGTCCATTCTATAACAAGCTTGTTCTTACGGGAGTTAAATCTCCTAACAGATTTAATCCACTTTCAGGAGATAACACTTGTACATTCATGAGGGGAAACCCTCCAGAATCCATGCACCTTGAAGTATATACCACCTCTCAAATATTATGCTCTTTCAGAATTACAACTTTGAAGATCAAGCTTCCAGCACACTGGGAGATAAACCATATATGGTGCCCAGAGAGCTGTGAAATCAATGGTTATGTTTCTCCCATAGTCATTTTCAGACATGTGTAAAACAGCAAACGTTCCAAGATATTCTCGGTTGAGTCAAACATGGAAACATTATGCCTTCCGGTTTCAGTTTCCACACAATAAACAGTGCCGTTTTTATGTGCTTTTTTTTTGTAGTTGATTTCATTGATTCACATGCCCCACAGAAAAGGCTAAAGTATTATGTGTACAACGCCTATAAAAAAACATGAGTTAGATAAGATTCATTAAAGGATGAGCTACAATGTTTTTGGGCATAAGTTCAGTGTTCATAAATCAACAAAATATTAACTAAGATCAAATATCATTAAACAAGAGATCTTTAAAATTATTGCATTAAACAAAATATTTTTCAAATTGAACAAATCTTTAAACACATGAATGGAAACACACAATGCATAATGCTGCATCTTAATATGCTGGTGTTGATGTGACCTTTTTGTGCACGAACCAAACACTGCTCCCAGATTCTCAAATTCAATGTTCTCAGCGACTGAGCAGAATGTAACTGGGATGTAAAGATCCTGTAAGAAAAGCTATCTTGTCTTTGCCTCTGGGTCTTGAAATAGAAGTTTTTTTTAAAGCCTGAGAACTTCCTGAGATAGATGAGGGAGAGGATGGTCCTTGGTTACTTTTAATAACCCCTTTCATCAAATCCTTAGTTTATGCTAGTGACTCTTGATGAATCCCTAGGTAATTTTAGATGGAGTATGGATGCCAGCACCACTAACCATGTGATTAGAGGGTAGGATTCAACCCCACAACTAGACCCTTAGCAAAGGATGAGAGAGCAAAGTTGAATTAATCACGAAGGACCAAAACTCTCCTTCATCAGACCTCTCATTGTTAGTGTTCAGAGGGCTTTCATAGTGGACACACCCACATGTCACAAGGGACAGGCTCAGTCTCCAGAGGTCCCGAGGCTTCTATGTTAAGGAGTCTTCTGATTTCACCCTGCATGATCATTTGTATCCTTTCTAATATGTTCTAGCATCAACCGAGTAGAACATAAAGAGTTAGCCTTAGTGAGGTGGACTATGGTATGAAATTATGAAACTCAAAGACAGAATAATGAGAGCTTCCACTTGATAGTTGTTTGGGTAGATGTCAGGGTGATATGGTCTGGGCCTGTGACGACCAAGTGAAGTGGCTCTTACCTGTGGCATCTGATGCTATCTGGGAAGTGAGTATCAGAACTACATTAAAGTATGGGAAAGCTAGTTGATTCCCAGACTGGTGGAGAATGAGTGGTTGATACAGAAAGTTTCTCAGTTAGTGTGAAAGGCCTTCAACAGAGACAAACAAATCTCAGAAATAACATCGTACACAAATTACACCCATATTTAGCATATAGTAGCCAAGTATCAAATTAGATGTTTTATTATAGTATATTAATTTTCTAATCTTTAATAATAGTTCATATGCCTTACTCTACTCTCAATTCTAAGCAAAACGAAATTGGAAACATTTAAATAGTAAATGTGCTTTTGTTGAAAGTCATTAATTTCACTATGGAAGATTAATGTAACTAAGTAGGAATTAATTCGTATTTTCAATTGCACTTCAGATGTATGGGGTATGTAGAGCTAAGACTAGTTTATGTTCTTACTTGATAGTGTGTTTGGAGGATGCCAGAGCTAGAGTCAACATTCTCCCTACTGCTTTCCAACATAGAAGGCTAAGGCACAACAGAACTCCAGATAATCCTTCTGTATCGCATCTTGGCTCTCTGACAATTACTCCAGTCTCATGTGACATCATGAAATGTGGCTGATGGATATCTCCAAAGTTGTTTGTATCTCTTGGACAAAGTTAATGTGGGAAGGGTGATCTGTCAAAGAGATTACATGGAATGATATAAAGATAACCTAGACCAATGAGGAGGAGAAACCACAGTATTTTGCCTTGATTCATGCAAGGGGGGCAAGAAAATAAAATCAACTGACTGAGATAAAACCCTGTGAACACCTAATCAGGTTACCATGACTGCAGTTGAAGCTATTCACTCCTTGTCAGGGGGATTAGCCCCAGAATCCAGAAAGTACCCAACACATGGCTACAGGTGGTAGAACTGGATTTACTGAATTCTTCCAACCATCTACTTAGGACTCTCTCCTTATTTTTCTAAGCAGCTGATGTCATTCTTCTGGTCGTACAGTGAGGAACAGGACAGCCTGGTTTGGATTAACAATGAAGGAATCTAACAGTGAAACCACACAGTTCAGCAGGGGCCCTCAGTGGGTCTGTACACAACAAGGGATAAAGCAAACTGACTTCTTTCCCGCTTCCCTGGAAGTAGGGGAGCAACAGTTTGGAGGCTCCCTTTGGAGAAGCCTGCTCCTGGGAACAGATACCTAAAGAGGGTTTCCCTCTGTCAATTCCATTGAAAGTATTAACATAATTCCTCAAGCGCAGACTCTCTAAGATACCTTGAGTTATTTATTAATATTTAAAAAGGTTATTTGGCATGGAACTTGAAGTATAATTCTTTAAAGGAGCTGACAGCAGAATACATTTGTTAACTAGAAAGACATGTCCAAACTTTGCCAAAAGAAATACATGTGCACAACAAGCATGCTTGTTGGGGAGAGCTGTTTTCCTCTCTCTCTCTCTCTCTCTCTCTCTCTCTCTCTCTCTCTCTCTCTCTCTCTCTCTCTCTCTCTCTCTCTCTTGATTTGTGTAGTCTTCATTTCTTTCTTTCCTCCTTCCTTCTTTCTTTTCTTTCTTTTTTTTTCTTTCACAATTTCCAATCACTCTGTCCCTATGTCTTAAACTTTTGTGATTGAAACCCAATGATAAAAGAACATGTGTACAAAGGCCAGGGATCCTCATCCTCTGTCTGTCCTTTGAGGCAATCACATCTCCGAATTTAGAATTAATAAAGACCACCCTCACTGTCATCTCACCTATCTTGTTTATATTTTGCTCATTTTCGTTGTTGTTGTTGTTTAATGATGTGATGTATAAAAGTTCTTTACAAGGAAAAGGGGACTATCAAGGTTAGAGACTGGAGTTCTCTGTTCATTTGTACACTACGTGGACAATGTAGTTTTTGTACAAATATGGACAATGCAAATCTATCTGTCAGTAATCAAAAACTTGGCCTGGACGGAGCATTCAGTTTGTTAATTTTTTTCTCTGCTGCTTCCATTCTGGGGCCTCCTTAAGAAAGCAAGGAGAGAGAAAGCTACTGATTTGATTTTTCTTTCATACCTCTGTCTAACACATTTTGACTCTTGCTTCTTGCAGGCTTTTTAACAAGAATGTTGTCAATATTCAGTGCCAATGATAAAGTTCAACAATAATGAATAAGCATAAATCAATATTCCACACGTTTGTGTGAAGATACTCAGAGAACTATCAGAGCTATCAAAATTAAATAGGGCTTAAACCCCAATACCAGATTTGTGCAAACGTGTCAAAATCAGGAAAATAAAAATAAAGAGATGATAACTGTGGTTCTTGAGAAGAGTCACATTTGAGAGAAAGGATTGGCTAGGTTGAGGGTGGAGTAATTGGGAGAGTTTGGGATGACTAGTAGTGTTATTTTTTTGAATCAGTTTTTAAAATGGATATGTAATTTATAATAAATTAATAATTTCTTTAACTAACAGGAATCAATGATAGCTGCAGTACTAGCTGGGAGAAGGGACCAGAATGATTCTGAGAGGGACTTCCCAGATGTTGGTATTGTTCTGTTCCTTGACCCTCATATTGGATACATGAGTGTGTCAGCTTGTGAAATTCCTTCCAGCTGACAACTTACGTGCATTCTATCTGCATACAATATGTAAATTGTGCTTTAAGCAAAGGGAAAAATTTGAGAGAAACTTTCCAAAAGATTTATAAACCTTTATTGAAGACTGTGCCCCAACTCTTACAAATATCTGTGTGTGAGGGATGAGGGTATGTACTCATGTGAGTCCATTCATTAGGCCCAAACCGTGAGCCTCCCTCTATCAAGGCTCTTCTTACTCTTTAGAGGCAGGATCTCTACCTGAACCTATATATCTTACTGAATCAGCTACTCTGGCAGTTTAAGAAACCCTAGAGATCTTTCTGCTCTCTATTTCTCGGTTACCGGGATTACGGGTTTACATTGCTAGACCTGGATTTTTACTCAAATGCCAGGAATCTAAAGACAAGTCGTAATGCTTACATGACAAGCAAGCATTTAACTGAATTAGCCATTTCTCCAACTCTCTAAATTTCTTTATATTTTACAAAAACAAAACAAATAACAATAACGCACATTTGACTGAAAGTAGCAGTAGTAACATCTTCCCAACTAGCAATAATACAAACTTTCTGGTGTGGTGGGTTACTGGTAGAGAGGAGAGTGTAGAAGGTAGATTTAGAGAAAACCAGCTTGTCTGGGGAATTTGTATAACTTCCCAAGGTTGCAGCATTTCATGAATAGAAAACTAGGTGGTAAAAATCAAGGGACTAGGTCAAAAGAAATGTATAGTGTTTCTCAATCTTTGACCCTAGATGTGTTAGGATAACCAAACAGTGTTTAATGAGCTTGATTGATTTGTTTTTCAGTTTGTGGTTAAATGTTTCTTTTAGCTAGCTCTAAGCTCCTGTTAGGACTGAAGCCAACAGGGACATTTTGGTAGCAAAATTAATTTTTGTCTATCGAGGGTACTCCACATTGGAAGTCACAGTGCATTTGCTATGCCATCTAATCTTTTTAATGACTGATAAACCCTAATGTATCTCACCTTGGATGCCGCAGAGGTGGAGCAAGTTTGAACAGCTGTGCTCTCCCCGTTGTGTTTTCTCCTACGTGTTCATTAGAAGACAAAGAAGTCTTCTAAGATATGGTTCTGTAGAAAATCAAGCAAGCTGATTAGAAGTCATGTTCTGAGAGAAAACAAAAGGGACAGATGGGAAAAAGGAGGAAGAAAGAGAGATGGGAAGGGAGAGGGAGGGAGGGAGGGAGGGAGGGAGGGAGGGAGAGAGAGAGAGAGAGAGAGAGAGAGAGAGAGAGGGAGGGAGAGGGAGGGAGGGAGAGAGAGGGAGGGAGGGAGGGGGGAGCGGGTGAGAGACCACTCTCATCATTTTGCTTATGTGAAGCAAGCAAAGCAAAGACTGTCGGAGTGATAGCAAGGAAAGATGTGGGAAGACTTTCCCTGGCGTCATGAAAAGGAACGTGGGCAGATTGCCTTTAATCATCACTTAAACTAACAAAAAGAAGGGCAAGGATTCTAACTGACAAGGAGAAGTTGCTCTTTTTCTGAATCAGGATTACCATGTAGCTCCCCGAGAAAGCTGGGGTGAAGGTAAAGGAAGTACAGTTTAGTGTAACATCCCTTAACTGTTTACAGATGCTGAGGAGACTCCGCGTTGTCTCATCTGTTCAGCAGGGGGAAGAAACATAAATGGAAAAGCAAGGATTCTGCCCCTCTGTCTGCTATCAATTAAATCATCAAAACAAAATTATCATTCAAATTACAATGTATCATTTCACTTTTAGAATGTATGGGGGGGAGCATCTATGAAAAAGAAATCTGTAAGCCATCAAAGCAACAAAGCAACATTAAAGTTCAATGAGCAGTTTGTTCATGCATGTTTTAATCTAGTTAAAAGATGGAAAGCACGTTCACGTGGTCAAAATAACACTTGCGTCAAAGGAGTCTTTGAGGTTCAATCCAGTGAGACAGGCAAACGATTTTTGTGAAACCCCAAAATATTTTCAAGAGGGGAAAGGGCTCCCTAGAGATCTGAATACGGTGGCATTAGCGGAATTTTAATGTGGGAAAATATCTTGCAAGAAGGCAGGCTTGTTAGAGGGAGAAAATATCAAATGCTCAGCTTCTAAATGTGTTCACTTCAATGATTATGTAATTGAGAACTGTTTTGCATTTGCTATTAATACTTGGATGCTATTGTTTCCTATCATGCATATGCTAAGCCCGCTTTGTATTATGTTCTGTGTCATTGTGTCTTGCCATGTTAAAGTAATTATCTGTCTCTACAAAAGAGATTTATTGCCTTCATGAATTTGACCATACACACATCTTAAATAAATTAATGAACTGACAAACAAAGACTGCCCCATCATTCTAAGTAGCTGACAACATTTAAAAAGCAGCCCCATTGCAGTGGCAACCCTTTTGGACCACTATTGGAAGGGTAAACGGAATTATTCTATGAACTGTTGTTCCGGGCCAGTATCTTAGTGGACCTAAAAGTTAACCAGAGAATGATGTTATTCTTGTATGTGTTTTTCATGAATACTGTTGTTGTGAAGTGTCTTGCTTGCTCCTATCACAATTCACACCATTCCCATCGTCTCAAACTGAAGCTTTCTAGACTAGGACAGCTACTCTGTCCAATATACACTAAGCAGTTTGATTTAGTCACTTGAGACCAGGTGCATGGATTTTATTAGAGATATTAATATTTATTCATACCTTTATAAAGAGTTTTCAAGAAAAAAAGACAAGATATAATTTCAAACTGGTAAGTTTTTTTCTTTCAACAGAAATATGATGATATTTTTAATAAAAATGTTTTCACATTTTATATAAAAACTTTAATTTTGACCAATTAATTGGACTGCTTTAGTTGTCTTTTATGTCCCTCAAAACTAGACTGGAATAGTTTCTTTCTTTACAACATTGTTTTGAATGAAAAAACAAACAAACAAATAACAACAGGAGGAAAATAAACTTGAAAAAGTCTTGCCTGAAGAATGATTGTTGTTTGCAATAAAGATTTTACTCTGATTGAAATATTGGCAAATACATACAGAATGTCCCAGTCCCCAGACTACTGTTCTAATGTGTCTTCCAGAGCTAGCCAAAACCACTGTTTTCCTATACAATATGAATACAATATAGTGGACGTATCAAAGTTCTGGCAGACCACGCTGTCTCTGTTTTGTGTTTAAACGCCTTCACAGGAAGCACAAACTGTTCACTTCAGAACCTCACAGTTCCGCCACGTAAAAACCGAAGGAAAAGAGAATGAGACAAGTGTGCTCTGCTAGGTCTAATAACAGAATGATTCTGAGCAATCATTTGCTGTAGCTTCAGATATTTTCCCCCCAAGAACAAAGCTCGTCGGGAAGATTTTGAAACTTGATTCACAGAGAAGGAAAAAAAAAAAAAAAAAAAAAAAAAACATGACTAAAATCAGCCAGTTTACAGCACAACTCTTCAACTTCAAAGTTCTGTGATTTTTCTGAGGAATAGAAGAATGTGTTTAACCTGACGCGTGACTTTTAAGGGCTTTAAAATGAATTTAGCACAACTAATATACAATGACAACAGTCATTGCAGAGATAAGTGTTCTCCTTGCATGTAAGGCTTTCTCCCCTTTACATAGCATTAAAGTTTTGCTACAATTGACTGCTAAGTAACTTTGGATGCGGGACAACTGTATTTGTGCTACATGTTCACAAGAAATCATTTTAAACTTTGAAACTAAATGCGACATTGATGACTTGAAAAAAGAAAATCCAACTTCTGTGAGTTTATTTAAAATATAATCTGCCTAATTAATTTAAAATATTAATTGCTAGTATATATGTACATGTTCATATGTATATATGTTCACAATATAAGTTCTCAAAAAAGAACATTTGTAAACTATGCATTGTAAGTATATATTACTTGCAATTAGGACACATGAGCGTAGACACTACCTGTACCGTATACACTCGCCCTTTATTAGCATGACGTCATCAGTGTGTCACCACCACTATCATCATCATAGCAAAGGTCTGTCAGGAACTTGTTGTAAGTATGTACTGTGCTGACTGTGTATGCGTCATTGTATTTCTCTAAATAGCTCTTTTTTTGCAAAAAGAAATACACAATCAACCCATAATCACAAGTGTTACATGTGATGATGGCTTCAGGTAGAAGATTACAGCTGACATCTTTAGCCAATATATTTAACACGACTAGTTGAATTAGTGGGGGGAATTTCTTCATAATTTTCTGTCATTGTACACGTCAGTGAAGGCAGTAGAGTTGAAAATGATTGCACCTGGAGGAGGTAGAGAGGGTTATAGATTCATAGTAGAAGGATGGGATTTTTTGTAATGCAATCTGTTATTATAACTTACATGGAGTGGAATGTAATATATTATGGTTGCTATTTAAATGAATATTCAGCAATTATACTACTCTTAATGATTTAAACACACCGAAATCCGGGTATGCTACATCCTGCTGTCAAATTGCCATCCATTTTCCTCCGCCAGCAAACGTTATTTTCTTAGGTTAACTTGAGTTACTAGAAAATACTTTAGCATCATTAATATTTTCATTAAGTTGTATATACTTAAATCTGACCTGTCCTGAAGTTTTAAGAGAAAAAAAACAGCACTTATAAAACATTCAACTCTTATTGTGCTGTTTGTGCTACTCTATATAATTCTATAGTTTTAAGAAAGAATTATATTTTGCTCTGTGGCTCTATCCACAGATGAAATAATTTTGTGATTCTTTAAGCTTTGTTTTAACCGCTTTACAAAAGAAATAGAGAGAGCCTTTAAATGCTCACCCTCACCTTTTATAAAACATTGATTTAGTATTTCTTAGAAAATTCATTTAAAAGTACAACCCGCAAATAATATTTTATCCTTAAGGTTAGTTTTTCTGTCGTTAAATTTCCTGATATAAATCTCAGTGAGAACATCATTTTCTAAGAACCCTCTTTTTCCCTTCTTCCTTGTTTCATTCTTGTTGGCTACTTTTGTTTCATGATGTACTTCATAAATAGTCTTAGATAAAAATGTCCCATGGATGAAAATATGCTTTAATTAAACTGTCCTCTGCGGAGATGGGAGGTGAGGTAGACTGGACAGATTAGCCAATTCACGGTGGAGACTTATATCTAGAAGATGCTTGCGGTCTCAGTGAAGGCAAACACTTGAACACCCCCCTCACGCTTGCAATTTCAATACTCCATGAAGAAAGCTGTCCAGTAAACAAAGTGTTGCCCATGGCCCTTAGTAGTAATTTTAATCTCTATTTCTTTGAGACAGAAAGCTGCATTGTTTTCAGCTTCCATCGAGCCCAGATTAAATATATATACACCGTTAAGTGTCTTTCAACAACATTATCATCCGGTGGTGTATCAGGATCTAAACTCCACCTGAACAACTTACTTTAGAGAGGCCGTCTCTAAGATGTTTTCTCCCCTCTTTGTAAACGTTTAAAGTGGGTCAAACAAGCTTATTTGAATTCTACAAAGCAGTAAGAATCTTTCACAGAAAACATGCCATCTGCAGGAGAGGAAAAGGAGCCCAAGGCTTAGGGGCAGCTCTTCCCTATTCAAAAGAACATAGGTGGAAAGAATTAAGGAAGTTTACCTGAAAAATTAGAAGAAGCAGAGCCTTAAATTATAAGGGCAAATTATATAAAGTGTTGTGTTTTTGCTGTTAAAAAAAAAAAAAGAAAGAAAATTGGAAGTGTTGCCTACGTCAGAAGATAGTGTAAACTGCTGTTCAATAGGAACTGGTTTGGCTTGTATTTACGACATGCCGGAGAGCTACGAAATGCAACTCTTCAAACAACTTTGGAAAACCCCAGAAGTGCTTTAACTTAAGGAGGAAAATTAGACATGGTCATAAGGATCCTTTGTCTATATACCAAAGTATTTATCATTATATCTTCCCATGAAGAGAAAAACTTAAAAGCGACTGGGTTTTCCTACATGCAAACAGCTTGAAGAATATTGTTTCAGGAAAAGTCAGTCGCCTGTAGTGAAGTAAGTGTAGCATATTCTTTTCCTCCTTCTTAATCTTTCTACAAGCCATCAATCATGAATTTTCCCCCAGTATGTTGCAGGAGTAGGGAGAAATATGTAGCTGTTGATCTACAATGAAAGGGTGTTCGCATTTTCACATTTTAATAAGTCATCTCGACAGACACAGCCAAAATGAAATCCAAACTGTATTTTTTTTTAACCTCATCTGTGATTGTAGCTGACATCAGAGTGTTTGGACTGAATTTATTACACCTTTCAAATAAGGCATCTCGTTTATGAACAAGAGAAAATTGTTTAAAAGTAATGCCACTTTTGTTAGCAGCGGTGCTTTGGTTAATTTAAAGATGGTTAGAAAGAATGTTTTTATTTATTAGTTTCTTTTCTTACATTTCAATGCTTTTGAATAAATTATGACATTAACTAGTATACTTCCCACTTATGCCTTCCATTTTTGTCCTATGAGACAGTTATAATTATAAATTTGTTCATCAAGGTAGTATTACTGTCACAAAATATGATATATTTTTCCATATTGTCAGGTCTTTTTTAAAGGATGGGGTATTTATCTAAGAACCATGAGCAGAATGTGCCAGAAAGAATAATTCTAATTGATTTCTTGAATCATTTTCTGTTACTGTTTCTGAAAGTGGTTCAAAATGTTTCAAATGTACACTGTAATTTTCCATTAAAGATATGATGGGTATGATCATATTTTTTCTTCAAGAGGCTGACTTACATTTAAAATGGAGAATGGAATAGTAGAGAATAATTATTTGAAAGCAACAAATAATTATTGAATATAAAGTATATGTAAACATTGTTTCAGGTTCCGTGGGTTTCCATAAAGACATGGTCCTTTACGTTGAAACGATGGTGCTATAGATGCGGAGATCACACATGAAGGAGTGAGCATCACCCATGAGCTTGTGAGGAATCAAGATGATGACATAAGTCTGAGGAAATTTTCTGAGCAAGGAGACACATGAGAACAGCTCTGTGTGGTTCAAGTCTAAGATTTCAAAAGTCTTGCGATGCTGATAGGGATTAGGCTTCTGTGGACAAGGCAAGTTGTTTGAGAAATATAAAATGTCCTCCATTGTTTGATAAAACACTTTAAGCAGACGACAGGCCAGTTTTCATTATTCTAGAATCAAAGTAAAGATTTCCTTCCACTAAGGAAAATGCTGAAGACAATAAGATGTGGTGGGATTGAGTTCAAGGTATGCTCTATATCCAGCATCAAAAAGATTATCAATGAATCACCAAATCGATCTGCAGAATTACTTTTAACCAATTTTCCTTCTAACCAATTTAATGGATTCATTAAATGGTGAGAAATACTGACCTAAACAGAGAAGGACTAGAATTTTAGTTACAAGAAAATATGACATTACTTTAGGAAACTCAAATAAAAAAATGTTCATTGGGTGTTTGAGTTCACACAAACACACATACACACACACACACACACACACACACATACACACACACACACACAAAGAATGGTTGGGATGGAGATATGAAAGCCCCTATCATACATTTTGTTGTTAAAATCATGACAAGGAACATGATTATATAAAAGGACTGTGCTGAACAGGTTTTACAAACCACACTAAGGGAGGGAAAGAAACTGAGAGAGGTCAGAGGTATGGAGGACACAGGGGTTGGGGGTTGGGGGTTGGGGGTTGGGGGTTGGGGGTTGGGAGCCTAGGGAAGTGAGTGTTTCTGGAGAGTATGTTCAACAAATTCCAGTGCAGCAGGGTTCCAGGAAGATTTATGTCTATGGGATTTGGCAATCATTTTAGTTTGAGAGCAGGAATATTAATTTCTTAAGGAGACTCAAACTCACAGTCTCCTGTTAGATAGCTCACATTGAGTGCAATAGAAATCACTGTCGTGTCCAAGCCAAGAACGCAGTGTATGTGATGTTGGTAATTTTACACAGCATTTAATTTTCTCCCTGGCCTTGAAAATTGTATCAGGTTTCAGTGGCGTTTCCTAAGATGAGTACCTAAAGAATCCAGATGCAATGTAACACAGTAGCCTTAGGATCCCTTCAGGGGCCACACTGGAAAGGTTAATTTCCTGAAAGCTTTGCTGGTAATACAGGACTAGTTGTAGGCATTGTGATCTTACCTATGGGCTTTGGATTCAGGCAACTCTGAGTTAAAAATCCACTTAGTTGTTGACTAGCTAGATGTTTTCGCTGTTGTGGTTTATTTTGTTTTAATGTACTTTATTTTCTTCATCTGCAAATAAGGGATGCATTAGAAAGCTTATATTTTAAATATATAAATTTTTGTGATGACCGTAGCTCTGCTCTCTCTCTCTCTCTCTCTCTCTCTCTCTCTCTCTCTCTCTCTCTCTCTCTCTCTCTCTCTCTCTCTCTCTCTCTCTCTCTCTCTCTCTCTCTCGTTTCACCTTGTCTCTGTATACCAAAGGGTGGTACTCTCATAAAACAAACTCAGTAAGGCATTCCTTCCAAATTTGTGTGATGTCGGTGAGTGATTAGTGAAACAACACAGTATTTCACAAAATTCTAAGTATTGAATATTTGCAGACATGAAGGGAAATTTCAGCTTTATAATCATCTAGGCGATGAACAGTCGTTTAGCTGATATTTGGGTAGCGTAGTTTTTATAGTCTAAGCCTTTTTGGATGGTAATATTAAATATAAATTCCAGGAAGTAAGGGGGTTTACTGGGTTTGTTCTTTCGTATGCCTTCACATAGTTTGGGCTCAAGCATTTATGTAGACTTTGATCTTTTCTTTCAAAATACTTAGCTTGGTTCTTAGTTTTGTCTATGTGAGTGAGGCACACATCAATGACGGTACCTCTGGAGGCTAGAGGTGTTGAATCCCCCCAGGTCTGGACTTATAGGCAGTTGTGAGCCACCCCCCACCTTGACTTGGGTGCTTTGCAGCAAGGTGCAGAACAAGATGCAGAAATAGCTCAGAATAGGAACAGTTAAATTATTCTTGTTCTTGACACAATTTCTATTTGATTGGTGGAACATGAAAGCCGATAAAACTTCATGTAGTGATCAATTTTTTTTTACTTGTTAAAGGATGTATTGAGCATGTTTGCACAACTGCTGTTTGCTAGGCACTAAGGAAAAACCAGTTGTGAGCAAAAGACACTTAAGCTGTGATGTCATGGCATGCGGCCTGTTTTCTTCCTCCTAGTGTCCAGTGATGGTAAATGGGAGATGGCTGGAAAGTTATTCGCCTGCAGTTTACAACCGTGATACAGAATGAATCAAACAAATCTACACGAGAGTTAGCCTCGTTCTGCTAAGTGGCTACCCAAAGACCACGGTTTGCCAAAGGCGAATTAATATTAGGATGCTTTCTCCCTGACAACTGCACATGTCAGAGATAAACAAAATAGATTATACTCTGCCATCAAAGCATCGGCAACCTGACCAAGTAGGGGAAAAGTATGCAAGCGAGTGGAGAAGTAAATAAAACCACACGGAGGTAGAAGCACAAGGGCACCGCAAGAGCAAGGGTGACATAAGTCACGCTGACAGTCCACTGGGACTGAGCCTGATCCAGAAGAATGTCGTTGCAAGCAACAGGCTTAAATCCCATGGGCTGTTGGCAAGTATTCTGTAGTATCTCCTAGTGTCTGGTGATAACCCTTGCATACATCGGAAGGAAGATATCCATCATTGTGTATAAGCCTTTCCATAACTTCTTAAACTGTTGGATGTTGCAGAAGATATTTCATTATATGTTTAGAAATACAGGGTCATAAGCATTCCTGCTGTTCTGTTACTATTAATTTTATTTAGTCAGACTATGATGATTTCTTAGGTGTGACATTGAAATATGGCCCAATATTGTATATAATTTTAGCTTTGGAGCAATTGTAATTAAATATAATAAAATTTGCCTAGAACCTCCATGGAAAGACAATAAAAGAAAAATTTTAATATGAGAAACTAATATTCAATACTGTGTTATTTTTATTAACGTATTACATATATTTTAAATGTATAGTTAAGAAGTCTAAATTTTTCAACTATTTTATTTGAAAATACATTATTTTGTCAGATGTTTATATATGAAAATAAATTCTTATTTCTCTAAAACATTAACACTTTATACAGAAACTCAAAATGTTTGTGTTCATATATATATGCAAGTATGTATGTGTGTGTGTGTGTGTGTGTGTGTGGTGTGTGCATGCGCGCGTGCGCGCTTGTATGTGGTTTTTAAATGAGTTAATGAAAGTGTCTATTTGTATGCCGAGCAGCTAACTAATGTTTCTTTTAGACAGAAATTATATGTAAATGTATACATATTTACACCTATTTGGTATAGAAAAGTCCGTGTAAATAAATCTATTTAACCATATGTTAAGAAATCAATGCATACCATCTTTTAAATTTTAAGTAGAAAAAAATTGGCACGTCCTGTACCCTGCTTAAAAAGTATTTTAAAGGCATTAAAACATTTGTCTTTATTCTGAGATCAGAAACTGAAAAGCCAGATTCAGTTTCTCACAAGTTCATGTCTCTACAGTGTTTGTCCAGAGTCTTTGCTACAGAATTTCAAAATCTTCAAAGGGTTTAGGAAACAACTTTTATAATCTTGCAGAATATGTTTGAAAATTGGACTTTTAAAAAAGAACTTCAAATCACTAATAAAGGTTGAAACGATTGCACAATGAAATTGTATTCATTGGTTTAAAAACAAAACAAGCTCTTGATTTTGGAGTAACCAAATTTCAGAACTAAAGTAAAAATAATATATATTTAGAGATCTTCATATTGCTTAGAAAAATTCAGACTTTTTATTTCATCATAGATTTTCTCCCATATGCCAGCTCTTTCAAGAAATTTTACTTTTAGGATTCTCCAGGATTCATAGTATAAGAAAATCTAATTAATTCAATCGTTAACATTATTAGTACTTTAATTATTAATGATAAAAATACTAAAAATAAAAATAGGCTTGTATTGTTCTTGTTAGTATCAGTATTTGGTTTTAGAGCCGGAACAAGGGCTGTATTCACTGCCTAGGAAAGATGTCGTAATGTCAGGCGAAACATAAGCAGAACTGTTCAGCTTTTCTTCCTCAACTTCTCTATCAAGAAGCATGATCTAAAAACTGGAAGGTTAGAACAAACATCGTTAGGAGGGAATTGAATTCCAGAATAGATGAGGAGATAGCAGAAAGCACCTAACGCTTCAGATGAGTTCAGGTCTCCTTAGGAATAACATCCCAAGGTGCCGAAAGAACGTGGAGACGAGACGATGAAAGCACTGTCAGTAATCTTTAGGAATCATGGGCAACAGGCAAGATGCCAGGAGCGTGGAGACGTGAATGTCCTGGTGCTCTAAAACGAGAAAAGGCGAATTGCATCAACTCCACGCAAGGAAACATGTCAACTCCCAGTCAAATTCAAGATTATGTTATCGGGTAGACAGCACATACATAAATGGGAAAAAATGCACTAATTACTTCCATGGTTAATCTAAAAGCAAATGTTGCTGAACTAACCTTTTTATTATTATTATTACATTACTAATCAGTAATAACTTAGGCTGTCAGAGATCAGGACATAAAGGAAAACCAGTGTGGCGTTTAGATGATTTTCTAGTTTGGGATAAATGAAAATAATGTATGTTTTTTATCTGCTAGCATATATGTACAGTGTTATCTAGTGGTATGAAAACCATCACAGAGTAATAGTACTATTAGGGTGGTCTATTAATTTCGAGTGAAGGAAAACAGTATTAGTATTGCATATTCAACTAATGAAAGCACACCTGGGCACCTGCTTCCAGTCTTGTGGCAGAGGGGTGGGCAACAGAAATGGAATAACGCTAAACTGGAGACTGCCTAATAATGACCCATTAGCTACATCACATTGGAAGATTTAGATTCCAACAAGAAGACTGTTTTGCTGTGTTCAAGAAGTAAGAAGTGCATGGTATGTTTGGAAAAGCCCAGAATTCATAGTCAGGAACAAATGGAGGATGAAGTAGAAAGCCATAGGAATGGGGTTTTGTTTGTTTGTTTTTAATCAATTAAAAGTAGCAAATAACAGATCTGCCTGCCTTATGAAGCAACAACCCTCTTGTCACTGGGGCTATTCAAACAGAGACTGAATAGAATAAAGAAATTTCTACAAGACTTCCCCCAAAGGTGAAAGTCTCATGCTCTTTTAAGTTCTGATTGTTTGACTCTAATAAAAGTATAAAAGTATTTCTAACAACAAAGTAGTATTCTTGAAATGCCTAAAAGAGAAGTGAAAGAAGAAAAATCAAAAAGGAACAAAATTCCTTGTATACATGAAAGTCAGAACCATGAGGGATGCGTTCACCCACTGAGACGGCAGGACAGAACTAACGGGAGACCACCAAGTCCAGTTGGAATGGGACTGATGGAACATGCGACCAAATCGGACTCTCTGAAAGTGGCTGATGGTGGAGGCTGACCGAAAAGCCAAGGACAATGGCGATGGGCTTGGTCTCTACGACAAGGATGGGCTCTGTGTGAGCCTTGTCAGTTTGGTTGCTCACCTTCCTGGACCTGGAGGGAGTTGGGAGGACCTTGGACTCAACATAGTGTAGAGAACCCTGATGGCTCTTTGGCCTGCAGAGGGAGGGAGTGGGGGTATGGGTGGAGGGGAGGGGAGGGAAGGGGGAGGAGGAGGGGAGGAGATGGCAATTTTTAATAAAAAATAAACTGGAAAAAAAATAAAATGACTTTTCAGGCAAAAAAAAAAATGCTTTCCAGATGATATCGTGTGGTTTATCTTAGAAAAAAGTTTCTTTTTATCTTTCTTGTCTGTCATAGCTGCGTTTATATTATCTCAATGGAGAATTAAATATATGATAGACATATAGACAGACAGACAGGCAGATAGATAGATGATAGATAGATAGATGATAGATAGATAGATAGATAGATAGATAATAGATAATTTGTTTTGTTGTCATAAAGTAACATGTTTATATGATATATTTATTCAATTTGGCATCATGCTCTCTTTACTGACTTAGTTAAATACAGATTGCAAAACTCAGCTATGACCGACCAATTGATAGATGGTTATTAGAGTCTTTTTGGTTTATTTTGTCCATCTGAAAAAGATTGTACCATCCACGCCTTCTGACTATACTCATGTTTCCTGGAAAGATGAAAACTATAACCATGTTTACTCTTAGTTTCCATGAGTTTGTCAGGTGTAGCTTGTGTAGAAAGACACAAATTCACAAATAGATATCTTAAAATTCATGGACCCAAAATTCTGACACTTTATTTGAAATATAGATGAAATTATTTTTAAATGTGTGTTCTAATCCATGAAACTTGGGAAGAGAGGTGACGGAGGAAGAAAGAAGAAAATGAAGGAGGGAGAAGAGAAGAGAAGGAAAGAGTGTTTAAAGCAGAGCAATTTTTGGAACACGGATGCTTTAATGAATATTTTACAGAGAGTACTGAGTTTGTAATACAGAGAAAAGAATTTCCAAAGTTCAAAACATACAAAGAAAAATTGAATCAATGTTGTTGTGCATTTAAAATCTTGATCATGAATGACACCATTAGTATTAAAGAAACTTGTATATGTATATGTATATAGACTGGCTGATAAAAACCAAGGGATATTTCTGAATATGTACAAAACTGTGAGACTTAGTTAATATGACTTTCTACTTGTTATATATACTTCAATGATTGCTGAAGTCTTGGGGAAGTGATTCAATCACAATGAAGGGGCATAGATTGGTGATTACACTGTAGACAGAATTTACTATATCCAGCTATAGTTTAAAAATATAGATCATAGTTCAGCAAACTGTGAAAGCAATATATCCATTTCAGCTATAATTTGAACATAACAGAGGCTAATTCATGACTCACCCACCCATTGCAATCTTTAAGAACAATGTATAGAAAAAGCAATACTTTCAAATACAATTTTAGACTTTATTTTAGATATCATTCTTTAAGAAAGCAATAAAAATTTAATGTCTTATAGTTCTGAGGTTAGAAATTCAAAATTAGTCTTAGAGGGTTAAATTCAAAGATTTGGCAGTCCCCAGGGAGATTTCATTCCTTGGCTGGGGCCACATGGTGTCTCCTCCTGCCATAGTGCCTTCTCCTCTGGCTGGCCTTGTGAGGATCTGTGATTACACATTATCTACTGCAATATTACAGGATACTGTCATCATACAATCTTTGGTTCAATCAGATGTGCAAAGTACTCTTTGCCATAAAACATTCACATTTTCCAGTGATGAGAACACAGGACGTTTTCTGGGCGCCATCATTTAGTCTAATATGTTATTTTGTAATTTGAAAAAATTATGTATCTGTAGGTGGGTATGTGTATGTGGATTCAGTTAGCTGCAGAGGCCAGAGTTCTCAGATTGCTCTGGAGATGGAGTTACAGGATGTTGGAAATCCCTTGCTATGGGTGCTTCAAAGAAATGGAAGTACTTGCTCTTTTGTTTTTCTTTTTATTGAAAATGGATTATTTTTCACATGTAGCATATCCTGATTATGCTATCCCCTCTTTTTGCTCCTCCCAGTTCATCTCCACCTTCCCTCACATCCGGATCCACCCCTTTCTGTCTCTCATTAGAAAACAATCAGGTTCCTATGGAGTAATAATAAAATGAAGCATAAGAAAATTAAGTACGATAAAACAAACTCAACAAATTGAATTTGATCTAAATGAACAGAAAGAAATAAAAGGATTAAAGCAAAGGTAAAATAAGTAGATTCACTCCTTTGTACACTCAAGAATGCCATAAAAACACTAAAGTGAAAGCCATAGTATATATGGCAAAATACATTAAGGGTAAGAAAGAGAAAAGGAAAATATATAAAGAATAAGAAAATAATAGAATTATTTTTTTAAAGAGCGGAAGAATCTTGACATGACATTATGGTACAAAGAAGCTCCAAAAATGTCATTGGGTTCATTTTCTATTAGCCATCTACTCTTGGGTATGCAGTCTGTCTTTAAAACTAACTTTTCCCCACTGAAACTCTCTTGGCAAAAACTAAAGTTTCTTTTGAAAGTAGTTATCAATTGAATATAATTTCTGGGTTAGGAGCAGGGAGTTGTGTCTGCTTCTTCTTTCAGCTCCAGGCAAAGGACTCCAACTGGTACAGATCCATGCAGGCCCCATGAATGTTGACTGTTTTTTTTTTTTTTTTTGAGTTTCTATGTGCATCAATCATTTTGATTTAGAGGACGTGTGTGTGTGTGTGTGTGTGTGTGTGTGTGTGTGTGTGTGTGTAGTCTATTCTCTCTGGCTCTTATACTTTTTCTACCTCCTCAGCTGAGCTTTCTGATCCCCAAGGGGAGGAGTTTGATAGGAATATCCCCATTCAAGACTGAATATACCAAGATCTGCTACCCTCTGCAAAATGTCTGGCTATGAGTTTCTATCTTTGTTACAGTCTGCTACAGGAAAAGGATCTCTGATGATGACTGAGCCCTTGCTCACGACTCTATGGGTATAACAGAATGTCATGGGGAGCCATTTTATCCCTATGATCCTTAGTAAAACAATATATTTGTTTTATTATATATAGTCTATACTATATATAATATAGTCTCTGTGCTATATAGTCTCTGTGCTATATAGTCTCAAGTTCTTGGTCACCAAAGCAGTGTCTGGTATTGACTGAATCTTGTAGAACAGACCTTCAGTCATGTCTGATACTGGTTGGTTACCCACACAGACTTTGGACCACCATTGCACTAGCATATCTTGTAGGCAGGATGCCATTGAGATCAAAGGTTTTGTGACTGTGTTGGTGTTAAATTTCTCCTTTGGTAGCTTGCAGAGAACCTTCATTTATAGAAGATACTAAAATGAGAGGTGAGAACTCTATGTAGGAACTAACTCAAAGTTTTCACGTTCAATGAGTAGTGTAGGCGTTGTCCTTAGGATGAGGGCCCTGCTGTCAGTTGGCAGAAAGCAACCCATAGTTTTGGCAACAGTCTCTTTGCTTGGGGGTTCCAATGGGAACTCAGTTAGATATAACCCATTCTTGGTACTGGAAGCTTCATTTGGTGACAAGCGATGTCTAGTTGAGGCTCTGTTTTTTTTTTCTGTTATTTTGGTGATTTTTATTTAGATCTCCTTGATGTATGTATATATTTTAGAAAGCTTCTGCTGTTTTAAGTTTCCATACTACCTCTCAAATGGCCCTTAGTTTTAGCTGTCTCTCCTCATATCACCTCCCTTGTCCTCCTCTGCCCTCCCCAGCTCCACGTGGCATTCTATCCATTCATATCTATCTCTTCTATTTCCCTCTCTTAGGGAGATCTCCTGACCCCCAGCCCATTACTTTACACCTATCCTTTGTGGTTCTATAGACTGCAGCATGGCTATCATCAACTTAACAGCCAATATCCACAAATAAAGGAATGCATACCATATGATGTATGTTACCTCACTCAGAATAGTTTTTTAGTTCCATCCATTTACTTGTAAATTTCATGATTTAAAGTTTTAACAGCTGAGTAATATTTCATTTCACAATGACCACATTTTCTTTAGACATTCTTCTGTTGATAGATATATTGGTGGTTTCCAATTTCTTGTTTTTATGTGCAGAACAATATGATTGAGCAAATGTCTCTGTGGTAGGATGAAGTGACCTTTGGATATATTCTCAAGAGGGTTGTAGTGGTGTCTGGTGGTATTTTTAGCCTTTTCTTTGACTGAAGTATTCATTTTTTTCTATCTTCTGTTCAACCTGAAATTTGCTTTTCCATTTTTCTGTATTCTGTTGGTAAGATTTCCCTTTAAGTTTCCTCTTTGAGGTCCCTAAACATTTTCATGTCCAGATTAGCCTTAGTTTTTTTTTATTTATTTTTTTCTATTTTCACTTCAAGTCTTGAACTGTTTGATTCATTTCCTTCCACTGTTTGTGTTTTTACAGATGTCTCTAAGAGTGTTATTCATTTTGTCTTTAAGGTCTTTTACCATATTCATAAAAGTTATTTTAAGATCTTTGTCTTGTATTCCAACTTTGCTGAAATATTGAGGGCCTCCAGCAGTAGGTTGCTGAGCTCTAGTGGGAACATATTGTCCTCCTTGGTTAATCAATAGTAATAGTGTTTTTACTCTGGTGTCTACATATCTGTGTTTGGAAAGACTTTAATGTTAGATGCTTATATCTGGTCTCATCTTTGTGGGTGGATGTTTTGTTCCTGAGTTTCTGTTGTCCTCTCTGTTTCATATGAGAATATGGTGGTTATGTGTCTCCTGATAGGAAATTCTCTGGGTTCCTGATAGACATAGCTACTAGAGATTCCAGGAAAAATGTGTTCCTAGGTATTGAGAACTTAGGAATTGGATCAGGATGGCCTAGGAATGGAGGAGGAGGGCTGAGTGGGAAAATGAGGAAAGCAGGGTGTTCTGCCAGCATCTGCACGTTCTTCTGGAAAGCGGAGCAGAGTAAAGGGAGGTCACAACACAGTCTGCTACGGAGCTGGGGATAGACCAAAGGCAAAGGAATCGGAGAAAAGAGGGTGAGTGATCTCTGAAGCCTGTCTACCCGCTTATCTGGCCCTCTGGGCCTGGCTCTAATGGAGGTTTCCCAGAGAAAGCCTGTTTGAGTTGGGAGCTGGGCTACAAGGATGAGTCTGTGCCGCGCACCGCACCCCCATGTCTGTGCTCTGTGCGCTATTCTTCCGAAGTTCGCAAGCTTTGGGCAAGGGACTGGAGGTTAAAATACACAAACATACAGACGAAGAGACAGCAACACGGGTCATCCTTGAATTACCCAAGAATCCCCCCTTTATTGTTTTCAGGGGCAGATTATATAGATATAGCCACACCCCAGCCAAACCCACCAGAAACCACTCTCCTGCCATCAGGAACTCCTGAAGGGCTCGTGCTCAGAGCAGCTGTAGTCACTCAGATCAGGGGATTACAAGAAATTCAGGATCTGGGGCCTCACTGCTCCCAACAAGTCTGGAGGAAGGTTGGATGAGATCTGCCCGATAGACTGGAGCTGAGGGCAGAGACTGGTTAGGCTGAAGCGGGTGGTCTTCTACAGAGCTGGGGTTTAGATTGGAAATAAAGAGGGAGACCGAGGATCTACAATGAGCCTACCTGCTTGCCTAGTTTGAGTAGCCCCAGGGTTCTTAGAGACTGCCTGTTGGAGTCGGTAGCTGGGAGAAAACACTGATGGGTGAAGTTGAAGGGACACTAACCCACCCGAACATGTAGCTCCGGGAGGCCTTGCCCTTCTCCCCAATCCCTCTGCCTTGCTAGAAAACATTAGATTCCATTATTTGGACACTTGTACCTGCTGAGGCTGATTACCAAAGTCCAGCATTCAAAAGTTCTTTTAGATTCACCTAATTGACATGCCCAGTTAAAATTAAGCACCTCATCCTAACGGGAGGCTTCCCCTTTACCTCTAAAAGCCACCATTCGCCTAGGGGCCACAGCTGTCTCCTGTCTTTTCAGAGGCAGTCCGTTGTCCCTCTGGGACAAATACCCCTCCCGTTTTCCCTTGTTCCTCTCCCCTTCTCCCTAGTCCCCCATCTCCTTTACCATCATATCCCAGCCCACTCTGACAAAGACCTTCCCTTCCCCTCTTAAAAATGACACTCGCAAAGTCATTTGTTGCTGTTTTTCTGCCCTGCGTCAGAAAGCAGTCACTTTAACTTTTCTTGCCTGCTTAAATGAAGGCTCTTCCAGTAAAAGCAGGTATTTGGGTGTGGTTTGTTCCTAATTTTGGGTCAGAAGGAAGCCTCCACTGGGGTCTCCTTTATTGTTTGGAGGGGAAGATATCTGTGATCCACCTGATAGGGAGGGGAGGCTGCAGTCCTTGGACTGCTAGAGAGCTGGGATGAGCCTGACAGTTTGTATTTAAAGAGCAGAGGAGAGGTGAAGATTTGCGATTATCCTACCTGCTTCCTTGGTGGGAGTGGCCTGTAGGTTTCCAGGGAAAGTTGGCTGGAGTTGGGGGGAGGGGATAAAGCAAGGAGTCGGGGGAGGGGAGTCTGGAGGGGCCGATCTGTGTGATATGGTGGGTGGACGTGGGAACCAGGGGAAGGGAGGCTGAGTCAGATTATCTGCTACACAGTTGAAGGTAAGATTGTGGGGGCGGGGTTGCATTTGGAGGAGAGGAGGGAGAGGCAAAGATGCACAGTTAGCACACCTGCTTCCCTGGCCTTAAATATTGCTACAGAATGTCATATGCCAGCCTATATAGGCTTTTATAGCATTTAAAACATGAGATTGGCAGCATCCATATTTCTGTGACTAAATCATTCAAATCAGTGTCTCTGATATGGCTTAGCAGGTAAAGGCACTTGCCTCTAATCCTGATGATCTAAATTCGATCCCTAGGACGCAATGTGGAAGAGGAGAATCAACTCCCTTCATGTCACACTCTGACCTCCTCACAAGCACCAGGGCACATGCTCCCACCCTGGTAAATAAATAAGGTGTGATGAAAAGGCTTAGAAAGTGATAAACATATTTGCAAGGTGGTTCTAGAAATGCCATAGCATTGCTCCGAGGAATTCTAAATGAGATAATAATACAGTAACATATTCAGATTTTAATGAAGTATTAAGTGTTTCCCTTCCAAGGTAACTCTCACTGAATTAGCTAGTCAAAGTATGTGGAATAAAAATTGGACAAATCACCAAGAAAACTCTAAATGACAGTATATGTTCTGTTATATGAAGATATGTAAAGAAGAGAACATGTGGATTTTCCTTTAGCTTCTTAGAAATTAAAGAAGAGCATCGATGATAATGTAGCTTGCAAACGGGACCCCATATTTTAATAAACTGTCACCACTAAGAAACTCGAACGAAATATGCCTGAAATTTTTGTAATGGCTACAAAAATATTACATATCCAATAAGTAATAAGACAAGAGTGTCTAGGAGAAATTGAAAACAACTTACTGTAATGGAAGGTTACTTAGGAGCTGACTCAAACCAATGGCTCCCTTACTTGGGTCATGACCCAGATTAAGACTTCTGAGCATCTATAGCGGGTCAAGAAAGATTTTCATTGAAACATGTGTTCCCAACCCCCTGCATAAACAAAGGGTCACACAGGGGAAGGAGGTACATTTTTGTTCCCTTATCCATACCTCAGCACAAGAAAAATATCAAGGAGGTTTCTGAGAAGCCTCTTCTTAGGGTCACAGCAAGGCTGAAGACCAGTATTTACAAAAAGAATGGCAGAAATCACTTCCTGCACAACAGTGGCCTGCAGCTGCTGCCCTCATGGAGTAAGGGCAGTCAGGGGAGACAGCGGCTCATGACAGCAATTTCTTATAATAATCCTTACCATTTATTATGTTCAGAAAACAGATATGTAACAGTCTTAGTTTGGCCAGTAAAACATATTGACAAACTCATAGTAGCCTTGAAATAAAACTGAATAAGGTAATAGATGATAAATATTAATAACAGGTAGTTGATTCACAAAGAAAAATACTAGTCTAAGTAGGAAATAGCAAGCTGCCTCTTTTTATCCCCGTTCTCCCTGGGGTCTAATTCAGGAAATTTCAAATGATTTTAGTTTTTACAATTGAGAGCAGCTAGCAGTGAGGAAACTCCAAGGAGG
Source organism: Arvicola amphibius (assembly GCF_903992535.2). Classification (NCBI taxonomy): domain Eukaryota; kingdom Metazoa; phylum Chordata; class Mammalia; order Rodentia; family Cricetidae; genus Arvicola; species Arvicola amphibius. Next base: position 13,361,710 of record NC_052055.2, on the reverse strand, counting down.
CACTGGAAGAGGGGGCAGCTAGCAGGGATGAAGCTCCAAGGATGCAATGGGGGGGGGCACTGCACATCATATATTTTCAAGAAGGAAACATTTGCAGAGAGATTAGTAGGAAAGAGAATGCAATGTTTGGTAGGAATAACAGTGTCACCAAAATAAAAAATAATAATAATACACAAGCACACAAAGTTTGTCACAAGACTGATAAGGTTTCATAAATGACTAAGAACATTATTTTTCTTAAGATGAAGTTCAGCAAGCTACCTGGTTCATGCAATAACTTAGAGCTACTGTTGCACATGTTTCTCAACAAAAGAATAGCATTAACGGTATTTCTGTAATGTCTTAGTCTTCTATTATAATTATGTGAAAGGAGAAAGAGTATCAATATTATAATTGTAAGCTCTGCAGTTTCGCTTTGTATGCATAAATACCCTAACATATAGAACACCTTGGGTTTGTACACTGTAATCGGGATTATGCCTTTCAGCATCTTTTTTCTAGAAGAGTGAAAAGAATTCACTGTTTTTTCGACTTGCCATATTTTCATTGCATCATACCATTGAAAGAAGCGTCGAAGATGAAAAAGGCCGTACACAATGCTTAAGTGTTACTATTATTATGATGATGATGATATGGCCTACATGATATACAAGGGCACTTGGGATGAATGTATTATGAGTCACAAACTTGCAACTGAAGACAGCTGTTTGATTGCTACTTGCGAGAGTAGAGTTGAACAAGCCTGAATATGGATGATCTCATGTGGCTTTATAAAACTAAACAGAACATAGGCAGTTAGTTGGATGATATATCTCTAAGGCAATGGAGTTAGTATAACTTATCTCTCTGCTATATTATAGATCATATTCTTGCTATTAAAGTCCAGGCAAGATTTCTGATTCCAAAGGTCAGATTTTCTTTAGTATGAAGACCTCACTTTTTGGTCATAACATGTCAGCTAGCGTACATTATTTTTATTACAGTTTTAAACTTGAATTGTATTAATCACTTTCTTATTTTCAGGGTGGATCCTTTCACTATGCTGTCATCTTCTGTCATTAATATTTTCTTATACAATTTTTCTTCCCCTAAGAATGACCAAAAAGAATGACTTAGAACACTGTCTTGTATTTATGTACTCCTACACTATGGTTAACTATGAGCCAGAAACTGGCAATCTACTTTGATTTAAGACACAACTACATGAAAAGTTAAATGATTATATATGATTAAGTAGCAAGAGATGTCAAGGGCGTTATGTTGCTAATTACCAAATGAATCACATAACTAAGGACTACAGATTTAAACAGAGCCTATCATAGTGTATTGGTCTGAACAATAAAGGTTGTACTAATGAAAGGGAACTTTTCCAAAGTCATACAAATAGAAACAGGTATGACAGGTTAGACATTGGAAAGCTATGAGAAAAGTCTAGGAAGAAATTTTTCTTGACTTGTATGTTTGGGGGGAAAAAAGGAACCCATGAGGAGTGTCTGGAGGAGAGACGGTGATTTGGGGGAAAGATGTAAACAATCTCTGAATATAAGATCATGGCACGAAGCTCCATTCTAAGTGTCAAAGAATGCAGATAGCACATAACACGCTTGATTTATTTAGTGGCTGGAAAACTGATATGCTATGAAATGCGTGTCAACAGAAGACAATGCATTGGCTCCAGTATAAATTTGCCTGTGTGTACATGCGCGCACCTGTAAGCCAGAGGAGAATTTCTGGTGTCCTGCTCTGTTACGCTTGGCCTTATTTCTTTGATACAGATCTCTCTCTGAACTTGGAACACTCTTTGTTTGTTTGTTTTGCTTTTGTTTTGTTTTTCTCATCTGACTGGCCAGGGTCTGTCTGTCTTCACCCTTCAGCACCGCCACTGGAGATTAAAGCTATACAAAGCCATTGCTGGATTTCCTGTGGATATCCTCAGGCCTTCATGCTTATACACCAAATTCTTTAACCATCTCAGCCAACTTTCCAGCAAGGATCTAGGACAAACCTTCAAGAGTGCTATACAGATGATAGACAGGTGGGCAGGAATTCAAGCTAGCTTATTGTTATTATACTGAGTCAAGTATTATAGAGTCATTGGTGAATTCAATATGGAAGACTAGCGTATTTTAAAAAATACTGCTTATGTGTCTTAGTCGGGATGTCTGTTGCTGTGAGAAAATTCCATGAACAAGAGCAAGTTCAGAAGCAAAGGGTGTATTTCAGGTTACATTCTGTTCATACTCCACCGCTGAGGGTCATCAGGACAGGAACTCAAGGCAAAAATCCGCAGACAGTAACTGAAGCGCAGGCCGTGAAGCTGCTTGCTCTCTTACTCCTCACCCACTCCCTTAGCCTGCTTTCTTATCCACACCAAGACCAGGGGTGACAACAGTCACAGTGAAGTTGGCCCTCTCACATCTTATCATCAATTAAGAAAATACACCACAGGCTTGTTCAGAGGCCAAACTGGTGGGAGCATTTTCTCAATTGAGTTTCCCTTTACCCAAATGACTACTTGTGTCAAGTTGACATGAAACTAGCCAGCAGACTCTCTAAATGCTAACTATGGATTACAGAACCATGATAATGGAGCAAACCTGTTAGGCATGAAAGAGGAGGCATTGAACTGGATAAAGAAAGAAAAAAAAATCAAGGAGACAAATGTCATGACAAAAACTATTAGTGAGGATAGATGACTCACCGTACATACACAGCAATATTCAATAGTGTGCCAAAGATGTAGGCAGTTTCAAGTTTGGGTGGCTGAAAGGCCATGTCATTAAAAATATGCCTTGTCATGGAATATGCTGTCTGGTCAGCTTCACAGAGCATGAATTTGTGAAAACCAGGTCAATAGGCCAAACAGGTAGTCCATCTTAGGTAATATTTCATGTCATGGGAGAAGAATGTAGAAAAAAATTCAGTTGGCAGACTTGAAGAAATCTAATATATATATATATATATATATATATATATTATATATATATATATATATATATATATATACAGATTACGGCTAGTAACTCATTGAGATCATTTGTAGTAATTAGTGATTTTTTTAAAAAAGGTAGATGTGTGGTCTGTGTAATTTTGAATAATAAAAAAGGAGCGCATTATTTTTTGGCTGCCTAAAATATATTGCAAGGTATGATATTGTAAGATCCCGCAATACCAAAACAAGTACGTGGGGTTTTTTTGTGGTTTTGGTTTTTTGCTTGTTTGTTTGTTGTTTGTTTTCTTTTGTCTTTTCTTTATTTGCTTGTTTTTGTTTTTGTTTTTTTCTAGGCAGGTTTTTTTCTGGAGCATATCCTGGAACTTGTTCTGTAGACCAAGCTGGCCTCAAATTCCCCAAAATTTCCCTGCCTCTGTCTCCCAAGTGTTGGGATTAAAGGCATACATCACCAGTGCCCGGCAAACCACTAAGTTTTAATAATAGCGGTATAGAACTGAGAGTTCTGTGGAAAGGTTTAAGCTAAAGGGAAAGTGTGCGGTTGATCTTGGTCTAGAAATGATATGAGAATACTATTGGAAAGATAAGTCTTCCACTCTCTGATCCCTCAATTCTTTAAATGTAGCTTTATGCTTTATAAGAGTTTCACCAATTTTATGATGCTTGCGGGGACATTAAAGAAGTTGGACATCAGACTATTTTTTAAAAAGACTATAAACCAAATAATGTGAAAAAAACTAAAAAAAAATTGTTAATACCAATTGGCTTAATAGAATATGATTAGAATAGTTTGGTCTCCACATTCACTATTTCTCTCAAGAAACCAGTAGTACAAAAACCAAATTAATAGGTGGACTTATTTAAAAAATAACTGAGTAGTACATCTCTAAGGTAGTTTTGAATTCATCTGATTTGCAAGAATTTGTTTTTAGAAGCACTTGTCAGGAAAATTGCCTGTATTAGCTCATATTTTGCCTTTATTTTTCCAAATTATTAAAGAGAACTGTTAAATGTTTTGGCACATTAGGTTAAACATGACTTAAGAGTCGAATAGGGAAAGAGATGACCCATGAGAGTATCTTGAACCGGTGTCAACAGTCTATTCTCGAAACGGATGCTCAAAGGAGCAGGAGTTCAGATCAATGGTTAAATATTTCTTAACTATCCGGCTGTGTGAACTTGAAAATGGTTCCTCTCTCTGGGTCTCTTACTGCCTGATGTAAACAGAAGAGCTCAGGTAGATGCTCTTTCACACAAACTTGTCTGTAAAGTTCTTCTATTATGTGAGACCTATGGCGGTAACCAAGGAGGTTCAAGAGAAACTCACAAACTTTGGTTTTTGACTCACCAGACCACAAGGAGGTCTGGGACTCTGGAATGACTGCTTCCTTTATCCTGCTGCATTCCTGCACTGGCCGTCACACACAGGAGAAAAATGGGAGAGGAATAGTAAATGTCGAGTTGATTATAGATCCCGTCAACCCTGGAGGATCAAGGTTAGCTACTTCAGAAGGTATGAAATTATAGAGCCCTACCCATTTCCTCCAAGACTCTTCAAAATAGTTCTGGTTCCCATGGGTGCTTCCATGCTGTGCTGGCAAAGATATAATCAGTTCCTTATTCTCAAGATGATCTGGGTAATACAAATCAGAGGCCAGGATGTGTATGTCCCTATGTTTCAAACGTTCCTATTTCCCTGGGAAACTTTATACATGTGAACGTTTCTCTTATTATGTTCATGATAGCAAGGATTGTTAATGTAAAGAACTGGAAACAATCTAAAAAATAGAACCTCCAAAAAGGCATTAAGAATAATGATAGAACTCCACAGAGATGGATCAGGGTATAAAAGCATTGGTTGTACAAGTCTGATGGATGAGTTTGATCCTAACACTGATGCTATAATTCCACTCCCTCTGTGGTGAGTTGAGTGGTGGAAACAGGAGAATCAATGCCATGCTCAAGTTCAAAACCCAGTTAGTCTGTAGCATGCAGTAGGGAAGGAAGCAAGAGTGACCTTGCCTCAAAAAGAAGCTGGAGAGAGAAAATGGATTCCTGAAAATTGTCTTCTGCCCTATATACAGGAGGTATGACTAGTACATACCAGCACATGCGCGCACACACACACACACACACACACACACACCACAAATTAAATAGAAAAAAAGGCTGTTTATGGCAGATTATCAATTCTCGAAAGGAAATTAGGAAAAATGACACATATATTCCAGTTACGCAAAATTTCATGCACACATTTTAATGAGTACAAATGCCTGAGATTTCACAATTTAATTTATTTTATGCTTTTTATTATTTTAAATGGGAGACTTTTGTAGAATGGTTAAAATTTTAAAACTTATTATGTTTAAATTTTTAAAGCCAATAAAATAATAAGGAATAATTAAGGAGGCCGTGGGATATGCGCCATTGGTCGAAGGATTGCCTGGCAGTCGGGATACCCTGGGTGTGGTACCTAGCACTAGATAAACTGAGTGTGGTGGTAGACTCAGTAATTCAAGCACTCAGGACGTGAAGATGATATAATCAGATGTTCATTATCCACAGTTTTATAATGAGTTTCAGATCAGCCTGGGATGTTTAGGACTTTGTCTCGAATATGTTTAAAAAAGAATGACTATGTTATGTTCCTTAATGAGCTTAAATTGAGCATAAAATACCTGGACTATTGCTATGCTAGTAGGATGAATTTCTTTAGAATTATGCTAGAATGAGTTTTCAAAAAATAATCAACTTTATCATTTGAATTATGATGACTGAAATTATCCTAAACTATTTGCTTTATCCTTGTCAAAGATTGTTGAAGCTAGATAACTTTTATGTCTTACATTGTGAGATTAGTTCTCTACTTCTACACAACTCTTCTTTTCTTTCTTTTTTCCTTCCTTCTCTCTTTATTTTCTCTTATTTGTAAATTAGGATTTGTGTTGGTTACATTGATCAGGCTTCCTGGAAGCCACACTCCTCTGGTCTCTACCCTTGTAGCTTTGGCAGGGAGATGCACCATGAATATCTTTAAAATATTTTTAAACTAGTTTAGTTCACTCTTTCTGGGGTGTCTTTGCAGGATACTTACTTAGCCTCTCTGGCATCTGAAGATAATCTTTATTTTTACCTTCATTTTATAGAGCCCTATAAGGACTGATGAGAAGATTCCCTTACAGAAGCAATCTTATGAGATAAGAGCATAGTCAACATCCTTTACATTTAAATCTACCTCAGGAATCCCTGAGCTCCATGTAATGTTTGGCTGCGTGTCACTGCATCCACTTTTATCAGTTGCTGACTGAAGCCTCTCTGATGACACTTGGGCTAGACACCAATCATGAATGAATAGAATAGAATATCATTAGGAACAATTTCGATGATTTTTTTTGCCAGTCATGTTTGGTTTTATCCTAGGTCCCTGAGCAATCTCACCTCAGGGTCCTGGCCCTCCAGGCAGTGTCAGGGGTGAGCTCCTTCTCATGGGTCTCAAGCTGAGTCAGTCATTAGTTGGTCACTCCCACAGTTTCTGCTCCAACTTTTCCCCAGCACATCTTGTAGGCAGGACAAATTGTAAGTCAAAGGTTTTGTGAATGGGTTGGTGTCCCAATCCCTCTACTGCAAGTCTTGCATGATTGTAGGAGATTGTCAGAATCCTTAGGAAGAGGGAAAAAAGGATTACAAAAATCAGATGGGTCGAAGACAACCCACAGAATCAACTAACCTGGGCGCACAGAGACTAAATTGACAACCAGGGAGCCTGCATGAGACTGATCATATATAACCATATATAGGCACTCTGCATATATGTTACAGTGGTGTAGCTTGGGCGTCTTGTAAACCTAACAAAAGGAGTAGGAGCTGCCTCTGACTTTGCTGCCTGCTTTTGGGACTCTTTCCTCCTACCAGACTGCCTCATCCAGTCTTAATAGAAGAGGAGCTGTCTAGTCTTACTGCAACTTGATATTCCATGGCTGGTTGATATCCATGGGAGGCCTGCCTTTTTCTGAAGAATAAAAGAGGAGAAGGGGGTAGGGGAGTAGGAAAGGTTGGGGGTGGAGAAGGAGGAGAGGAGGAAGGGAAAACTATGGTTGGGATTAAAAACAAAACAAATAAATAGGTGGATAGATAGATGATAGATAGATAATAGATAGATAGATTATAGATAGATAGATAGATAGATAGATAGATGATAGATAGATAGATAGATAGATAGATAGATAATAGATAGATAGATAGATAGATAGATAGATAGATAGATGATAGATAGATAGATAATAGATAGATAGATAGATGATAGATAGATAGATAGATAGATAGATAGATAGATAGATAGATAATAGATAGATAGATAGATAGATAGATAGATAGATAGATAGATAGATAGATAATAGATAGATAGATAGATAGATGATAGATAGATAGATAATAGATAGATAGATAGATAGATAGATAGATAGATAGATAGATAGATAGATAGATAGATGCCTCATACCAGACTCTAACAAGGGGTTATTGATGCTATGGAAGAAGCACCAGTCACATTTCCTTGTCTCTGTTAAGGCAATAGTGGTGTTTTCTGCATCAGGACCGACTTCTGTAGACAGGAGTGCCTAATATGCAGATGTCACAGCTTGAGCTCCAGGGGGCCTTTGGTGGTCTTTCTTTGGTGTAGTTGTGAAGAAAATTTGGGATGCCACTCCCTAAAACTAAGCTTTGGGTTTATTTTCCTCTTTGAGCTACCATGTGCAAGACAGCTAGACTACATTTTTTCTCAATCTCCCAGTCAGCTTACAACTAAAGACCCTGCCTAATTTAGGAGGGACACTCATACCTGCATCTTTCTGTTTCCTCCAGTACTATGGAGGACAGGTACTGCCACCATCTGTCAACAGGATGAGGACATGCTGTTGATATCCTCTGACACTTATTTAAGGCCTTGAATTCCCATTATTATTATCGATACTGTTGTTGTCTCTCTAGTCTTTCTCCTCTTCATTTCACAGGTTCTTTCCCTTCTGTGTATACCTGCCAACTTTCAAGAAGATGTTATACCTCTCCGTCAGTCTTAGGAAACCCCATTCCCTGAGTCCCTCGCTTGCCAAGCATATTAAGAGAACCAGCTGTTGTCCATCTCAAGTCTTCGCATCTCCCTCCTCAACTCTCTCCGTCATGGCTTCTCTGCTAGCTCACGGAAACACAGCTCAGGGCTGTGCACCTTAACTCACGCAGCTCAACATCTTCTCTCCCACTGTCTCAGGAACTGCTTTTCCACCCTCTCGAGTTGACTCTTGGGGGAAGGCTTCTTTCTTCACCCCTTCCCTTGGCAGCCGACAAGTTTTTGCCTGTAAGTGATTTCTCTTGTCTCACAGCTCAGCGCACATGTGTTCTGGAATCACCCTGCAAGGAACATGCTTTCTCCTATGGCCTGGGATTGCATTTGAAGTGTGGTTGAGTTACCAGTATTCATGTGCATACATGCACGCAAGTTGTGAGTGCATATCGTCAGTTCATAAACAACTGTTTAACTATAACTGTGGACTCGCATTACTATTGATACTATTAGTGTCTAAAGTGACATCTCCTTTTTAGTGCCGCACTCTGCCCCCATTAAAACCTGCTTCTTCCCTTGATTTTTTTTCCATCCCATTAAATCCTATATCCAAAATCCAGAGCACTGAAAAACAACCTAGCATCCTCATTTTCTCTTATTTCTCACATTCAGTTTTCAAGATGCTTTCCCTCCGACTGTTCTCTCCTCATCGCCTAGCCATGTATTTAAAAGGCCAGGCTTCACTTTCCCCTTTGGTTGAAGTAGATTTTTCCGATACTTTGAACTCAGTGAGAAAAAGTTTCTGGTTGATCTTCAATTTCTCACTGTCATTTTGTATAGAATATATATTTTAAATAGAATAGGTACTTAGTAAAAATTTGGTGAATGAAAAAATTTAGTCAGTTGATTAGAGTGAGCTGGCAGCTAGTTGAGCACCAACATTCTCTGGAAAGCTGAAGAAAACTCGGCAGATGGTGATATAAATTGGATTGAAATGCTTTATAAATAAAATTAAATTCCCTTTTATGATGGCTGCCAAGAAAAAAAACCGAATGGCAAAATCAAACACTCAGAGATGGTAGACTACGAGGTATGTTCATGTTGGTGGAATTGTATTTGACCTCATTTGCTATATAAATTGCTCTTGCCCCAAATATTCAACATAGGGAACTTCAGTTAACTGATTCATTAACAATAGTAACTTAGCATCTACTCATCTGTTGGGTACTATTATAAAGGCAGAAGTCAACTTAATAGATACAATCGTGTACTTCTGACCCTTATTTAATTTGGACTACAAATAAATAAGCCAAACCTACAAAATATCCTACAGGGTCAGCAGTGTAGAGGAGAACAAAACCAAGAAGGACAGAGTTGGGTGAAAGACCACCGTGGGTATATTCAGCAGAAGAGAGTTCCAGGCAGAGGGAACAGCGGCCACAACGACTGTGAGGAAGACCCATACTTTATATGTAAACATTGTCAGGAAGACCGGTGTCTTGTCAAGACAAAACTGGTGAGGGGAAGGGATAATTAACCGACAGATTCAGTAGGGTCAAGGTGGGGCTTTCTGATGTACAATGAGAGCCTTGATTTATTGTAGAATGAGGTAGAAAAGTGTCAGAATCCTTCCAGAAGAGGTGTGCGACATGCCCTGGCTCACCTTAACAAGATCATGAACTGATTCACAGCTTCTCGGGGCTGTGGGAGACACCCCTATCAGTCAAATGCAGAATGGGAAAGCTGCTCCTGCTTGCACTACAGCTGTTTACTCTGTAGTATGTTACTTACATGACTTCACATGCTTTGGTTAAACTACAGAAACTAAGAAATGTTTAGTACATAAAATAAAACAGTAAGATTTGCTTAGAAAACAACAATTACAATTTCTTAGTTTAGAAAAAAATTCTTCTAAAAATAAAAAAAAACAAGGCTGTCTCCATGTTATACAATCTGACTTATTTTTGCTACTATTATTACTATTATTGTTTTCCTGACTTAGACACATACTAATCCTAGGGAAAAGTTGAATGAAAGGAATCTTCCACTTCTAACATTCGCAATTCTGTACTGCTCTCTGTCTTTCCCTACAGTTACATTTTTCAAAAGGAATAGTCTATGGGAAAGTTAGAAAATATAGACTAGAAAGTCAAAATAATCTGAACATTTTCTTTCTGAGTTTAACCGGTATTTCAGGTTGGACATGTTATTCTGAGAGTAGGTGTTCTTTTCTTTTGTGCCTTACTCATTGAAATTTAATGGATTTGTTTTACTCTTGAGATTTGTTTATAGATTAAAAACAGAATGGAGCCTGGCAACCCCTCATCAGATACAGTGAGTCAGATGAAGTATATTATAGCTAGATATTTAGTCAGCATTTGAATTGATAACAAAAATACTGGAAAGATCATTTGAGCCTATGTCTCCTTAGGTTCCTTATGCCAACTGATCGTTGTCTAGACTTTCAAGCTGATTAAGTGCTTGATGCTCATCACCATTGTTTATTCACCTGAACTAAAAACCATGTGGCTACGCCTTGTTACTGAATAGGTTTTTCTCTGTCCCATAATATTTTGCCACCATCAATTGCTCCCTAAGCAATCTCAGTTTTAACATGTGAATTTCAATTAGTTTCCATCTTATTGGAACCTTTCAAATAAAGTCTCGTACCTACTCAAGTAGATTTAGAAGGATGTGGTAAAAGCAAAACAAATGGTCAAAAATACCACAACAAAAATCACCCTTCCTTTAGAGAAATAACAATATTTTGTGAACAAATGTAATCTAGGACTATTCAATAAACCATAATTTAAACAAACAGGAATATGGAAGTTGGTCAGCTATACAAACACCATAAATTGTAAGAAAAGAAGAAATGTAAAGGACACCTCTATTGTTCACAGCAGTTAGTGACATTTTTATTTTGATGTTTCCATATCCCCATGCACTAAACAGAGAAGAATGAATTTAATGTTAAATAGTATTAAACATTCTACACAGCCAAGTCTACAAAGAAAGACTAGCCATCAATCTATGTATCATTTTGAATAATGACTGTGAAAAAATCTATTGGTTTCAATTTATTGTAATTAACTTAAAGATAAGAATACATTTGAAAGTTCTATCATGATACAGTTTTGAATATGAGTATGTCAAATAATCAACAATATAATGATGTATATATTTGTGTATATAATATACAATATATTTAGTGTGTGTGTGTGTGTGTGTGTGTGTGTGTGTGTGTGTGTAGAATTATTTTTCTTTTTGAGATAGTTTTGCTTCACATACCCAAGTAGCTGAGACTCCAGTTAAGTATCACCAGAAGTTGTAATGGCTTGGTGGATGATATTATTCAGGGCTCTCAGTAATATTATTATACTTCAAGTTTGTCTCATTGTTCAACTTCTTCTTTTGTCAACTTCTATCCAATGTTAACTATTTTTTCCCGCAAATATTTCTCTGAAATACCAAAGCAACTACAAGAGTTCTAGCTTATATCTTCAAAGGAGTATGACTGAATGAAAGATTCAGTTTTTCTCTCCAGCTGATAACCCAAGGATTCCTAGCCTGTGATCTAGCAAGATTCTGAATCCAATGCTCTCCTAGGCCAGCCACTGCCAATGCCCACCTTTCTTATAACAAGTTATTCTTGGGAACCAAACATGAGAACTCTCTTCTCTCTAGAGGGAAACCAGTGTGCACTTCTAAGGAAGATATGATGGACAGAAAAAATGAGGCAATGTCAGGTGCTTAGACACTCAGAAACACACTAATTAATACATTATGTTGTTATTTTGTCAAGTTATTCCACACCTTTAAGTCTAGATTTTCCCACTGAATCAAAATCAAATTGCAGTAAGATTTAGTTCCTTGGCCTATATGTCTTCATTTATGACCTTGTAGATGCTATTGTATTGGTCTAATTTTCTCAAAAAGTAGGAACAATAATGATACATAGCTCATAAAATATTGATTAAGACTAAATGAATTAGACTGCAAAGGTGTCTCACAGGATAAGAGTTCTTACTGCTCTTTCAGAAGACCTGAATTTGATTTCTCACACCCATGTTGGGCATCTTACATCCACCTGTAGCTCCGCATCTGCGATCCTGATGTTTGCTTCTGGTTTCCATGGGGACAACTGCAATAAAGGTCACATCTTCTTTCACAGACAGACTTAAAACAAAAATTAATCAATTGATCAATCAATACATAAATATTACAAAGGTTAATTAATATATGTGAAAGATTAAGGACTGAGGAAGGCACAACATGCTTTTTGTAAGTGCTAGCCATCATTATTATTTGACTATACCCTTGAGGACTGCAGTCATTCATTGACAGAGCCTGAGACTTCTGTATTTTTCCTTGTAAAATTAAAGGAGGAGTCTGTTCTGAAGCATAAAGTGAACATTACATAAGTTTGTGCTTTTATAAGCATGTGGATGATTCGCAGAATCTAAGATAGTCCTTCCTAGGGAGACTTTGAAGCCAGAGTCCCGAAGCACAGCAGGAGGAAGCTAAATTTCACCATGACCTCAGTGGAAATTATATAACTTCCCAGTTTTGATATTCTGAATGTGAAAAAAAAAAAGAAAAGAAAAGAAGAGGAAAAAAACGCTGCTAAAGGTGTGTTTGAGAAGTTTGTAGCTGTCAGAGTCTCTTCTGCTTAAGTTGTAACGTGTGTTAATAAAGTAGAATGGGCCTCAGGTGTGGCCTTTACTCTGTCAATGGTGCCTCATCAACATACGACAGACCCCCTCAGAAAGCATTTAGGATTAACTGGATGCCACATTGTCGTAACCTACTGAGCAGAATGCCTGTAAAGAAGGCAAACCCCACAGTTACCTGCTGTCTTACATGACCCTGACATCTTTCTATATTCATATAGAAATCCAGTTTTCAGATCTTCCCCACAGAACAAGTTGTTTCTCAATGACAACATCATCTTTATTCTTTACTCTTGTGACCTAAAGATAGGATTGCTTTCAATCATGTACACTGAGATGAAAATGTGAACTCCCGGATTGTTTTTTGTTTCTAATTTCTTAATTTTTTGCTAGGATTCTATCACACGGTGAAATTTAGCAATGGGAAGCTCGGGATATTATTGATTAGGTAATTTCCTCTTCTTGGGTCTTTGTGATTGGGAAAGATAAAACTGAAATTTTGTTTACGATTCCATGTTCAAATGTGTCACTATTCAGACTATATGCACGTGTATGGCTTATGTCATGCTAGTATATATGCTTTATTTAGTAGGGTATGAAAATTAAAGGATTTTGATTAATACATATTTTTTAAAGTAGTTTATGCACATGGGGAATAAATTAACCATAGAGGTTAAGTGCAGAGTAAGGGACTAGTGGAGGACAGATATATCTTCCTAAGAAAGGTGAATAGTTATGAAAAGATGTGGACCTGGAATGAGAGGATCAAGTGCAAAGGAGGTGGGGAAATGGAAACGGGATGAGGCAGAGAATATGGGGAGAGACATTGAAAATTAAGGACCATTTGAGGTGTAATATGGAAACCTACCACAGTAGAAGCTTTCCAAATATATATGAAAGAGATTTAAATCACCAAATAATGGGGGAGATGGAGCCCCAGCTAAACATCTCTTGCCACCAAATGTAGCTTTCCAATACCAGGATATTTTTTTAACATCTGAGTTGTTGGCCGAAAGTAACCCTATGGGAATAACCAAATAACCCAATCTATTGCCAAGACTATAGATTGTGCTCCACATCTGATGGCAAACTACCTGTTGCTGAAGACAACCCCTATACAACACATTGACCATGGAGAAGTCGAGCTACATAGAGCCTTCATCTCTACTTGCTAATGTCTTTGGTACAGGAAGATATTATGCATGCAAGCAAAAAAGAAACTTTAGACACAAACCCAGTCGCAAACCCTTTGGTTTAGAATGATATTCTTCCTCCAAGATAGGCAAGGGCAATGGTGACCCAAAGTCTGGGTATAACAAACAACATCTGATTTGACTGAAAAGTCCATTTCTGGAGATAGAACCTGTATCTGACACTGCTTGGGTGACCAAGAACCTGAGACTAGATAGCCTAGGGATCTACAGTAAAACCAAATACTACCATTGTAAATTTAAAAAAAAAATAGCAAGAAAATGACTTTTAATGATATTTCATTACACTCAGATAAGTGTCTTTCCTTCTCAGTCACCATCAAAGAAGGTTCTTCCTGAAGCATATGTTAACAAATAGAGTCCATAGCCAGACAATATGCAAAAGAATGAGATACCTTAGCCGGGCGGTGGTGGCGCACGCCTTTAATCCCAGCACTCGGGAGGCAGAGGCAGGAGGATCTCTGTGAGTTGGAGACCAGCCTGGTCTACAAGAGCTAGTTCCAGGACAGGCTCCAAAGCCACAGAGAAACCCTGTCTCGAAAAACCAAAAAAAAAAAAAAAAAAAAAAAAAAAAAAAAAAATGAGATACCTTGAAACATTTTGCTCTAAGTATGGTTTCTCCATTGAATCCCTCCCTTTAGGGTTCAGGGAACCCTGTAGAAGAGGAGGCAGAAAGAGTGTAAGAACGAGAGAGGATAGAGCACACCAATATAAAAAAAAAACCCCAATACCCAAAACAAAGTAAAACAAGCAAGCAGGCAAACAAGCATCAACAAAAACACAGCCCACTGAAACTACAGGATTCATGCACCGTGCAACACACAGAATTGGAAGCAGCATCCACAGGGGTTGCATGAGTCTGGATCTGATGGGAGTCCTTCACCCGAAAGAAGTGGACACCTGACCCATTCCTAACCCAGGAGCAATCTCCAGTTGATAACCACCTTCAAATGAATACAAAGTTTTTCCCCCAACAAGGGAATCTCAAGGGGAAACAAACTACTCTTAAGGGTAGGCTGCAAGCCCATGAGTAAATGGCAACAGAAAATGAGTTTAACAGACTCTTTGGAGGTTTTTTTTTTTGTCTCAGAATGTTGTGTCTGGGCTTTTCCTTTTCCTTTCCTTTCCTTTTCAAAAAATTTCATTTTAATTTTTACTTTTTAAATGTTTATCTATTTATCTATTCTCGTTTACCCTATAGGTTCTTCATTGTTTTTATGGGATTCTTGAATGTATGAACATGTGAATCTCTGGGTCTATATCTGTTTCTTGTGCTTTCTCCTAGGCTCTTTTCCTTCTGTTGAGCTGTTTTGTCCTATTTCTATGTGTTAGTTTTTGTTATATCTTATCATGTTTTGTTCCTCAAAAACCTTTCTAATGAGAGGCAGAAAGGGCGTTGGTCTGTATGGGAAGGAAAGTGGAGAGGAACTGAAAGGAGTTGTGAGGGTAAATTTTGTAATGATGAAAATGCATTTTGAATAAAAGGAAAAAAGGCAGTTTAAGCATATTTATCAAAAATAAATTAATTAGTACTATCTAACACCTAAATCTATCTTGGAATATTACCGTTAATGAACAGCTAATTAAATGATCACATAAAAGTCCTCTATGGTTGTTCGTATGCCTCTTGTGTGAAAGGCACAGGGATTCTTGAAAGCGATGGAAGACATGGTTAGGAACCTCAGATATATTAACACTATCCCCTGGTCACTATTTTGTGAATTTCTGAAAGCTCAAGAAATTCCCCTATTCTCGGGAGTGCTACCTTGTTTATCTTGCTGACTTAATTAGCTTTGAACGAAGAGTGTCCATGCCTTTCTTTCCAGACAGAGCTATCTCTAGAGTCTAGACTGGAGTGAATTGGAACAATTGCCCAGGGCTCTGTTCTGCTGGGGAAACCCAGCAGCTGCCTTTGCGGGAGCACAGTTGTGGATGCTGGCTGTGGAGTAGGGGAGGGGGATGAGAGGTAGCACGGTAAAGATCACAGTCGTGAAAACAAATTTGCACAATATATCCAGTAACCTCCACTTCCAAATGCTGCCCACCCTCTGTAAAGTTAGTCACTCCAGGGTCCTAAGTACTAAGAGACTTGCTTTCCATCTCTCAGCCACTCATTCTCAACATGAATTCATGCCCAACATCTGTCGTAGTCTAATGTTGTATCTTCATACGTGTAATCATTGATCTAGTATGTAACGGGCTGAAAAGACTATACTTTCACTCTTGTGTCTCCTCTGGAGATGTGCACTGTGTCATAGGTGAAGTCTACATACCTGGTTTTCTAAAAGCATCCAAGACAGTCTGTGAGCTGCTTAAGGAGTCCATGAAAATCTATACCCTAGGAACTAGGACAGAGCCCTTACCACTCAGGTACCCAGCACCATTCCATTACCTAGAACATAGTAGTTAATCTATGCATAATTGTTTCACTCTCTGAAACTATAAAGTTTACACTATATTACAGCAAGCAAAGTTGATGCTAAGACATGTCTTTTTTTTATGAATCAGGAGGCAGAAAGGCAGTGTAAAGAATACTCAAGGACAACTGAAGAAAGTTTAGTAAAAAGTTAGTTACACTGGCACGGAAAGAGTTAGGGGCCCAATAAAATATGGTGAAACATTCAC
Organism: Arvicola amphibius; assembly: GCF_903992535.2. Classification (NCBI taxonomy): domain Eukaryota; kingdom Metazoa; phylum Chordata; class Mammalia; order Rodentia; family Cricetidae; genus Arvicola; species Arvicola amphibius. Next base: position 13,345,195 of record NC_052055.2, on the reverse strand, counting down.
AAGCTAGCTATAGCTAGAAATAACTACAACTCCTAATAACTTAGGACTATGAAAGTAGAAGGAAGGAACCAGGGACCAAGGACACAAATTGCCTCTCTTCTTATCTGATGTAATGATGTCATTGACTAAACCTAGTGAGGACCCAACAACAAGGGATGATGTGAGGTCTCTGCCACAGTGTAACAGCACAGATGATGAGCGTATGAGTGTGAAATATCTACCATGTTTGAATCATTGTAGACGTGCTGATGGATAGGCTTTTAAACGGAAAATAATGATCGATATTTATCATTTGTTCTCTTAGCTACTAGTTTAGGTAATAGGTATTAAACAAAGGCGAGTCAGTTCTGAGAACTCAAAGGATTTTCAGAAAATGGAAACATTCACAGAGATGATTGTGGACTCCTTGCAGACAAGTGCAGATACACACACTCCCAAGTTTGTGCTCATGTGAACCCTTCCATTGGATTCACTGACTATTATGAAATGTGATATGTGCTGGCATCTGCAGGTGTGAATGTATAGTGTTTGTTAAACGTTGGTGACTATCAGCTTATGTTGGTCTAATGTATGCAGAACTTAATAGTTATCGGTGGACTGACTTGGGTTGAATTGATTTCATATTATGACACTGAGCAGCACAGGGAAAACAGTACTGTAAACGAGTGTTTAGAGACACTGTTTATCTCTGCACTGCATTTAGAACTTTCCTGTCTGACACCCAAGGCTCCCGAAACTACAGAAACCCATTTTCTACATAAGAATCTCTAGTTTTTGACCTTGTTTACTATATACTCCTATGTTTCGATGTCTGCTACTTGGTTAAAAGTCATTCAACCCACTATTTTTAGAGCAACATGGAACTATGAACCAAAACTTAATGATAATGAAGACAATATTTCAGAGGAAGACAAAGATCTCCTCTGATTCATTGCCAAAAATGTGTTGCTGAGATGAAGACCACCCAGAGGCTACAACTGACACATGAGGCATCAGCCCATATGCATTAGAGGAAAAGATCAGAAAGCAGAGAAAAAGAAAGAAGAGGAGAAAGAATTAATTTAACAAAATTAACAACACAGTGTTTGAAACTTGGGTTTAGTAGTGTTTCCAAGTAAAATTTAAAGACCTTATTCTAATGTCCAAGTTGACTTTGTCTTGGGATCTCTATGATTGCATGGTCTGCTGCCTTCAAGAATTTTCCAGTTTAGCAGTGGAGGGCAGTAGGGTAGTGGACACCATGTCGCAAATCCGTGGGACTCTCTTATTACCTAAAGTAGGAAGCAAGTCTTTGTGAAGCTTAGTTCTGCCATGACGGAGTCTACCCTGGATTTTCCAGAAAGCTTTCACTTTCAAGGAAGAATCTGTGTTTCTTATCAAAGGAGGGCAGCATACTCAGATGGAGAACTACCTGCCAGGCCTTCAGAAGTTCTCCAAGTAAGGTCGCAAAGCGGATAAATGACAAGGCCTGGAAGGTGTCAGATGTACCTAGGGAAAGACGAGTCAGTTGGAAGGTCGGGAGACAGGCCTAGGGGAAAGAACAGACGTACAATGAGAGCAGAAAGACATTCTGGCCTACATCTTAGGAAGACTTGAAGACCTTAAACCCTTGGGGGGGCCGTTCTGGTATTAAAGATGCATGGAAATTTTCTCATGAAGGGGTTGAAGCCGCAGAGAAAATGATCATGCCTCCTTGCTGAGTATAATAATGACAATACTGAGAGAACCTGGAGAGGAACTCAATAGACTACTCCAGAATTCAAAACAGGATGCAAGATTATAAAGAAGTTATTTTAGTGTTGAAAGTGGCTCCATTTGCTCTGCTATTTTGTTTCCTCAAATTCTTCCTTATTTATTGAGGTGCCCTACAAAAGCCCAGGTTGTGGTTCTTCAGCGTGGTGCTGGAGGGCCAAAACCCTGAACTTGGGAAGGGTCTATGTAACTGAAGTAGAGGTGGTGGTAGACACAAAACCCTTTTCAGAAGGATCTATGGGAGGATCAGCTATCTTACTAAATATGGGGCCTTCGAGAGAGGGATCGCTAAAGACCAGAGAGGCCAAACATCTGCAGGTTCTGTGTGGGATGATTGACATGCTTTGTAAGAATGGGGTTTACCAGTTTCCTTTTCCCTCCCACTTTATCTCTTGCAAGAGCCTCTTCTTCTTCAGCTACAGCGTTGGGCATATCCCGTTTGAATATCTAAGCGAAGAATCCCAACCTGAAAACTTAGACAAAGTCAGATGTAGAACCTGATTCTTTGCAAGCGAGGGCAAAGCATGTGAAGTTTGGAGTTCTGGGTGGATCGATAAGAAAGAACAGCCAGAGAAGAAGATACTAGAAGTGAGGGTGGAATAATGGAAGACGATACAGGCCGCCTCCTTGTCATGGCCAGAGCTAGATCCGGATTCTTTCCTATAGAGATGCTCTCTCCAGTGGGCAGAAATAAAATCAGTCTGGCTATTTCTTAGAGTGGTTGGTTTGAATACATTGGGCTCAATGACCTCATTTAATTGTATCTTCCGTCCGGTGAATAGAGTATCCGGACGAACATTCCTCAATCTGAACACAAACACAAATGTCGTGTCATCATTTTTATTCCGGGGCACCCTAGTCACGAATTTCACGTGTCTATCCATGGTGTGTGTATGCACACATGTGTGTGTCTACACCTCAGAAATTTGTTTCCCTTTTTAATTAAACAAAGCTCGTGTTTGTTGGCTTCAGGGTGGGCTGCAAGGCCCATCTGTCTAACTAGGCATTTGCCCGATGCTGCAGAGGGAGGATTGGCAAGTGTGAGTGTGAATTTGAATACCAGATACAGGATATTTAAAGACAAATTTATCTTTAATAAATTCACCCAGAGGTGCTTAGCAAGAGGAAGCTTGGAAAATGATCCTAATGTGTACAAAAGGAGCATTTTGTTTTTAAAGGTTGAGAGCCATGTGACCGGGAGAAGAAACAGACACCGCGTTCATCTGAGAAACTGTTTTCTTCCTTCAGGTCTTGCCATGAAAGAAGGTGGAGTACTTCAGTAATTGCATTTATCTGCTGGAAGGAAAATGATCTTCCATTTCATATCATGCTGTATGGTCTTGAGAGCAAGCAATAATGATATGTCTTGATATGAGTGAAAGCAGTCGCGTCTAGGACCAAGGGATGTCAATCTTGGAGGTTTCTTTTAGCAACTTCCAATTTGTGATGTGTTAGGGTAAATACTTGGATTGCATTTCTGACATACATGTTCCATCAGGTAAAGCCATTGTGATTGCAAGCACTGCAACGGTGAGTAAGTTATGTGCTAAAAGGTTGGAAACGTAGAAAATGTATGCCTGTGCTTAACTACTAATCCCTGCTTGTATCTCTACTGAATCAACTGCGAGGAAAGAGGGGGCCAAATGCTGAGATAACATAGCAGAAAGGGAATAGTATGTCATTCTGAGAAAATAATGGCATTACTACAGATCAGGGAACTGTTTTATCGATGGTTTAGCCTCAATAGACTACTCCAGAATTCAAAACAGGATGCAAGATTATAAAGAAGTTATTTTAGTGTTGAAAGTGGCTCCATTTGCTCTGCTATTTTGTTTCCTCAAATTCTTCCTTATTTATTGAGGTGCCCTACAAAAGCCCAGGTTGTGGTTTATAATGTCCTCCCTTCATTGTTCAGGAATCTGTTGCTTTAATAAAAGTGTGAGGATGGTTTGAATAGCCTTACAGATGTTTGACAGCAGAAGACAATAAATGTAAATAAATCTCTAATATTTCCTCTAATTCGGTTTGTGCCATGCAAATGTCAGGACTAGAAAAACAAATCAATAAACATTTGAAAGAAAACAATATACATACGTTAGTTTATATATTAAAAACAACTGTCAAACAATTATGACCTCATGTATTTGTTGGTTGTTTTGAAATATTCCTACTAGAGTTAAAAAATGCTATGAGGGCCTTTGAGCTTGAACATATTGTGTCAATCACGAGCATATGTGATATATCTAAAGCATGAGGTAAAAATTTTCTTCATAAATTATTGCATCAATAAATAAGTAATTTGCTTGAAAAAATTAATAAAAATATTTGTGCTTTTATTAGGTTCTCTACAGACCTTTTGAGGCTGACGGAAGTGGGTTGATATGGCAATATTTTAATCTCTGCTATCCTAACTTGAAATACCAAATGTATTTTTTTTACATTTCTCAGGCAAACTTTAGCAAAATCGAGTCCGTGAAACTTCATTCATTAAAATTTTAAGTGACCATGGATTTGTTGGCTTCAGTACATGGAGTGAAACTTTATCCTTTCAATTAAAGGACATAATTCACCCCTGGACCTTTGGCTTTCGTTTTCATATAATATATAATTTGGGTACATTTAATGGTCAGATTTTATATTATTGCAGGTGGAAAAACACCGGCCATCTCAAGGGCTTTTGTGCTTGCAAAAGCGTGTAATTTAATTTTTTTGAACCAATTTAATCAATGATTGTTTCATGTGTGTAAATTTACACTCTTGACGACTGCCTTAGATTTGAGGGTGACTGGGAGGAAGATCACTTCCCCTTTTAAAATGTCATTTAAATCTTGGGGAGCAGTAGGAGATTAGGGCACTAATCCTTGTGATAAATTGTGCTGGTTAACTCTGCAGAGATGGTGTAGTCTCAGATTTTATCTGCTAGAGACCAGACTCACCAGTTTCAGCTCTGTTAACCCTTTGGACACAAGCAGTGTGGCTACTTGGATATGTGTTTCAAAATTTATTTGACCTAATGTTTTCAGTTAGTCATGGCCAAAGAATGTTTCACTCCGATCATTATTATTTCTCTGAATAAAACTGCTTCTTGCTGTGTCGTGAATATTTCCATAAAAGTCAGCAAGCTAATTTATGACTTAACAAAGAAAATAAAAGGCCTATATTTAATATAGAAATACCTTTTATAGGGGAAATTGGTGGTGGACAGTATGAAATGACTCCAGTGTGGAAATATGCAGGTGGTCATTAGGAGTTGACTGTAAGATTTACTGAAGATTTTCATATTAAATTTCCCTACATGCAGGGCCATATATAAATCCCATTCTGTTAGAAAATTAAACCGATGGCAACATGAATAAAATTTTATGCATATGAGCCCAATTGTTTTCTCCCTCCTTTAGGGAATATATTGTTGCTTCATTGTGAAACTGTATTTTGACTACTCTTCACCCGACTAGTTTCTCTGTTGCGAAAGAGTTATTGCTTTTCTATTCATCAGTGTATGGCGCATGCTTCTGAAGCATGTCTGCATCAAGGGACTGTAGATCTGCTTGAGTATGTACGTGAAAATAAGGATCATTTAGGGAAAGGAGGGAGGTTCTAAAAGCATGCATTTCAGTTTTAGGTTTATATATACATTTATATATATGTACACACATATATATGTATGTACACACACACACACACACACACACATAGCTTTTTTCATTTCTTATAGCATGTCCGGAAGCATGTATCGTTTCTGCAAAGTGATGAACAAGTCAGTGAAATATATTTGGGGGAAATTACTGCACTTTCAGCTCATGGATTTGTGATTGTACCTCTCAAAAGTTCTAATTTTCATCACTTTGTACTTCAGAGAGGGATGTTTCTCCTTTTGGCACAAAACTGGTTTAAGCTGACTTTCACTAGAGGAAAAACATACCACTTAAAGTCACCCAACAGAAGAAAATGAAGTCCAAATGCCCAAGAAATGTTTACTTAGTTTTTAACACCTCCTATACTTTGAATCCTGCCTTGGTAATGTTTTATGCATTGTTGATTTTTAGAAGTTAAAGGGAAAGATAGCCTGCTCATTCCATGAACTTTATGCTGAGGCAATTTCTCTTAACAAGATGTGTGATAAGAAAAAGAATGTCAGGCTTGATTCAGAGTTCCTTATCTGCTTCGAAAACCCCAAAGACCAGCATGTATTAACCTGGCAGTAGCTGAATAATGTCCCCATTTTATCTGTTTTTTGGTACCCCTTAAAGCACCCATTGAGTTTCTGGCTTCTCAGCTCAGAAAACCATAGCAACCTCAGTCCTCACTTCTCCAACTCAGGATAGAGTTCAAGTTGTTCTCCTGAAGCCCAACTACCATCCAAAGCCTGGGAAATCCTGACCACGGCCGAGGTGTCCTAGGACTTCCAGCCACAGATAAAAGGCTGGGGGGGGGGGGGAGGGGGCTCACACGCACACACAGATCCTGCGTCCTTTAATTGGGAACTACAGAGAAAGGTAGAAAAAAAAATTACAAAACAAAACACACTTTGAGAGTTCTTGGCATTCTCCAGGACAGCATCACCAGTGTCTGGGCAGCGTCGCCTTGGCTGCCACGCACTGCCCCCTGCGCCCCTAAGGTAGGTCCCGGCCTCCAGGCCCCCAGCCAGGGCGACGGAGCTTCCCTCCTCCCGCAGCCCGGCCGGTGGGGGAGGGGCGGGGCGGGACGAGCGGCGCGCGGTCCCCAGTTGTCGCGGGCTGGCGCGGCCGGCCGGTCCCGCGGGCGGCGGCGGCGGCGGCGGCAGCGGCGGCGGCGGGTGCTCGGGGCCGGGCGGGGCGGCGGCGGCGCGGGGACGCGCCTGTCTCTTTAAGGGAGCTCGGTCTGGGGTGGCGCTTTCCTCCGCGAAGGCTCCTTTGATATTAATAGTGTTGGTGTCTTGAAACTGACGTAATGCGCGGAGAGTGAGGTCCTGACAAGCGATAACATTTCTGATAAAGACCCGATCTCATTGCAATCTCCGCGTCCTCTTTTTCGCTGCTGCTCGGTGGCTCCGGACCTCGCGTCCTCCTGATCGCTCTCTCGCCTTTGCCTATTTTTTTTTAAACAACAACAACAACAACAACAACAAAAAACCCAACAACACCCCCTCCCTTCTCCCACCCGGCACCGGGCACATCCTAGCTCTATTTCCTTTCTCTTTCTCTCGCGCTCTCTTTTTTTTTCCGGGGGGGGGGGGGAGGGAAAGGAAAGGGGGGGAGGCAGGAAAGACCTTTTTCACCCCCCCTCCAATAATCCAAGATCAACTCTGCAAACAACAGAAGACGGTTCATGGCTCTGGCCGCCGCGCCACCATCTTTCGGGCTGCGGAGGGTGTTCCTGACGATTAATCAACAGGTAAGGGGGAGCCGGGCGGGCCGGGGGGCGCGGGCTCAGCCGGTCGGGGCGCCGTTCCGCCAGCGCTGCGCCCGCGCGAGTGTGCGCAAAATGTGGGCGATCGCGAGCGGGGAGCCCTGGGAATTAAAAGTGACTTTCTTTGAAAAAAAAAAAAAAAAGCCCAGCCGAGGGAGAGAGTGTGCTGCAAGCCAAGCGCAGGCTTCTCGGGTTTCACACGCATTTTCTTTCTTCCTTTCCCCCCCCTTTGCGCGTGTGATTTCTTTCTTTCTTTCTTCTCTTCTGCTCCCCTTAACCCCCCCCCCCCCAATTCCTCTGCTCCCTTTGCTGGGTCTAAGGCATCTGAGCCTTGGAAACCAGAGAGACTTCAAACTGCAGTAGCCCCCAGAGTCAGGAGGGTCAAGTTCAGCCGCCGGGGAGGAGGAAAAACAAATCCCGATTTGCCAAAAAAAGAAGTTTCAGGCCGGTGCCCCCTCCCCCTCCCAGCCCCACTCCCCCTCGCTGTCTCTTGCTGGCTGATTTTAATTCTCTCCTACCGGGAGCAGCAGAGGATCTGGAGGTGGCTGGACCCGAGGGGCCGCCGCCGCCGCTGCTGCAAGTTTTCTGGGGGCTCCTGACAAACGGGGAGCAGACTAGGCACCGGCATGCAGAGTAGTAAGTTGGGTGAACTTGGGAGGGTCGGGAGGGTCTTCAAGAGTGGTCCTGGAGTGGCCCTCCAAGTGGTAAAACAGCATAGACTGGCTTTGGTTGTGAAGAGTTTAGTTTGCAAAGCCAGGCTTCAAACTTTTTTTCCCTTAAAGGCCCAGCTGGGCTAGAGGGAGAGAGTGTGGCATCCCCTGGTAGCCCCGTCTCTGGGCAGCTCAGGGCTGCCTGGGCCCATGGGTCTGTGCCCTGTCGGTACCATGAGGCAGGGCCTTGCAGCCAGGGAGCTTCCGTAGGGGCTGAGCAAGGGACAGACTTCCTCTGCGGTGCGGTTGATGCGCCATGTGTCGAGCGGGTCAGGGGACACTGGCTGGTGATTAAACGCCTGACAGCGGTGGGACATGCAGGCAGACGGGCTCTTTGCTTTCTGTCTAGTTCCTGTTTGGACTGTAGAGTCTGAAACGCATCTTTGAGAGGCCAAGGCAAACACCTCTATCCCTCCAAATAACTCCAGGATTATAGGACCCCATGAATAATTTGAGGGTGAAGCAGAGGTGGAAGCCGTTTGAAGTGCAAAGCTGTTTTTGTGGCTGGGAAGGCTTTTTTTCTGTGAGTACCTGTCTGAGATGGTGGTGTTTCCCCTTTCGCCAGGGAAGTCACTAACTGTTTTTACAGCTCTAGGACTCTAAAGCCATTGAAGTGAGAGGACCAGAGAGGACTTACTGGGGCTTCTCAGACAATCTTGCTCGGGCTGACTCCAGTTTAGGACCTGGCTGACGTCCCCGTATCTTTTTAGGCCTCAGACTTGATCCTTTGAAAGTTTTTGAGTAAGAGCCATGGATTTAATGATGAATCCTAACTAAGATAGAATATCCATCCTTATCCGGTTTTGGGAAATCACCGCTAGAGTTTTAAGCAAGGTAAGTGAAGAGAGAGGGGCCGAGGTATAATCAGGCACAAGTTAGGCCGATTCATTGAACTTTTGTAAGCTCTCCAGGTGAACAGGAAAAGGCCTGGAAGAGATAATCAGTACAAAGGCAAAATACAGATAAGGGCCTGAGACAAGATTACAAAGAAGTCATCCTTCTAGGCCTTGTTGGTTAAATTTGAGTGCTGGGGGGCTGGGGGAAGAGAGAACAAGACTTACGTCTTCAGAGTGTTGTAAACTTCTGAGCCCAAATCCACCAGTCTCTCTAGAGATCCTTTTCTGCAGGTTTTAGAAAGAGTTGATCATTTAGAAAAGGCTGCCAGAGTTAACCACGTTAGGGACCATCAGTAAAGTCCTGCGGCTAGCAGGTCCTTGGCTGGGCAGAATGAGAATGAAAGTCTCTAATCTCACAGCTGGGCAGTTTCTTACCCGATGTTCACTTGCTTCTGAGGCTCTCCCTGTTAGGGTAGCACTTGTGTAGAAAAGCAAAGGTTCTAAAATAATCACCATGCGGCTTTCCCCCACTTTTCCTTTCCCCAAGTATGACAGGGTTGTGAATAAATATAGGGTTTGGATGGGAAGATGAAGCATTTCCTGTAAGTTTCGATGCTGACAGGACAGTCTGGAAATGATACCAGCATTCGGAGGATTTTTTTTTCTTTTTTTTTTTCTTTTTTACCTTTGAGTGAAAGTTTATTAGTGGCATGCTCAGACTTCCCAACTTAAACTTCCATGTTCATTGAGTTTATCGTTCGGTAGATTTCATAACTTCCTTTTAAAGCGGTACGCTTGTATCTGAAACATCTCCAATCAGTTAAATAGACGGGGCCGGGAATATGCTGGTGGGATGATTATTTCTGGACAGTAGTCTGTGGAAGTAGAATGGTAAAGGAGGAAATAGAGTCACAATGACAACGTGCAGCCGTGATTTCTCTAAATGTAAGGCATTGAGAAGCGTCATCAGGACAGGACTCTATGGGCATAATCTTGTTTATTTTTTGTGAGTTGATATTGATGGTCTCCCAATATGCTTTTTTTTTTTTTTTTTTTTTTTTTTTTTTTGGCCTGCTAGGCTATGTGTGCATGGAATACTTTTACAGTCATGATCAGTAAGTCTGACACTCTCCGAATACCTGGTAGGAAGTACCTAGTGAAAAAGTTTGTCACTCTGGAATTTTATATTCTGCTAGTGTTCGTGCTGCTGGGTAGCTTGTCCTTTGTTAAAGCCAGTATTACAGGTGTGGAGGAGCGTTCCAGGGAGGCCGTGAGTCCTGAGCTGAATTCAGAGCTCCACACTGGGACTTCTAATATTGTGAACAATTTTATAGAAATTTCGGTATACTTTCATACGAGCCGGTTTGGCATCCAAACCGGTGTGCATTTAATCACAAGTGACCTATATAGACCCTGACTTTGTTTTTGGCATTATTGTTACTTGTAAGTCACGAAACAGTCCTGAATTTCTTCTAGTTTTCAGTGGAAGTCTCAGTAAGTTGCAAAGGGAGATCTTCATTCATAAAGAAAACCTTCCAAACATGGAAGTGAATGCATCGGTGGGAAAGCTGCTTTTTAAGATCCTAGTATTTTCAATGGTGCTTTTACTAATGTTGCTATTATTATTATTATCATTATTATTATATGTGTATGTGTCTACATATAGTTAGAAACAATGATTTGCTTCTAAAGATATACACTTTGTCAATTAAAGAAATAAGACAAGGGTGTGAGTAAACTCCCTTTAACAAACTCTTATATTATCTGTTTGGAAGTAAATAAACATTACAGAAAAAAATTAAAGAACTTCAGACAGATTTTTTTTAAAGTTAGAACTTAATTTGAGTTTGAAATTGGTGTCAACATTGATAACTGGCTTCCTGATATTTTCTATAATTATTGACATATTATAATTATTATTACTTTAATACGTCATTTGAGAGCAAACAATAATATCAGAACACTGTGCTATTGTACATGGAACAAAATAGACTTTCACCGAGTTGTGGACAGGTGTCTATAATTGATTTCAAGGGAAATTATTGTTTTTTAAATAAGTGATGAACTTAAAATAAAATGACTGGCTCCCGTTAAAATGTAGCCTCATGAAGATATTCTCTGGTGTGTAAAATGAAGCCATTCATTCAACATACTGACAACTTTCCACTTGGTATTTGCCTCTGCTTAATTTAGTTTCCTTGGGACAGCTAGTGTGGTAGCCTGCATCTGTTTTTGGCAGGCATAGAAAACTATAAACTCAGACAGTTCTGTCTCAAATATTGTAGCTCAGGAGTTACAATCAATTTGATAAAGAACAGGAGAGTTGTATGAGCTTGCGTTCTGACGTTCATCCTTGGTCCAGCTTTCAGGTAACAGGTTTTTTTCCCCTTCTTTTTCTAGTTATGATTGTTAATATTATGGATAACTAATTATTCTTATTAGGTTTTCTTATTTATTATTTATTGAGATATGGGGGAAATGAGTGATAGCATATACAGGCTTGGTTAGACTTTGCTTATCTATGGGATAGCTACATTTTATTTGGATGTATGGAAAGAAGTGAATTGTGTTGTCATAACAGGATTTATGGGATTTAGTGGACACTTATCTTGACTTTATCAACGATAATTCAACACCATTTCCCAAGTGTGCTTGCTGTGCTCATGTATAGAAAAGACTTAATATGCTTCACAATCGTTTGCATTCTAAGGACTGAGCAGTTGTTTTTATTATTTTCAAAATCATTTGTGTCCTAAAGTCTTTGATCAGTCTACTGAAGTATCTGAAAACGCCAAGATTTGTTTTTAGACTACTGTTCAGTAGCAGGTAGAGAACAGCTTGTTTTCTCTTTAAATGTAAGTTTGTATCAAATATTCTATTATAGATGACCTCAATAAGTGAGGTCTCAAATGATACAATTATGGCCACTTTGGGGGTCTTTATTATCACGGGATGGCATTTATTCTCTTGGGAAGTGAATTTCAAAACTTTGGTTTGTTTCTCTGTTGGGTACAGTGATGCGGAATTTGATTTGGGTTCGAAAGAGATCTTTGGGCTCAAGGAAACCCGTTTACTGAATTTGCTAGACACTGCAAATTATTTGAATTGTTAAGAACTAGTTAAGAGAAGAAGTCTGTTAGTGATAGCCGCTGTTGGAACTTTCACACCACTGCTACGCTGAGCTCTTTTTATTAGCCCACCTCTTTTTGCCCCCTCAGAGCCCAGTTTCAAGCTCCCAAAATAAAGATGAAATTATCAGTGTACTTCAGATCAGAAGCATCACTTAAATAATTTTTTGATTCAAAGGTATCATTGAAATACAGACGTTAAGGCTGGCCGTTCAATATGTTGCGTTCAAATAATAAAAAAAAATTGATTTTTAAAATGTTGCTAGCTCTTTAAAGACCTGCAGTAAATACTTTACAAGTGGCTAGACACCTTCCCTGGTGTTCAGTTTATACAAGTAGGAAACTTTCTCTCCTGCTCTTTCTCTCTCCCTTTCTTGTTTTCTTTAAACCAACTGACGTCATGCCAAACTTTGCTTTAAAAGAACAGGCAGAAGTAATTGGTAGCTTTTAACTTTTAATAATGTTCTGCATTGGTTTTGGTGGCCAAAGTACTTTTTTTTTTTTGAAAAAGAAAAAAAAAGTTCAAGTAAGAACGGGCTTGTAGCCTGAGGAAGAAAAGCTCCGTTGATACAGTTATTTTTATTCTTGTTTTTCAATCTCTTATTAAACTCCTTCCTGCTGAGCTCTGCTGTATTTCTTCAGTTGTTCGCTGTGATGGCTGGTGAATTGGAGGTTACTGTAATTTAAACATTTTGGGGACTTGAGGGGGAAATGGGTGTTGGCCTTGCCTTATTTCTTTACTATTTGAAAAGGAAAAAAAAAAACAGGTTGCATTTCAATCGAGATTAATTAATGAAGGTTATCAATGGTGACAGGTCAATGAATATGTTTATATAGAGAATGCCACACCTGTTACCAAGAGTCTAAAATATTGAAGTTTAATTGTGACATTAATCTTTTTTATGTGCAGAGGAAGGAAAATAGATGAAATGTTACCAAAATGCAGTTTTTATTTTTGAAAGCATTAGTTTCAAGGTTCAGTGTGTTCCTACTGAAAGTTTTTCATTTTTCTATCCTGAGACTTTTAAGTGGCATCTTTAAACTTTACTTATCATATAGCATTTTAATAATCTTTTTTTTTCCTGTACAATTTGCGCAGGGAAATATAACTTTGTCTGCTTAAGGGATACCTTGATCACGTTGATTGACAAGGGCCAACTTCAGAAGTTGGCAAACAGAAAAATCTTTTCTGGGGAGAAAAAAAATTGTGTCAGTATTTCCTTCCTTGGGAAAAGCTACTCCACCCAGACGTGGGGCCCTCCTTCCCATTTGTGGAGCAGAACTGAGTAGCGATGTGTGACACAAACTGTTGTTGAGGTTTAAGTCTTTGCTCTAATACCAAATTTCATCTGTGAGTTAGTTATTTTCACCCCTTCCAGACCCAGAGAGTCCCTCAAGAATAACATACCCTGGAAAGGTAGTGTCTTAGAGAGGAAGCATAGTCACTAGCACATTTATAATTATCAAAAGTATTCTGTATTGTCTGGACTCTTGGAGTGTTCTCTTCTTAGACATTTGATGGTTTTGATTTGTTTTATTTGTTCTCGGCTTTTTCCTGGGAGAGCTACAGACTTTCATTTGTACCCGAAAGATTCCTCCTTAAACAAGTGGTCCTTTGCTTAAGTATTTTCCAGAGTAAAACTAGACGAATTAAGCTATATGTTGCTTTGTTAGCATAGTGCAAGTTTATTGGATTAAGTTTTGATTTAATAAATAAGTTTTATAAAGTTTGCAAGCATAAATTTCAAACCATAGGCATGTCTGACATGAGAGTTTTTTTATTATTTAATAAATGTTGGTCTGATACTCCAAAATTAGATTGTTATAAAGTTTAGTAAGAAGGGAAAAGGCAGAGGGAGGTATTGGAGTTACAGACCTTTAATACCAGCAGTCTGTTTACTGTGGAGTGGTGGGGAGGGGTAAGGGGTGTAATTGTGGAAGACGAAAAAAAAAAAAAAAAAAAAGGAGAAAGAATCCATCAATTGCGCATATGATCCCCTCCCCTTAAGGTTTACTTAAACAATATGTTTCGGTTTTGCCTCAAACCATTCTGCACCACCTCAACTCAAAGCGTCCACCACTATCTTGGTTCCTGAGCGATTAAGGATGGTGTTTTCTGTTATATAATGAGCAGCTGTATTTTTTGAACAAAGGTAACATATTTTGATTTGTGTAATTCTTTGGTAGTTATTAGGAGGCTACCTACAGAGTAAGAGTTGTTCTATAATACAAAGCCTGTGCATTCTTGATGCACACACGGTAACTGTACTGTGTTGGAATTACTGCAGCAATGTGTGCATGCATGCTGTTGGAGCTATATTTAATATGTGTAATATTTAGATCCACCTTGATGGTGGAATTTAATGTGCTAAATCATGACCTGCTGTGCTTTAAACAGGAGTCTTTTAAAGAGATACATGACTTGTTTTTTTTTGTTTTTTGTTTTTTAAGCTAGAAGTTTGAAGTGAATGTGGTGGTTAAACATAATGAACCCGTCGTTCCCATAGCACTTAGAAATATTCAGAATTTACTAAGAAATTTCAAAAGAAGGTAAAAAAAAAAACAACCCACCCTATAAATCAAAATGCCCCCTCATTGTGTATTTTAAGTAGTGTGCTGAGAACATTTTTGAAAAAGTCTTATTTCTGTGGGGAGTTTCAGTGGAGTGGTAGGGCTTTTTCTGAAGAGATGGCTTCATAGACTGGCACTTTCCAGTTTACAATTCTATCAGCTTAAAACGTTATGCAGAAATCTATGGAACATGTAAAGACTCCGTACTCTGAGCCTATGCGTTTTTCCCTAGGGTGATGGATTCTGTGCGTCACCCAAATGTGATGCTATTTGCCTGGCTTGTAATACTGGTTTGAGGGTTGCTGGATGTCCTAGTTCATCAAGCAACATAATACAACAACGTTGGTAACTAGGTAATTGACACAGTCAAAATAGTCTCTGGAAAATGTTCCAAACACGTTAAAGTCAGCTCAGAACTTAGCATATATTCCATTTATTCAACACTTAAATAAACAGATGATTCACTGTCTGCCCTTTAATCTTCTATAGTCGATATCACTGCGAGGAAATATATTAATGCTCACAGTTCCTGTTTTTATTTCTTGTTCTTTAGTTTGAAAAGAGCACAGCTGTTTTGTCTTAATGATTGCTTTATCTATTAATTAGTTATAATTGTGATAATGATAACACACTAAATATTTGTCTTTCCTGATGTAAATGTTCCAGGCTTTAAGAATATTGAATTATTACTATTTCTTAAAAATTTGAGTATTATGACAAGGACTAAGTTTAATATAGGATAATATATAACTTATTTAAAAGTTAAAAATGTTTAGATGTAAAAAAATAGAGATAAAAATGTTTTCATTCAGAGCTGGTTTTCGTCATAGAATTTGGATAGACTATAAAGTTTACAAATCAGTACAAGTCCATAATAGAGCATGTTCTTTGTAATTAGATATAGTACGACTTTCTGAGCATTCATGTGAGTTGCAATATCATTTCTTCCATATATTCATATAGGAATTAGAGCTATATCCATCAACAATGTAAATAAATGTAAATACATGTGGCAGAATTGGTCTGGGGAACGACATTTCTCTGTTACCTGATGCGCTTGTGTGCAGAAGGGACACACATTAATATCTTGGGATGAGCACAGCTCATGCACCTCTGACTTCATGCTACTAAGCATACACATCTCTGTTCACATGTGTGTGTTCTCTTAGTATAGAGGTCACTACCTGGGAATCTACAAACTGCACATTTTTAAAAATGCCATGAATCTTTCTCATGTCCCTCTCAGTTGTTTAATGCATCTGAGAACCTATTTGAGAGTTAAATTAGTTATCATTTTATTTCTCAGTGAAAGAGAGATTGACTGAAGAAAACAAAAAACAAATTCCACTTTATGTGATGTCATGATCCACACATCATCTTGGCTTTGAGAGATTAGTCTGTTTGTCTCTCGATACTCAGTAGTTCTGAACATATAAGTGCTCCTAAGAAAATACTTGTTATTGACCTTCTTTACTTGTTATGTTTTTAATGGTTGCTGAGAGAGAATCGGGCAACTGTACTCATAAATGATGTTACCCAGCTGACGGAAGTTAAGGGTAGTCATAAATATATTAAGTTTAATCAATGTCTATACTTCCAAATTTTAACAGTGTGTATTCTCACTTCTGGACAATTGGTAATTCTTTGCGTAGTTAGTTTTTTAATGTAATTTTGAGACCTTTGTACCTCATCTGTTTTCTTTATTTTGATGATGCATTTTTATGTTATGCAGTCTTAAATTTTTAAATGGATGACCAGACATGGTCATGATCACTAATGAAGGCATATGCTCTGCAAGGATTACTGCAAACCTAGCTCCCTAGTTCTGCAGACGTAGAAAAGGTCTAGAAAATGTCCTCGGTGATGCCACCCTGAAAGCATAAAGTATTCTACACTTCTAACGAGACTCCTTAAGAACAGTTTTTCCTTATTATTAAAACTGGATTCTTTGAGTGTAAGATGAAGGGAAGCTACAGTGAGAAACTTACTGCCATCAAAACCCCAGTTACAATAAACTGTTCATTCTACTCTTTATCCTGTCTCTCTTTATTCTGTTTTAAAATGTTATGTTTTTTTAAGATAATTTACTCTATTGAAAAAATGCCCTAATAATTTGTAACACATACTGCTTTTTTAACAAAACACTTTGATAAATTATAAAATAGGAAACGGTCACTCGAAAATTTTAAGCCAGAAGTAAAAACATCTTTTGCTTATGTTTTGTTAGGAAATAAAGCTATGTCCATGATTTTTACATGCTGTCTCTGCTGAAGTCTTAACCCTTTAGTGTTGTCTTTGTTTACAATTATATGTATACATTCCTCTCTCTTTATCCCAAGAATAGAATCCACTCTCTTGTATTTGACATTTAATTAAATATATCTGTGCTCTTCCTACTCCCTGAAAGGTTTGATATATCACTAACAATAACATTTGAAAATATGACTGACACAGATTTTAATTAGAAATAGAGAATTAAAGGTCGATTAGTAGCGTAAGCAGGTTTTCCTCATTTTTTTTCTGTTGCAGGTTTTGGTTACTTTTAAAGAAAAAGAAATCTCTGAATAATAAGGGGAGTGGGCTGCATAGAGTCAGATACTACTGCATGTAGCTTTATTCATTTATATGTTTTCTTGACACAGAAAGCTTTGACCTCTTAGCCTGTGGTCCTTGGGAATTTTAGATAAACCCCAATGGGGTCACACTTGCAGCTCTGGCTTCGCGTGACAGAAAGCACTCTGTATGTAGCTTCTACAGAGCTCCTGCACTGTTTTCCTTCAGGACTGGAAGGTCCTTTAAGTTAATTTGGCATTTGGAAGCACAACCGGAATCCTTCCTCTCTGGAAATCCTCTGGATGGGTTTCAGAAGGGCAAGCAGAGATCATGGGCCACATGATGTCGCTGACTTTAGGATGCTAAAGAAAACTGTGCTGAGACCAAGCATGCTGTCTCTGGATTATTCTTCCACGCTTCACCAGCAGGTTTTTCTTTTGCTTTTTTGAGAAACTTTTTTTCAGTTTTGAAAGGATTAAGAATTTCCCCTTTTAGTGGAAAGATGTGCTGGCTAGAGAATTTTAAAATCTCCATTTCTTTATGATATTTATGTTTGAAGGGCAGTTACATAGAAAATAGTTTAAGCTACATACGGCAATAATTTGATTTTATTGTTTGCTTTTGAGCAGGCCATTGACACTTAATTTCTATGAGGAAATACATCGAATGAAGTGAAGTGGTGTTATAATTTGGAAATAATTATGAGTACCACTTTTTCTGGCAAAAAGATTAAGGCAATTTTAGTTAATGCTTCCGCCCAACTCAGCATTCTAAGTTTATACGTTTGAATTGGACCACTCAATCACAGATGATGCTCGAAATGTGTGATATCTTGATGTAGGGAAGAAGAAAGAGGACTTTACAAATGCCCCTGGTGTGTTTTAGATTACCAAGAAGTGAATGCCAGCGATCACATTATCAGCTCTTGGGGTCTTATGAGAGTTTTGCTTGTTTATTGTAGCATTAGTCAATGACACCACGCAGAAGCTACTAGCATATCTGTCTACAGAGCTGGTACAGTTCAATGTACAGTACAATGCATTTTCCTCAAGGTTTGGGGTGGAACATAGGCTAGAATAATACCTGTCTTCTAAGGTAGGTCCTAAGGATGGGATTTGGCATGGATTTTTCAGTCTTTCTGGTGTGACAGTTACACTGGGTCGAAATATTCAGAGTGATCAGTAGTTACTTCTGTCTTTCATGTCTAGGAAAATATAGCAATGGATGTTTGCTTTCTGTGTGTTTTGTCTCCAAGCAGAGGAAACTGACAGTTTTATGTTTTAAGTGCAGAAAGTTGTTCTTGGCTAAGCAACCCTAGAGTTAATCACAGGGATGTTAACTTGAATTTTTGTCTTTAGAAAGTTTCTGATTTTCTCAGATGAAATGTGCTGTTGTTGTTACCAAACTGACATCTTACCTTCTAGGTTGACTTTTAGATAAATGTTTGCTTAAATGTTTTTTCTTGAAGTCCATTGCTTTCAAAATACAAACTATATTTTGGTTGTTGTTGTTTGTTATTTTTTTTCTTCTTTAAAGCTTTTTGGGAGAGGAAATATTTAATCTTTCTAGCGTGTTTTCATTTTTGTGTTTTAGATTGCTGGTCCTCTGTGCTTTCCTGTAAAATACAAACTGATTTTATGTGCATTTTGTGTTGTGTTTCCCTGTCATGTTATCTTTTAAAAACCTCTGATGCAGGAGACATCCAGGAACGGGGAAGCTCAGCTCCCAAACCACACCCTGGCAGATATTTTGATCCTTTGTAAGGGGTCCCTCCAGGGAGAAATCCTTTCCCGCGTCATTTCACACTTTGCTTTTCTACTTCAGAAAAGAGGGATTTGGAAAAGTCGTGTTATTAATCACTGAAGTTGACTGAAAACGGAGAGTGGTGTAAAGGAACGTGCCACTTGCTTGAGGAGCAATTACATTTTATATTTCTGGATTAGGTTTTTGATTGGGAGGAAAACAAACTTTAACCAACGTTGAATTCTATTTAAGAACAATCTATGGAATTCTCCCCAATAAAAAGAAATTATGAAACACCGTCAGTGACTCAGGTTAGAATCACCTTCGTGCAGAGCCGAGACTTTCCTGTGACATATTTTAGTGGGAGGATGTTTTAAGTATAAAGAAAAGTCCCTCTGTTTACACCTGCATTTTGTTTCTTTTTTTTTTCCCGACTACTGTACTGAAGACGATAGGCTTTCTTGATGTACAGTCATGTACATAAATAAGACTGAGACCATAGGGAAATGACAGCCCTAATTTACTTGTATAGAAAAAGATTCATGTGTAATAGATGTCCTGCTTCCAAAAGAGGGAGACACCAAGTTGCAAAGTCACGCTCCTGAAAGCTGTTGCCTGGAAGGAGGGATCGACCCTAGAGACTACACTGTTTGATTCTCAGTGAAGTGCGCTCAGCAGTCCTTGGGTGTCTGCACTGGTGGGGATGGAAACGCGTCAAGGAACCACCTCCTCTTTCGTCTGCTGCGATGTCAGGCAAGAATTGAGTTAGAGCTTTGCAGTGGGGCCTCAACAGCTTTGTGGAATTAGGACACTGTGAGGATCCCCTGCCATGTTTTCTGTGTTATTTGGAAACTGCGATTTGAAGTTTGAATGATAATAATGAAGTCAGACTCGTATTTTTAGATTTAACTTGAAGCCAGTAGTTGCAGATAGTGAAACATTTAACAGGGCTCTTTTCATCTTTTTCTACGCAGAAGAAAATGGGGATTGACTTCTCTGAGTAGCACCGTAGACATAGTACGTAGTAATAGACCTTACAGTGACAAAATAGGATATGTTAAAGGTATTGGTTAAACTTCAGGGATGAGCAGAATGTGTATTTTCAACAGATTTACAATAGGGGAGTCACTTAATAAAGCGAACTGACAGTCGGATAACTTAAATAGCCTGAGGTGACATGCAGGGCCAGCTCTACCCTCTGCCGCAATTATCTTTGTTCTATGATTCCTCTCTGTGACTTCTTCCCCATCTCTTTTACTGGGGAATGCCGTACATATGCAGAGTGTGCGGGCTTCCAATTTCCTCACAAGGCAGAATAGCACTGTACGTGTGTGATCTTTTAATAGTTCTTATGTAGAAATAGACTCTGACCAGAGAAAGGTCCCTTTCCTAATGGCAGGCCTTCCCTAAGTTTGTCAGTCAGGGACCTGCAGTGGTCTGGCTTGATCTTTATTTTGTAATTCATGTATATTCAGAAAGATCATGAGGTCTTATATTATTGTGAAAGACAGAAACTACTTAAATTATTATTCCACTGTAGCTGTTCTCATCTTGATCTACAAAGGATAAAACTGAAGGTATAATAACAGGTTTGCCCCTGCTTGGCTTAAAGAATGATCTCCATAATAAACATAAGCAAATCAGTAGACAATTTCTGGGTTTATTTGAAGAATTTGCCTAATATTTAAGATTACTTAGTCTTTAGTTTCCCTCCACAGATGGGTATGAGAATAGAATCAAAGTGTCATTTAGTTTAACAGTGGTATGCAGCAAGAATTTGGTGACCCCATATACTGAATTCAGTGATACATCTCTTTATTGCAATGCCTTTGAAGATACAGGACTCAGAGGTGTACAGAAGTTACCCTATGTCAGAGTTTCTGCGGAAAATCTAGATATAGGGTTCCTTTTTCATCAGGGTCATGATGTGAACCTCTGTAGATTTACTGACCTAAAATCCAGTTGGACTGAAAAATTAGTTACGACATTGTCATTAAAGAGAAGAAAGTTTCTGCTACTCTTCACTTTAGTTTAAAATGCCTTCAACATTTATCGATATAAAAACCAATGAAACCAATGGTATATTGGAATTAGGCCTTTTAATCTTTATATAATAAACAAGAGCATCTTTGAGATGGGCCTGAAAAATGAGGCTAGTTTATTTCAGTGTGATTAAGAAACTTTTTGTAGCATTTTATTCTACTCTTTTAGAATGCATAGAAACAATTTAGCAAAAAACAAGGAAAATTATAATAAATGCTGTCCCTCTTTGTCCTGGCCATTGAAGGAAAGATATTTCAGCTTCAACTCTGCTAAAATAAAATGTTTAATTATAGATGTTATTGATTTATTTTAGTGTTTCATTACTTTGTGTATTTAGCCATGATTTGGACATAAAACATGGATATAATTATTTTTTTCTTAATTCTAATCAAGACTTTTCTTTTTGTGTGTTTGAAGTACAGAATTTTTTTTTTTTTACAAGCTTATGCGGTATAATCAAACCCTAAGTTCCTTGGTTTTGTTTAGAGTATTTCTAACTTCAATTCTGTCCCTCATAAGAGAAGACCACAGGTTGGTTGTAGCTGCAGTGTTCCTGTCCTGCCTTAAAACAAAACAAAACAAAACAAACAAAAAAAAAAACAAAAACAAGAACAACAACAAAATGGCACTGAATGCCACGAAGTAAGAAACTGACTTGACATTCCTGGCTCAATGGCAGACAGTTCCAGTAGTGACTTTACAAGAAGCAGGAGGAGCTTCCAGGCTCAAGCCTTGAGCTGGGCTGGTCCAGGACGAGCTCCCGAACCCCCTTTCTCTTGCTTGCAGTGGGAAGAAGATGGATGCTAGCTAGCACTCTCAAGGCTTTTCTTTGGTTTGTGTCTTCGCCAGATGGCAGGTGGTTATTATTTTATTATTGTTTCCCCTGCTTGCTTCGTTTTTTTTCCCCCTCCATCCTTGATGTTTCTTTCAGGTGAAAGCTTAAATGAATAATTTATCAATAGGTATCCCTTTAAAAACGAAACAGTCTCCCAGTGGAAAGCAATCACCTTTTTTTCTGGTTAGAAATTATCAATTAAGTCATGTTGCAATGGGGTGGTTTAAAAGTAGTTCTTCTAAAATAAATGGAAGAGCCATTGTGACGGTGGTTCAGTACCAGCCCTCCCTCTTGCTGTGGAGAGAATGCTATCATACCATCAGAACGACTAAACCTTCTTCTGCCGTCCGTCACCTACTCATAAAGTTTTCCTCCCCTTTTCACTTATTACCTCTGTAGAGTTGAGTTTGCTATTTTACTCTGACTTTAAACCATAATTTAATATCAATATGTACCTGATACAGTTAGAGCCCAAAAAGGTAAATGCCTGCCTTCTCCAAGTTCTTCTTAATGATTTTCTAAATGTCATCATAAGTGTATTTTTCCAATTGATTTCCCATCTATCTATCTATCTATCTATCTATCTATCTATCTATCTATCTATCTATCATCTATCTATCTTTCTTTCTATCTATCTACTATCTATCTATCTATCTATCTATCTATCTATCTATCTATCTATCTATCATCTATCATCAAGCACCTATGTTTCTTCTCTTACTTGAGGACATGTCATAGTGGGTTATTGCATTTTCTTCAGGGATTTGCTTTTGCAGTAAGGCATATGCTTGAGCACTTTTGCGTCTCTCGGGTCACAGTTATGCTAATGTATTCACTTACCAAAGTAAATTCCTCTTCAGGCAGTCGTCAAACTATTTCATCCTTGTTCTCACGACACATATTTGTGAACAAAGACTATCTTAGATGTTTTATAGAAGGCAGTTAAATGGGTTATAATCCAGTTGTCATTGTTTATGGAGCATTCTTGGAATGTAGGAAAAGTCTAAGTACAGCTTTGTAGGTAATCTATGGCTAATGAAGCTGGGAAATAGGTTAGGCTTCTGCAGGATAGAGCCTAGGTAAGTAACCCTCACCTAATACTGAATATAATTCCTTGGTTGGTTTCAAAAAACCCCAGCTAAGGTGAAAGGCTACTTTTAATTTATTTCTGGATGGATTTCATTTTATTTACGTGAGTTAAAAATGTTACATTCTGAGACTTATTGATTCCAATGTTTCCAAGACCACTGTGGAATCCAGTCTCTCCTTTGTTTCTTTACAGATTAAAGATAAACCGAACCACCTACAAAAATAAGATGATACTGGAGGATATATCGGATGCCCAAATTTGGTTCTCTTTTGCTGTAAATCAGCAGAGTGAAGTGTACCAGGCCTCCTTGTTTCTTGACAGTCTGTCCTGAAGTCACTAGCGGCCTTGCAGGAGCTGAGCCCCAGTGGAGTTTCCATCTCATCTCAGTGATCAGATGTGTCTGCTTAGCTAGTCATCCTCTCTCCTGTGTCTCTCTGGGCTCAACTACCGGGGCTTTCCAGTTCTGCCACCCTTCTAGTCTGCCCTTGATTTTTTTTTTTCCCCTAAATACCTGTTCCTTTCTTTGAAGATTTTATGCTTCCAGCTGAATGAAATAATATCTGAATGAAATAATCCCAGATTCTTCCCTTTAGTTCCATCCTGCCTCTGAGTTCCAAGGCCATCAGCCTCCAGCTTCCACTAAGACTTGCTTATATACTTGTTTCTCTTTATTGCTCCTACATTGATGACCCTCTATAGGCTTCCAGTTTACCAATTCTACCTGTCCTCAGTGGGGGGCAACTTGGTTCCAGAGCATTCTCAAAGACCCACTTGGTAACGCTTTTCTGTCTTTATGACATACTCTTTATCCAGCCTTTTCTCTAGCAATCCTGTTCGTTCCTCCTGAGGTCTTCTGCTCATGTAGGGGAAGCCCCCCTAAACTGGACTACATGTCTGGGAAGCACCCCTAAACTGGGCTACACCTCTAGCACTAGTGGAACTCAAACAAGAATCATCCTGGCATTTTAAACCTGGGGAAACTGCGGCCAAACCCAAACCATCCCAGAAGTTTTTTGAAAATTTGTATTAAGTTGGTACTTGAGAAAGAATATTTCAGTTTTTTTTTTAAATCTAGAAAAGTATAGGGCTTCCTGAGGTTGAGAAAATTGTGAAATTGTATTGTCAGGTTTCAGAGAGGAAAAGGATTATATGGTGCTGCATAATTAATAGACTCTCCTTGAAATTTGCCCTGATGTTTTGTTCCTAAAGTATAATAGCACTGGTTACAGCTTAGGATGCTGTGTTTTACAGTGCCCTTTCAAATCCTTCATTTTAATGACTAATGCTACTCAACCAAGCAAAACTGTCTTCAGAAAACTCAGGTGCGGGGACGCTCTGAGACATAGAGAAATTGCTCAAAAGCAGGACCTAGAACTGCTTTCCCGTGTTTGACGGGTACTGTCTTTGAGACACCGGTGTACTCTAAGATTCAAGATGAAAAATGAATGAATTACTCTCAAAATGATGAGGATAATGATGTTAGTCTCCACAGTGAACATTCAGATATGTGGATTTGGACATATCTCACGGTGAATTTTTTTTCCCCTAGCCCAAATATTGTGTCATGTCGTTTAAGTACAGTGGTTTTTGCTTTGGTGTCACAGTGATGGCCCTCTGTAAACAGGTCCAGTGCCTGGGTGCTAAGGGAGCAATGATGACGTACATCCTCAGGAGAGAGAAAAGAAATAGTGATGAGTGGGGTCCATTAGGGCCGGAGGAGAAACACAGCTATCACTGCTTTAAGATGCCCAGGTCCTGGCAGGAGGAGGATGCTAGAGTTCCCTTTGCTTTTAAAAATACCTTTGTCTCCCCAAGAAATGACCAATAAAGTGTTAAGTGATCATAGATAATGCAGCATTTTCATGCTCGAATAAGAGTAGCCAAGACCTCTGAATATTTGGTGCTTACTAATCATTTTTAGTTCCATCTTAACTTCAAGGAACCATGCTCAACTAATTTTTACAGACTAGATCCTGATCTTTTTTGAAGTAATTTCATTTATTTTTAACTACAATACTTCTTTTATCTGAAAATTTGGAAGTCCCTTGGATTAAATTTAGGACTCCGCTCATTATTTAGATATTAAGCATCTTTGGAAAATTATTAAGTGATACTTCCCTTATATAATCCTGACCTTTATGGGGAGGCCAGTTGTGAGGGTGCTATCAAGGAGTGGATCTGCCAGTGAACTTCTGAGGCTCCTGTGGCTGACTCACTTGTAGGATTCCTATTCCTCTGTGTTCGCTTCTTCCTTAGAAACCAAACATTCCAGAGCTTCCCAGGAACCTTAGCTAATTGCATTTTTCAAATATACTTTTGTGATGTCACTTTTATTTATCAGCAACTTTACAAAGCCTTTGAAGGAGACATTTGGATTTGCGGGCATTGTGTCTGCCTGTATTTTGCACTACTTAAGCAACAGTAGGAATTCCGAGTTCTACCGAAAAGTGTGTTCCGGTTAATAAGTAGGGGTTTTAAAACCCTCTGTACTTTTCCACAACTGAAGGGGTGCATACTTTTGGTTACAAGCAAGTAGGCGAAATTTAGCCCTGCTGCTCTGGTAGCCTTGGTGGCTTAACAACAACAACAAAAATCTCTTCATTGCCATTCCATAATCTCTGACATGGCTGTCCAGCTCTCCTGTCTGCTAAAAGCAGAAAAGAGGAAGGAAATGTATGTGTTGGCTCCATTAAAGTGTCCCTTATCATAGTGTCTGTAGGAGTGGATCTTGCTGCTGAGAATGCCTCTATTCGCCAGCTGGACGGCATGTGTGTTGGGCTAGTTTCCTGTCTGCTAAAGCTGTGTGGTGCCCTTTAATGATGGGAAGGAGGACCTTATTAAATGTGTTGGCCTTAGTTTTCACTTGTGAAAATCAGGGAGCAGAGGGCATGCAAATTTGGCTCAAAGGCCCAGCTTGGTTTGCATAGAAATGAGCTACAAGCCCTAAAAACTTCTATGGTTGATGCACAGCCAGCACTGACGACAGCATCTAGGTAAGAGACACCACAGGTCTTAGGAGAGACAGGTTCACAGGGAGAAAGAGCCCTGAACAGGAGGGCTGTCTTTCCTCAGCGGACACCTTACAGTGAAGATCATGGTAAGCGATTGTGAGGCACCCCACTAAGGCTACTGCCATGCCAGCTAAGTGTGTTGTCTCCAATTGCAACCTTAGGAGCAGGGAACCACTCAGGGAAGTAACACTTAATATGCAGATGACAAATGTAGCCAACAGCAGCAGTCAGGACTGGTACTTAGGTAGGCTGGATCTTTAAGTCTGTACACTGTTCTAGTCTGTTCTTTGCTGGTGGATGAGCAAGGTTCCAGCAGTGGTAACATCCGGTATGGTAAGAGATATATTTATTTACTTGGGTTAAGGCCTCATCATAGAGCCAAGGCCTCAGATTTTCCGTCCTGCTTCAGTCTTTAGAATTCTGAAATATCAGGTGTGCAGCACAATGCCAGGCTTGACCCAGTAGGATTTTAGAGGATACAACTTGGACATCCTAACACTGGGCCACTGTGATTTCTTCTTAGGACATCATTGCTAGGCGATAAACCGGCACCTTTATATATAAGGAAGGCATTTAAATATTTAGAGGAGTAATCTAGAAACATCACAAATAACATTTTCTTTTCTGTTGCGATAGCTGCAGCGTTTAGTAAACACACACACGCACATACACGCACTAGCACAGCAGAGAGAGAGAGAGAGAGAGAGAGAGAGAGAGAGAGAGAGAGAGAGAGAGAGAGAGACTGACTCACAAGCTTAAGTAACTGCCTCTCCTGGCTCCATTACAGTAAAAAGACCGTGCTCAGCAAACCCTGGTAAGAGGAAGTTGTTGAATGACACGGGGAGGTGGTACTGTCCTGTTAATCTTCAGGCTTTGTGTTTCCTAATGTATTTGTACTCTTGGGGAACTAATGCTCAGAATGGGGTCCGGACAACCTTGAATTCTGATGTCGCTTGTGAATGGTACAAAGACTTCAAAAAGCAAGCGTTTCCTTAAATCAGTTATTAGCTTTATGGCTTTTTTTTTTTTTTAAATTGTATTTTTCGGAAGAGTTATAAAGACCCAGTGCAGTGTGGCTCCGGGCATAGTTTGATCAGAACTAGACACAAGAGTCAAAAATTGTACCTTTCCCCCTTTCTAAAGGCGAAGTGGAAAATGGGAGCCTCAGATCGGTGAGCCTCAGGGTCCATTTTCTTTGCAGCGCCAGGAGAAGCGGCCGGGCAGGACGGGAGGGGTTGGGGCTGCAGCGGCGCCGGGGCCTCTGAACCGGGTCAGGCCCGGGAGCCGGGCCGCTCTCGCAGGCAGGGTGGTGGGCGTGGAGCGCGGTGCTGCTGCGGCAGCTGGTGCGCAGTCTGCCGGGGCCACCCGACTCTGCTCGCTCTCACCAGCCTCCTGGGCCGACCCTTCTCTGTGTCTCCCCCCATGGTTTCCTCTCCAACCGCCGCCCTCCGGGATGACGGGGCGCTCAGATTTCCTCCCGCCAGCCCCCGGGATGGGTTTATCAACAGTGACTCATCTTTAAATCCTGTTCTTCACCTGCGATCGCTTTACGAACCGCAAGAGTTGCCACTGCGGAGAACCGAAGTCCTAGATTTTCATCAATTAAAGAAATCTATGATTAGCCTTTGATGAGCGACCTGCTTTCCCAGGGTTTCTCATTTGGAACTTTATTTAGGGACACGGACACACAGAGTAGAAGGGAGCATTGTGTCTCAGGCTTCTCAATCAGAAAGCTATGAATAAAACAGGCCTACACTCATAGGCACCGAATTGCCATGTGCCTTATAATTAAGTAGCTTTATAAGCACATGAAACTGTTTAGTGCTGGATGTGCCTTCTATAGACTTTTGGTGTTTGCTGTCTTTATGGTCTCTTAAAGTCTAATTTTGAAGATAGTTGCTGAATTCCTATTCAACCTTATTTGTCTCTATATTATCAACCTTCTTCTAAAGTTATTTCTTGTTGTGAAAATGTCCCCTATACCCTTCATTTTAATGCCTTTTCCTAGAACTCCTTCTTATAAAGAACATGCCGCGCAGCAACAATTATTTTTAGAGTAACTGCCCTGAAGTTCTTTCTCAGACAGGTCTTTAGCAGAGATTGAAGGCTATTGATTCACATAATTTGTATCCAGCTGCTTCCTTTTGGCCTTGAAGGTCTGTGGGTGCCTAGCATTAGCCAAAGGAAATAATTGATATGTGCCTGGATGTGAGGTGACCAGTTCTACTGGTGATGACCATGGCTGTACACCAAGGCCTTCTTTATTTTTCAAATTAAAAACCCTAAAGAGCACAAGGATATTTGGGTATTCCTTTATCATGTGCAACAGGTTCACAGCTAGCCTTGCTCTCACTTGGAAGAGTTTTTCTGCTGATGTGAACTGAGAGATTGCTCCGGTGGTTCTTTCAGGGTCTGCCTGTGCAATCCAGAGCTTCGTTGGAGTCCTTATATGGAGCAAGGGTCTTGCAGCTCCCTATCTTGCCTCAGTCTCTAGGTGCTCAGACCCTAAGGGTGTACCACCAGACCGGGCAGATGAGGTCATTTCACAAGGCACAGTATCGAAATGAGATTATTTTATAAAAAGCAAACAGTTGTTCCTTGAGCGTGCACACCGGCTTAGTACAGCAAATCTTTTTAAGGAATTCATTTAAAGGAAGGTAATAATCTTATGATAAAATGTCAACCATATTTGTTACCAATAATCAGTGTCCTGGCCTCAACCCCCCTAACTAAATAATCCCCCGATTAAACAGTGGGACTGAAGCCAACACCAGAAGCTCCTGGTCTAGTGTACAAATAAGAGAGACTTGACCCTGCCATACCTTCTCTCTGCTGAAGGAGCCACTCCTAGTGGTAGGCACCTACTCATTATTTCCGGGGTCATCAGTGTGTACCACAATATTTTTAACCTTTTGTTTTGTTTTGTTTTGTATTTTCTATAATTTGAGCACTTGACCTGTTTCTAGGCTTATTTGATATCAATCCATGCACAGAGCAAATTAAATGGTAGAAGATTCAGTCACCCTGGTGCCTTTGGGGTAGTCCGTTGTCAAGAAGAGGCTAAGGTCCGGCTTGGTGTAGAATCGCAGCAGGTTCTGGCTGTGTGTTTATTTCTGCGGCATGGCTGTACTGGAATAAAATCAGATTGAGAGTGAATGTTTAACTGCGCAAGTTTGCAGCTTTCCCACCTGTGGGCTTGACTAATAATACATAGATTTTAGGGGAAGAACAATTTAGATCGCGTATCTTAAACAGGCCTGCTGAATGCTGAAGGGCTGTGTGGATATTTATTATGATAATCATAATTATAATGATTGTTCTGTTTCTAATCTTTTTAATTTCTGTATGTCATTAACTATGGAAGGGCTCATTAGAATGTTCAAAATGGTGCTTCTAAAACAGTGGACCTCAACCTTCCTAGTGCTTCCTAGTGCTAACCTCCCATAGTTAGTCAAGTTGTGGTGACCTCCCCCATCATAACATTATTTCATTGCTACTTCATAATTGTAATTTTGCTACTTTTATAAATCATAATGCAAAATATCTGATATGCAGGATATCTGATATGTGATCCCTGCAAAAGGGTTGGGGCCTATAGGTTGAGAACTGCTTTTTAGTTTTTTAGAAACTGTGCTTTTCTTTTAATTTAAAATGTATATATATATATATATATATATATATATATATATATATATATAGAGAGAGAGAGAGAGAGAGAGAGAGAGAGTGGAACAACTGAGTCTTGTAGGAATATGTGACATCATACTATTTCCAGAGATTTTCATGGCATCATTCAGGCCTTAGGTTTGTTAATTTCCTTACATTTTAGTTTCTGTCCAAGGCTATTCTGAAATGTACAGTATTTTTAAAAGAATAATTTGGAATTTTTTATGTTTTTGGAAGAACTCTGCTACAGTCATTCTGGGTTCTTTTTTTTTTGGAGGGGTAGTTAGTTCTTCTTTTAATACACAATTTCTTGAAATTGTCACATGACTTTTTGATAGCCAGGCTTTTCCTATCATGGTTTACTTTTTGTGGTGATTTCATGGCCCTTCTTCCTCTTCTCTGCAGACACTTACCCAGTTCCTCTTCAGAATTAATCACTGTCTTATTTGTCAATAGGTGTGGTAGCGTTATCAGAATCCACCCAGTGCTCTTCTGAAGGCTGGCGCCTTAGGTCTCATGTCTTGGGGTCCTCCTTGGATGTTTTAGAATGTGCTTTCGCTCGCCATGTGAAATGTGATCACAGCGTTTCGTGAATGAAATGACTCGTTAGTCCTGAGGTTTCCAGCGTCTCAAGGAAAACAATAAAGAGAAATTAGGTGATTGCGTCGTCACTGTAACATCTCCATGGAGCAACTCTGAGGAATCGTTTGCTTAAGAAGCAGTGAAGGCAAGGAAGCTATTGAGGCTTTGAAAAAATAGACTAGATACACGAGATACTTCTAAGTGGTGGTACAAGGAGCACCATTCATGTCTACTGAGGTTTTTCTGAAGGAAACTGCAGCAAATCTTTGGGTCTGTTGTTTAATCTGGTAGCAAAGGTATTCCTAACCAAGAGTGTTAATTCTGAATGCTTGCTGGCGCTGGCAGGTGCTGCTCATGATCAGTGTGGATTATAGAGCGTGCATGCCCCTGATGTAGGGCTTTGGAGATGAGACTGACTGCATGACTAGGCTATGTAAGTTTTATAGATGAATTTCTAGAAGCCAAGAGTTTCCAAAACAAGACTCTCAAAACGCCACTTAGATACTATTATTTACTTTTTACTCAGAAATGAATGAGCCAGAAAATTACTACATATATTTTATTTATACTTACATTTATTGTATGGTACCTTGTGTTTGTCAATATCTGTGCATCAAACACAAAACATACTCATATAGACTTTGGGAATTACAAAAAGTACCAGAAGCTTTTTGTCTCCACATCACGGTTCTTTTCCAATACTTATTTTCAGTAATTGGAATTCATTTCTATATGCTGGTAATTTGATAAACTGTTTTGAAATGTATTTGTTGAGTTCAATGTTAGTCTATGTGCCTCTAATGAAAGGCATGTGACCCAATAGATTAGAAGAAAGGTCTGTGGTCGGCTCCCACAGAGACCTTGCTGCTCCTTTTGGGCAATCTTTAACCTGGCACTGTCTAATGTGTTTGCTACGATAGAGTTTTCCGAAATTTAAATAGTGTCACATTTGAAAGGATGCCAAGAAACAAGTGTGGCAGTTTCTAAATTTTGTGAAGCTGAAATTCCTGGTTACGAGAACGAGTACATGTCACAGATGAGTAGTTCGTAATGACTTCAGGGTAGCAGGAAAAGAGCAATTCCCATATGTTGATTCTAGTCTCATAGTAAAGAATGTTATAGGAAGATGGCAGAGTCTTTAACAAGCTGTGAGTTAATGCGGCAGTGTCAGCGGATCCAGTTCCAGAAGGATAATCACTTTACCATATTTCCTCAAAAATATTTGAGTTATACTGCAAAACAGAAAACTTGCTGGGAATGCTGTATTGCCTCTCCCTACCCGCAGTCAGGCAGTCACCCCCAGTCTCTTTCAACAGGGCATTTGCTCCGGGGTGCTTGTGCGATTCCCAAATGCTTGGATGAGTTTGTCGGACTCAGCCTCTGAGGTTTATCTCCTGTAGACGAAGGAGGGCCTCCAGGAGTGCTACCTTCCAGACGAGCTACTGGGATGTCGTAGTAGTGCGTGGCATCTCTTCTCACCGGGAACCTGTCACAGTTCATATATGGTCTGCATTTTCAGCATCAGTGGGTGTGTTGGCATGCATGAAGCTAATGTTTTCAGTCCTGTAGAAACAGAGGGGACAGGCCTGGATAGTTTGCTAGATATTGGCAACTAACTCTTTTCATATGAGCACTCTAATTTCCTTGTCCCCATGAAACCTAGAAAACATGGAGGAGTTAATTTATGACTAGTATTACTTGTAGTACTGGGGACTGAACCTAGGTTCTTACTCATGCTAGTTAAATGTTCAGCCACTGAGCTATATCCCCCAACCTATTTTTTCCAGTATCATTTTATTTTTTTTTTGAGACATGATTTTTTAAGTATCTGCAGCTGATATTGGATTTTCAGCTTCAGACTCATGAGGTTTGGATTCCAAAACTGTGCCTTTGGACCCTACTCAAGATTTTTTTCTATTTGTTTTGATTTTTTTTTTTTTTTTTTGGAGTCAGGATCTTGCTTAAGCATCCTAGGCTAGCCTCAAATCCATGCTGTAGCTCAAGATAGCCTTGAATTAGCAGCAGTCCATCTGCCTGCTTCAGTCCCTGGAGTATTGGGTCTGTAGCGCTGTGCTTCTGTGTGTGCTGTGAATATTTAATTTTGCATTGTAGACCTGACTGTCTCTTGACTGCTGGAAACTCCATGTTTCCCCTTACCTTGGGAGGCATCCTGAAACAAGGAGGAGATCCTAACTCCTTTAATAGTTTTTTGGAGGAAGAAAATAATTATTTCTCATCATATAAATTAAGAGACTATTATTTAAATATTTAGTAATGTATTTGTCTATTTAACTGATTCAGATAACATGAAATATATAGAATCATTTTTTTCCTTATAAGCAATTCAATTGATGATTAAATTATTTACCAGCCTTTGCATTGCATAAGACAGTCCCTGGAAACAATGTTGAATTTAAAAATTCTGATACTGATTTGCATGCATTAGCTTCCATTCCTCTACTGCATGTTTAGTGTACGGTAAATATTACCACAGAGTACTGACTAGTTTGAGAAATTCAAGATTGGCATGAGCACTGGCCGCCCATTGCTGTCATTTGATCCCTACTGTACTGTCAGTGTACAAACTCTTCAGGAAAAACATCGATTTAAAGCAAAGTACTGCTGATAAAGCATTCTAGGTAGTCCACAGGGTGCCCAGTATGTGCCACCAACTAGAACCTCATCCTGCAGAGAAGTGGTATATTAGACGTTAGAACCCCATATCTGACCAAGTATTTTTTTAATGCATGTTGTTCGTTTATTTACCTCTTCTGTCATCATTCCTTTAAAGGTAACTTTGCTAAACAGACAAATCATACATGCTAGTGTAAGACATAAGACAGCACAGATAAGGTCAAAAAGGAAAAGGGCCGGAGTCAATACATGTGTGTCAGGACCTGAATTTGAATTGCTGGAGCACCTGGAATGCTGGACGTGGTAGTGCTCACGTCTGCATTCCTTGCACTCCTACACATTACAGGAGGTGGAGAAAAGGCAATTCTCAGACGCGTATGGGCCAGTTAACTTGGGGAGCACAGCCTTGAACAGCAATCCTGCCTCAAATATGGTTGATGCTATTATCATCAACCAGAGTTTGTCCTCTGACCTCCACATACTCCATGACACAAGCAGGCACACCTGTGTGTTTAAACACCAGTAGGTACAACGATTAGTATTAAAAAGGGATAATCTTAATCTAAACCTCATTGCTATTGCTTTTTGTGTACACATGATTCTTTGTATCCATGAGAATATTGTACATAAGTGTATTTATTTCTTTAACTTACCTAACCTCAAGATGAACCAATTATTCCAAGATTATTACTATTACTTTATTGAGCTCTACATTTTTCTCTGCTCCTCTTCCTGCCTCTCTCCTCCCCTTCAACCCTCCCTCAAGGTCCCCAGGCTTCCAATTTACTCTGGAGATCTTGTCTTTTTTTTTTTTTTTTGAAAGACCTATGAACTCAATCTTGAGAGCAGTGTCCAATGTTTTTGTTTGAAAGGCAGTGTTGTCTTGTGTGTGAAGGTGCCTTCATGATATTCAAAGTATCACAAGGTTGTCAGAAGCCAGCATGTTCTGCTCATTTTGCCCACACTTTTGAGTTTTTTGCTGAAGGATTTAGAAGTATTAATTTGAGATGGACACAGAGGAAGAACCGCTGCTAGAAGTAACCTGACTTGATAACGCTTCAGTTCCCTCTGTCCTAGCAATGGGCGATTAACACTAGTAAATGTTTAGTTGAATCTTTGGGTCCTCAGGGTCTAATCTGTATAAATCTGAGAGGAAATGAGGGGGCCTTTGGCCAGTGTGGGAAGTGCTGATTTTCATGAACATGCTAGGAGAATAATTGCTGGGATTTTTTTTTTCTTTTTTTGGTTTTTCGAGACAGGGTTTCTCTGCAGCTTTTTTAGAGCCTGTCCTGGAGCTAGCTCTTGTAGACCAGGCTGGCCTCGAGCTCACAGAGATCCGCCTGCCTCTGCCTCCCGAGTGCTGGGATTAACGGCGTGTGCCACCACCGCCCGGCAATTGCTGGGATTTTTAACCATGTTCTAATGAGCCCCCAAGGGGACTAGTGAGATATGGACTCATTTTGGAAGGTCTGCATTTATCTTACAGTTTACTTTGAAAAACTACAAAATGCAACGTAAGAGCCTAAGAGTCCACGTAGGCCTGGCTTACACAGGGCTAGAGTATCCCCTCAGTTCTACAGAAGATTCAAAGAAATTGTGCACTTGATTTGTCCTATTGTTGTTTCAACAAGTTCCCCCAATTCCAGTCGCTTTGATAAGTTCAGCCAGCATATGTTCATTACACATATTTTCATTGACTGTAGGTCAGAAGAGAAAATAGATATTTGTTGCTGCTCTTTCCAGCTCTCCTCTTCCCACCTCTCTCTTCCCTCTCCTCATCCCCTCCTCCTTCTCTTCCTCTTTCTTCTTCTCTTATTTTTGAACAATTAATATTTCTTCACTTATGACATGGAAATAGGTTTATTGGATATTAAATGTGTTGTTTTGTTCTTCAGGACAAGAACATAAAATTTTAGGAAGAGATCAATTTAAAACAGCCAAATATACCACATGGATTTATAAGTTATTATTTCATTTCAAATGTTTCCCAAGATAATTATAGAAACATTGTAACCAAGCAAGCGAATATTCTGTGTGTAATGTTCGTATAACCTTTGGTGAATGTATATGACCAATTAGTTGTCAATAATGCTTTTCAGGGAAATAAGTTTTTTTTTCTACAGAAATTGTCTTATTATTTGTTTCATAAAATTTTAACCTAGACTCACAGCCACCGCTAATACCATAGATCTCCTCAGTTCTCTTAAGTAGCTCATTGCTCCATCCTGCGGTGAGCGGAATTTCCCACCTGTTCTTCCAACTCCCTGAATCCCCTAGTCCTGTCTTTTTGCTTGGCCTGTCTCTGCACTTTTATCCTAGAAACCCCATCTTGTTAGATTAAACGTAGATCCGGTATCCTGTTTCCTGGTTTCCTTTTTATTTATTAATTTATTTATTTTCTAGCCTATAAGCTCAGCAAGAGAATTTTCATGTCCATTCTTTGCATGTTCGCTAAACACCTGGTGTGTGGTTGGCCCTTAAGAAGCTGTGATATTTGAATACATGTGATGCTAATTTGGTGGTAATGGTGAGCCTCAGTTGTCAAAGCATCTGGCCGTCTTTGTCATATTTATGCAAGACATACTATTGAACGTTCAGCGGGTCCTATACCAAGAGATATTTTGACCTTGGTTTCTAGAAAAAAAATCAGATATTACACATTTTCACAAATGTACACAATGTTGGACATTTTGCTATGGTGAGCAAGTTCAGTGTCGAAGTTTACTGAAGCAAAGATGAAAACATTATTCTCTCGAGTAGTATTTCTGGTTCATAGGAGATGTACCTGGATAGTGCCGGTTGCAACTCGTTAGCACACTCTATTATATTTGGTATTTACCATCCATGTAGGAGCTAGGCTATGATGTTTACCATCTTGGTCCATATTGATGAGCTGTTCAGAGGATTGTTTAGCTGAATCTAGTTTTGGTGATTTCTTTTTCCATAAGCAACCTTGTGAGTGTTAGATTATATCTTAATACTTGGAACAAATACTGTATGATAAAATCTGATTGCATTGTATACTGTCTAGGACTCACAAAATTAGTGAAGTGGTTTGAGAATGTTTTCAGGTTTGCTTCTAATGTTTTGTGCTTTTTTTTTTTTTTTTTTTTTTTGGTTAGTTACGAATGGACTTTAGAAACCTTTTAATTGAAAATAGAAGCCAAAGTCTGAAGAAACTATTAACCAAGTGGAAGCTTGAAACTACTAGAATTTTACCTTATTAACTTTTTTTCATGCAAAATGCGCAGTCACTCATCAGTGCTCCACTGCAAGATGGAATGCCTTGCTTTCCTGTTTTATACAGATTTATGGAAAGTCCTTTAGGTGGGGTTAGCATCTGATACATTTCATCTAAACAAAAGTCTTTATTCAGCCTTATAAAGGATTAAAGAATTTAGATGGTGAATTCTCTGAAGAACATCCACAAGGCTGTTGATTAGACTGTTTGCCATAGAAAGGTCCAGTCTGCTAAGATGAGCAGGTGGCTGTAACCTCTTTTCAGTCGAGTTTTCTCATTTGTGAAGTGGGATTAATAGATAACTTGTGGGGCTTGTCGAGGGGTCAGTGGGAAAATTCCTTGAGCAAACAAATAAATAGTTGAGAAGTAGTACCTGCATAGTAAATGCTTCTCATCCACTTTAACTTAGCTTGTCTCTACGATATAGTTGTATGTAAAATTATTTTTTTCTAATTGGATATTATATCATCATGATGATCTGGATTTAATAACTGCAGATTTATTTACCTTGACTCCTCCTGGAACCTGGGATTCAAAGTTTTCTCTTTTTTCCTGATTATCTTGTCCTGTGTTGCGCTTCTGTTTTCTGCTCTTATTTTTAGTTTTGATCTCTCGTTTCAAACTCTCTACTCCGTAAATCACTATAGTCTAGAGCCCACCTTTTCTCCCCCATGTTTTCCAGTTTGTTCCTTTTCTCAACCCATTGCCTGCTTCAGTGCCCAGACGCTCCTTGTCTGAGAGTGGACTTGAGGCACCAATGGCTAACTCTGCTCAGCGAGGCCCTGTAGGTGGAGTATCAGAACACAGCCATTGAGCGAGTTCATTTCAACCTATCTGCCCATGCTTTCTGCAGAGCAATTCACATTTTACTGGGGAAAAAACTCACACGCGTGCTAATCAGGTAGCCAAATAGCACAAGAATCATAAGACTTATTACAACATGCATCCATCTGTGCAACTAACTGTCTCTCTTTTCAAGAAACACGGTAATTGTAATTTAAACTCCCATGCCCCATCATCACCCCATTTTATTCCTCTAAAAAACAGTTCTCCCGACTGCTAACTGTGTAGTTTGGGCTTTCCTCAGTTTTGAAGCCTACAAGCCTTAATTTGCAACATATATGAGCATCGCACGCTTTCACGGGTGCTGAGCACCTCGTGTATGTGGTGTCTTCATTCATTTTTCAGCATAATAGAACCACATACTTCACTGTGTGTTTGTCTATTATTCATGTATATTTTGGTTGTTTATAGCTTTGTCAGGGCAAAGAATCATTCTAGTACTCATGTAAGTGCATGCATATGGTTTGTGTTTTTGTGTCTTTGAAATTAAACATGGTATTTTGTTCCTCCAGATGTTTAAGCTGCTAGGATTCTGATCTAAACATTTAATGTTTTTCTGTATTCTTTTTCTACCCTTTGCATTATATTTTAAACTCTTTTTACATATATCTGTGTGTCTTGTGTGTTCTTGTTCGCATCTTTGTGGGTCCACATGTGTTTAAATACATACAGGTCTACGCAGAGGCAGATGGAGGACAAAGTGTGATGTCTAGTGTCCTCCTCAATTTCTATGTACTTTATTACTAAGGAAGTGTCTCTCAATGAACCTGACTCACTGATTCGGCTCCTCTACCTCAAGAGTTTGTTTCACAGATCTCCTGTCCTCCTCTCCTGAGTTCTGGGATGACAGTTGGGTTACCTTGCCTGCCAGCTCTTATGTGAGTGTTGGGAATCCTAACTTCCTTCCTCAGGCTCGCATGGCAAACACTTTATAAACAGAACTGTGACTCACAATGTTGAAAAGGAAGTTAAAATATGCTTATGTCTCGCGATTTGTGCACTTACTGCCTTGTGCACATGGATCATGGTTCATGATAGTTGATTCTTTATCCAGTATCAATACAGACAAAGTGATTTGAATCTGGGTGTCTTGATTAGAAAGCATTATGATGATGAGAAGTCCTTAGAATTAGCTTAGCATTCATTCTACGGGGTCCATTTATTGTCAACAGATTAAAGGCTTCCTTGAAGAGATAAATCATATGCAGAAACGTTTAAGAGTGTTAATGCCTCTCCATGTAGTAAGAATATTTGTGAGTACTTACTTTACCTCAGGCTTGTCTCTGTGAGGGATACTATATACCAATAGTACCATCGAGTTTTAGAAAATCTCATGTCTCTTGTCTTATCTTTCCAATAACCAGTGACATAGTGTGACATTGTCACTTGTGGAAATGTGTCCCAGTCTCAGATATGTTCCACCTGGAGGAAGCTGGAAGACCATGGATGGCATGTAGACGCTTATAGGTATAAATGATTATAAATCAGTAATCTGATTAATAAATAACACAGGTGAATGGAGACAGACTGGTCTTTTTAATTAGCAGTAGTGTTAATAATGAAAGTTTCTGTCTAGGAAATTCACAGTCTCGTAGAATGGCCTGAAACATAAACGTATCACCATTGTGTAGTATTGAAGTGTTGCTGAAGTCCTTGAGTAGGCATGTCATGTGACAGTGGAGAATAGTTGATTTCCTGAATACTATAGAGACAGGGTAGAAGTCAAGTCATCACAAAGACTTTAATAGTCTGGAACCCTTAGTTCTGAGTGCTTTGAGGGAAGCCCAAAGCCTAGGATAACTTAGTTGGTCTTTTGTGCATTTACTTCTTTGAGTTATGGCTCCTTTGTATATGGAGGCATTTACTTGATAGCTGCCTTTGTCGAATGCTTCTCCTGTAAATATCTAAAGGTGACATTGCCCTCATATCTAAAAATATGTTATAGGTGTTGTTCAAAAAAATTAAAAATACCAGAGGCTTCATGAAAAATCTAATTTTAAGCTAGTGTTATAATATGGGTTTAGGCCCAAGACAGCCAGTCAAAATTAAATCAGGTGAGATGATGTACCTATAGTTACTGGCTCATTGTAGTGTTAAGATGGCACATTTTGTCACTACCTATACTTCTCCATTATAATTTCTATGAATATGCAGGATCGTAAGTAAGTGGAAAGTCTAGCTTTGAATTTTGCTTTCTTCAGTCAGATTTTGAAGAAATAAATTGTGAAACACCTGAATCTAGGATTATGTAAGTGTCTCCCCCTTACTCTGTTATGACAGGTGTCCACATGAAGATGGATGGAGAAATTTTTTAAAGGTGTGTATGTATGTATGTGTGTGTGTATGTATGTGTGTGTGTGCACATGTGTATAGAAGTCTAAGTTTACATTGGACTTGAAATGATTAATTACACTGCCTATGTGAAATATTTCATGAGTGAGCTAATTTCTGCCCTAGCTAATTCTGTCCTCTCACCCACATGCAACAAATTGCTGTTCTCTTTTATATGTGAATGGGCAAGGTGAGAACTGTAAGAACCCCGAAGAACCTGCATTTATTCTCATTCTCCCAAATTTGGCTCTTGGTGTAACTTTAGCTCCAATTTGAGCACAGTGTTTAAAACTATTTGATACTTTTTGTTCCTTGTTTCAATTAATTCAGAATCTTTATGGATCACTCTAACGTGTAAACTCTATCTATAATCTATCTACTATAGCGAGCATCTATCAGAGAGAGATCTATCCTCTACATCGATCGCGAGCGACTAGCGAGCGAGCGAGCAGAC
This sequence comes from Arvicola amphibius, assembly GCF_903992535.2. Taxonomy (NCBI): domain Eukaryota; kingdom Metazoa; phylum Chordata; class Mammalia; order Rodentia; family Cricetidae; genus Arvicola; species Arvicola amphibius. The sequence goes on along the minus strand of NC_052055.2, from coordinate 13,305,784 downwards.
TATCGACGATCGATCAGCTAGACGAGCACGAGCGAAACATCAGCGAGCAGCAGCGAGACTATCGAAAGAGATCGATCCTATCGGCGATATCTAGCTAGCGACAGCGCGGCGAGCGATCGAGCTATCGACTATCGATCTATCGAGCGATCTTCACTCTCATCTCTCTCACTCGCTCTCGCTCTATCTATTACACCTATCATCTATCATCATCATCTCATCACTATCTATCTATCTATCATCTATCTATCCTCTATCTATCTATCATCTCTCTCTCTCTATCATCTATCTATCTATCTATCTATCTATCTATCTATCTATCTATCATCTACCTACCGATCTCTCTAATCTATTATCTACCTCCTGTTTCTAATCCCATTCCTCATTTTCTCTCTCTCTTTTATTCTTTTCCTCCCCTATCCATCCTACGTTCTCCTCTCCCTGTATTTCTTTCTCTCTTGTTTGAATTCTTAGAGAATATGCTAACAATAAGATAGAATACCAAAGCTCATAATTTCATTGGATTTTTTCAGAGTAGACAAGCATAGGATAGGCTGCCTACTTAAGGACACATGATTTGTTATTCTCCATCACTCGAAATCATTTGCCAGACTAATATTAAGCCATGCTGTAAAAGTATGCAGTCACATACCGAGGGCTGTTCTAGATGCTTATGGTCCAATCATGGTCCCAGGTATTGCTGTTTTGTCCTTTATTATTAGTCTACTTAGGCTTGCGACAGAGAACGAGTAGAGATTTTAGGAGAAGGGTAATTAACCATGGAGGAGTCTGGAGACCGAGTACATTCTTTCTAGTGTTGGAGAACCACAGACTGCAAATTTAGAGGCTCGAGACTTCTGACGCGACCTTGTCTTTCGCTAAACACCTTTCACAGTCTGCATTTTGCCAGACATCTTGCCACATTTGCTTTATTTTAGCAGAATGAATCTGGGATTATTTGGAAAACAACGAGAGTGTGGCTCATAAGACAGCTCAGCTGGTAGAAGCCTTTGTCACACAAGGCAGATAAGCAGAGTTAGATGCTGAGAACACACTCTGGAAGATAAGGATTGAGTCGTCTTAGTTGTCAATTGACCTCTACACATGTACTGTGGTGTGTCTGTGTGTCTGTGTGTGTGTGTGTGTGTGTGTGTGTGGTGTGTATGTGTATGTGTTTAGGTACATGTCTTTGCAGACACACTCTACATATATACATAACACTCATAAAAAATTTAAAAATGATAAAGACAATGAGAAATTTAGACTGAAGTTTTTAGCTGATTTCTGTCCTAGAGTAGCTTTAAAAATTATAAATCTAGAAAAATTCCAGCTCCTATAAGCCATGAGTATTAGTATTAAACTCGGAGGTAGCATTGGTCTTATATATTATGTATAATGGTGTATAACTTGGAAATCCATGATCTTTGATATAATTGTACTTTGATACTTTACATTTTGCTTTTCTCCACTCAATGTCATTAATCCTTTGCTATTACCCATCCTTCTAGATGTTGATTCTATTCTTTTTTATATATTATATTGTAATCGATCTCCCTTTAATATCGACAACTGTATTGAAAGAAAACAGCAGCAAACCTCTACAAAACCATAAACAAATCAAAGACATCATAGTTTCCCTGCCAAGTTAAAGAAGTTGCCTTATACATTCTCTGATGTCTTTGATTATGATTTTCATTGAGCCATGCTGACTTGAAGCAGCACCTTCTCTGTGTTCAATGAAGCTTTAGTGTTTGGGGCGTAAGTGATGTCCTGTGACATAAAGACAAATGGGATTGGGAAACTGAGTCCAAATGGAGCTGACTCCATCTTCTCTGATGCCTAAGACATCTTAGAGTTCTAATTGCTAATATACAGTGTGATATCTGGGAGGACTGCAGAGTATACAGTTTCCACTCTGCTTAATTTGACCAAGGACTTGTCTTTCTCTTCTCTTTTAGATGTCAGTATTATGAGAAAAACATAGGAAAAGACTTTTGGGTTTTGTGTCATCTCTTTTTAAACAGTCATCATCTCAAAATCCCAGACAGAGCTTAATGGAATGTGCGGTGAACACAGCCAGAATGTTCTTAAATAATGACTTCAAAAACTCACTCACAGAGTGGAAGCTTTCTAAGCCTGATACCCGAATTGTGAATAGCATTTTTGTGTGTATCTTTAGAACTTATGAATAGAACTTTGTTGTCCTAGAAGACAGGGAACTGTAGTTTCTTACACCTCACTATGGTATGCTGCTTTTATAAATAGACAAGTTTATGGAAGGTTAATATTTTATTTAATATGTATGAGTGTTTAGCTTCTGTATTTGGGGATCAGGAGCCTGAAGAGGACATCAGATATCCAGGAACTGAAGTTACTGAGGGTTGTGTGTTGCCATGGGGTTCTGGGAACCACATAGATCCCTTGAAAGAGCAGCATGTGCCTTTAACCTCCTGAGCCATGTCTCCTGCTCCACATAAGGCTATGTAAAATGATAATTTTCATTAGCGATTTGATTGTACGTAAAAAGATAAAAGTCTTTTTCTGCTCTGCCTCTCCTGTTGTTTCATCAGAAGTAAAACGATGCTAGGTAAGCATTTAAGCTTTCCATTGCTGTAACAAAATACCTGGAGAAAACTAAAAGGAGGAAAACTATCTTTGCTCATAATGTCAGAGGTTTTAGTCTGTGGTCTCTTGACCTCTACACATGGTGAGAGGCAAAGCAACGGTATTGTGTCAGACAACAAACAGAAAGAGGGCGGGCAACTTAGAAAGACACATGTCTTCATGGGCGAGACCTTAGAGACTTCTTTTCTTAATTGATTTTACTGAGTTTCCTCTGCTCCCCTCCGTTCCTCTCCCCTCTCTTCCTACCCTTTCCCATGGTCCCCATGCTCCCGATTTACTCAGGAGATCTTGTCTTTTTCTACTTCCCATGAAGATTAGATCCATGTATGCTCTCTTAGAGACTGTATACCACGGAGTCCCAGCTCCTGTAATTCTATAGTTCCATTATAGATTCAAGTGAATTGATTAGTTAAATGAAGCAGTGTCACCAAGCAGGGCGATAACTAAACAAAACAAATTGTGTGACAGTGCCATGTGTTCGTCTCACTGCATGAAATTCTACTGTGAGTACTGTGTGTTTGCTTAAATAAATCTGGAAAAGTACATACTGCTAGATCTTAGGAAGCAAGGAATGAAAACAGTAGATATTTCCATTCTGTTATGTGGATCAAATCTTCACGATGGTTGTGCCTTTATCTGTTGGACACTTCTGTGGTTCTGTCTTTAGGCCATTTGTCCTTAGATGGGTGCAGGCTTTTTAAACTACTTCCTATTGTTTGGTAAGAATGAGCTCAGTGGTTCCCAAGTTACTTCTCAGTTTCATGAGGAAGGACTGTTGCATATGAAGGCACAGCTTACTTCCCTTCTTGGAGAGAAAAACGTTTTTCTGTCTCTCACCTACTTATATATACAACACCCGTATACACAGGATATTGGCAGTACAAATTGTTGGTGTATCTTTAAACCTTGTATTTAGCCTGATGCTCTTTTAAAACAAAGCAAATAAATCAATAACCATAATATCAAAATCATTGCCCTGGCTTCAGAGTGTATTGAAACCTGAGCAGTCACAGTGAAGTATGTTCTCTACATAGTATGCTTCCATCAGAGTCACCACGCATGCATCCATTAGAATCACCATGCGTGCATCTATTAAAGTCACCATACATGCATCCATCCACTAGAGTCACCATACACGCATCCATTAGAGCATCATGCATGCATCCATTAGAACACCATGCATGCATCCATTAGAGTCACCATGCATGCATCCATTAGAATCACCAGGCATGCATCCATTAGAGTAGCCATGCTGCACATTTACATACCATGCATTCATTGGAGTCACCACACATACATTCATTAGAGCACCACGCATGCATCCATTAGAGTCACCATGCTGCACACCTACACACTGTGTATTCTGTGTGTGTAAATCACTTTATCAGGTGTTGAATCAATGATTTTCACCAGAAACATTTTTGTTTTCTTTGAGAAAAAGGGTGTGTGTGTGTGTGTGTGTGTATCAAATAATATTTGAAATACTTAATGAAATTGTGATCTCTTAAAAATTTGTTTTGAAATGAGAATCATTTGTTTCTGATTTTGACACTCCAAGATACATATTTGTTTTTTAGTTTATCCACTTTGTGAGAATAATGCAATTTTTAGTATTTTAAGATATATTTTATAATCAAACTTCTATTATAAATCTTTGAAGAAAAATAACTGTTCATTAAGTATCTTCTAAATGTTGAAATAATGTAAATTTTTCTTTAATATGCATACATGAAGACTCCTTTTTACACGTATGACGTTATTGCTAACTTACCCTTAACCTAGACTAATGCTTTTGCAATGATGTATTTAAAATATAAAGAACATAGTATTATGAAACAGTAGCCTAATATATTTGATTGGTCTAGCATCAAAAGTTATTGAAAGAATTTATGTGAAGGTTGTGCATTTTTTCTCAGAGAGATCTAGGTGAGATCTAGTGTCCAGATGGTTATTAATAGACTTTATATTGGAAGTGTGTTATTAGAAGTAATCATTTTGCATTATTTTGCTTTGAATTAATAAGAGATTTATTTAATGTGATATATTTGAATATGATGGTATTTGAATCTCAAAAGGATTTAAAATATCCCAAAATACTTTTAAAGATTCAGGAATGTTAAAGATTGAATGATTCAATGCCCAAATTAAACAGAAATGGATAGCAAAGGACCAGATCTGACATAGAGTTTATGAAATTGGAAGCTCTTTTTTTCTTTTCTTTTTTCTTTTTAAGAGAAAAAAAAATCTACCATTGAAGTCTTGCCCTGGAATCTGAAGAAATAGAAAACATTTAAACTCCCTCAGTAATGCTTGGGTTTGTGAACTGGATAAACAATGTAACAATGTCTATTGCATTTTATAGTTCACTTAAGCAGTCTGATTTTGATCTGTATATATGGAGTAGACAGGATTCAAGTGTTTTCCCCACAAAAACCAATGAGCAGACACATATGTTCCATAAAGAAGAAACTTCCCATGTTCATATGGAAGCTATCTAGTTTGCTATAGGCTCAAGACTTGACCTCCCTTTTATTTTGCTATCAGTTGCTTAATTCTTTAGATTCATTGTGGGATACTTTTGATCAAAAGGAACATTTTATTCTTTGTTTGCTCCTTTTAATTTTTTTATAAAAGCTCCAAGAAATGTGTAATTAATAACTTTGTACTTTATGCTAGTGATATAAGCAAGCATGGTATAAATATCTTTTTAGTAAAGATTATAGCATGATGACTTCTTTCTTGTGTTTAACTTTGATTTCAAGCACTTGAAAGTTTTATTATCTGGAAAACAAAAAGAACAAGTCATTTGGTATAATATATTATGAAAATCCATAGTGCTACTTATAGAATAACTCATACATGACAAGATTCCAGGCTGAAGTCAGATTACACAATCTAATCCCCCTTAATTTTTCCAGTGTTGTTGAGAATATATATATATGTGTGTGTGTGTGTGTGTGTGTGTGTGTGTGTGTGTGTGTGTGTGTGGTGTGTGTGTGTGTGGTATGTGGTGTGTGTGTGTGTGTGTGTGTGTGTGGTGTGTGTGTGTGTGTGTATGTGTGTGTGTGTGTGTGTGTGTGGTGTGTGTGTGTGTGGTATGTGGTGTGTGTGTGTGTGTGTGTAGGATATATACATACACACAATATAGTACATGCATGAAATGACCTTTAGAAAGCTATTCAAAGAAAAGATCACTTAAAATTGTTTCACTTGATTTTTAAGCATAGTTTTTCTCTTTGAGTTTAATGACAAAGAGTATAATTAAATAATGCTTGCTGTGTTTGGCTCACAATTGACACTGGTATATGAATGCTTAAGGGTTTCAATCATTCAGTGAAGGACATTCGTGTGTGTGTTGGTTTAGGACACCTTTAGTTGTTAGTGGTTTTATATTTCATCATCTTGGTAAGAAATTGGACAAAGGTATTTCAAAGGCAAAATTAAAATGCTATTACCAGGGTCATTATAGTCACAAAGCCAGGGGAAACTGAAAATTAATTAAATTCTTACCTTGTACAGGTAAAAGGGTCAGAAAATAGGAGGGGTTTACCTTAAACCACTAGGCCCTGATGATCATATCTAAAACTGGACACATGACTTCCTTCCCAGTCTTCCTTCTACTGTTTTCTTTCCTTTGTTTGTCTGAAGCCAAAGCAATACAAAGAGCATATACTTTAATCCTTTGATTCCTAAGAGTTTCTCATTCAATGGGAACAAATTCTAGTTTTCATCATGCTGAGTTTGAGTTTAGTTTCTTTTTCAATTTCTCCAAAAATTTGTTTCCCTTGTCAGGCAGTTTGATTATTGATTACACGGATAGCTGGAGTAGAAGCATTTCATAATACATTTCATGAATGTATATATTTGTGAGCATGTAGCTGTTTTGCACATGTGCATATAAATGTATATGCAGATATATGAAATGTAACACATTTATTAGTGGAGAGTATACATTGTCTAGATAACAGAAGATATTGTTTCCAGTTTCTGTGAAGTAGCCACCATGAGAAAAGATTCAGTCTTAACAAAGAAGATTCTTTTATATATTTAACCGTTTTAACCATCGAAATAAAGAGTATTTTGGCTTAACTTCCAATGTTAAATATTTCCACTGCACTAATCAAGTACAATACATTGCATTATTCTATTTTATTTTAAATAACTGTGAGCTCTAAGAATAGTTTTTTAATTTTATTTTTCTAATTGAAAATGAAATATTAGTTGAGGGTTAAACTTAGGAGTTTTGCAACAATGATATCTTATATCTTAGAACAATTTGGAGAAGCCTGGCATATTGTTTAATATCTTGGCAGTTGGGTTAGATGATTTTATTAAGGAGATGTGTGTTTGTGTGCATGGGAAATGGTGTAAATATAGACAATGTTGAACATTCTGTTAGTATGTTGTAGTTCTTCATTGCTCAATTATCGTGAAGTTGTAAATGAAGGGTTTTGATTTCCTCTGGTCACTTCCCCTAGTAACCTCATTACCTAAAAATGTTATAGTGTGGATCTGCTTTAACTAGCATTTTGAATTTTTTGCTCTTTTTGCTTGACAAAGGGATATTGCTATGGAGTAGCATGACACATTTTCAAGTAAAATCGTCCTAACTGATGACTGACCTTCATTCATATGACTGTGCATTTTAATGATTTTCAAAGTCCCTCTAGAAAAAAATCATTGCTGGTGTGTACAAATTTAGATTCCCTATCCACCTAGCATTGGTAAGTGTGACAGTCCTCAGGGTTGAGGCGGTTCCAGAGTTTGAATAACCACACCAGTATTTCAATCTTTTGGAAAACAAATTGTCCCGTGATATTCTGTATTACTCTCCTTCCGTGACTGCACTGTTAAAACCCAGGAAGAAAAGTCTTCTGCCCTGGTCTGCTTGGGTTTTTATCTGATGTTTTACCAGCCCAGGGTGCTGGTGTGCTGATGTATTTTATGTGTGATATGTTCAAGCATGTGTATATTATTTAAGAAGAGAATCTTTTTTGTGTGTTGTTTGTTGTACAGATATACAGATCGGCTCTCAAAATGTCCTTAGTGCCATCTTCTAAGACAATTAGCTTCCCGAGAGTTGGCTAATAGAATTAATACTTGCAGAAAGCACTCTAAAGCCACCCACATGCCTTATGAAGTCAATGCTGGGTATGGCTTTACAAGTATGTGATCTATTTTTTTCACAGGAGAATGCTCACTGGAAAAGTTCTTGGCACACAGTAAAACATCGTGCAATCTGTTATTTGTCTTAGAGATAATAACTGGCGGGTGGCTATAGTCTTGTGTTATCTAACTTATGACTTGAGAGGGGAGTTTCTTCCACTCAGAAGTATTGCAAATGTGCTTATATTTACATAATATGTCACTCTGAAAAATTATGATGATATAATTCCAGTAAAAAAATTTCTATAACTACTTCAAAGTATTCTCAAATAAATTAACTACATTTTTTTGAACAGCAACTGAAACGAACATGCCCCCTACCCCCCCACAGCTCAATATAAAACCCAAATGACCTCTCTGATTGTTCTTTGAAGTTTTAGCAGTTTAACGTTCTTTGCAATGTATATTATTAAGGACTCTGTTAAACATAAGGCATCAGTGAGTCATCCTTTTTCTGAAGGTCTGTTCATGGGTGGAAGTAGGAACTAAAATTTTTGAAGATAATAATTTAATTAAATTGCATATTTTTCCTCAGGAGCTAATGATGCGGGTGGAGTCATTTTTAACCTTTGACCTGCTACATTTCTTCAAGATAATGATAAATCAGCCGAGATCTAAAACATTTTTTCTTCTGAAAAATGACTTTTTCCTCCAATATGAATGTATTTAGATCAATTTACTTTAAAGTATTTTATCTTCATTCCCTTGCCATTTTTTTTGCCAATCACTTTGACATTAATATATGGGCATAAACCATTCACCTTTCATTTTGATAGATGGGTAAGCTTAATGAATCAGATTATGATTTCTTTAGACATTCTGATTTTCATACATAATTTCCTACAGTTTTGGGTAACCTCATTCATAGCGTTTCAGTCAGTCACTGTTAGAATGTAGGTATATTAAGCAAAAAGGTTCAAATCCAATCGTTATGGTTTTTAAGCACTTGGCCGAAGAAAGACTGTATTGTGTTTGATATGGACGAGATTATGTGCAGTGGTGAACAAAATAGAATTTTAGAAGATGAGGCAAGAGGTGCCTCCCAAACCAATATTATTTATGTGCTGGAACATGTAGGAACAGCTTATATTATGAACATCCTGTCTTCTAGGTCAAGTTTAAATATAAGTTCATAAATACATACACACACATATATAAAGGTATCCATACCTCACATGGGCTTTTTAATTTGTAAACACATACATAAATGCATGCACAGAAAGACACACACACACACACACACACACACACACAGTTTTGAGATATATGTCTCACGGAGGTCCACACTTTGGCTCAGAACTCCTGGCTTCTAGGGATATTCTTTCAGGATTCCTAATTCTTGGTACCACAAACACCTGCTATTATGCCTGGCTTAAAGCAGCATGTGTATTGTTTACATTTATGGTTTAATCCTTGACTGATTTCTTAGATTCTTACTTTTCCCCTTCAAATTTCCCCCTTGGTTAGCTACCAGGAAAATTGCCCTGTAGACTTTCACATGTCCACCCAAGGCTACCGGAGCCTCATCCAATAGACAACTATAGGTGTTTTAAAGTGTTGTCTAGAAAAGCAACATTGAAATATAAACATTGCAAAAATATAGGCAATGTGTGTATTGAGTTATAAAGAAGGCACCTAGCTTCTTTTACTTGAGGCTCTCATGGGTTGGCAAGGAAGTTCTACATTCCTCCTCCATCCCATGGGTTAACGTAGCTTTTGACTGATGTTTGCTCCTGAGTTTGCACTTTCTTACCTATTTTTCTTATTCAATGGAGGGAATTTCTCTGGACATTTGATAAATGATATTACTGGTTCCTAAAGACAGCACTGTAGTTTTTAAGGGACTGCTGTACTGACTTCGACATGAGTTACTAAAGTGAAATAGCACCCAGCAAGGATTATTTACACATCTAGTACATTATCTTGTTTGGTGATTCATTTTCCAACAAATTGGTGTAAGTAGAACTTCTTGGAAGTGAAGGTCCACCCATGCCTCTCAGGCTAGTGCGATCCTGCTGCACACTGAAGACTTGCAGAGGAAAGAGCTAAGCAAGGCTTTTCCATTGGATTTTTCCAGCTATTTTTCCCTAGCTGCAGTATAATGCACTACTAAACTGGCCGTTACAGCAGAGCCTACTCATAATAAAGAAAACTTGTTTTATTAGAGAGTAGCAGGTAGAATTTTCAGAGAGACATTTTGAGGAATGGCTTAGGCAACTCTTGAACTTTTCAGCTGGAAGATTAAAGAACAAAGGCTATAGAGCCCTGTGCTCAACCAGCCTTTGTTAGTATGGGTTTTAATTAGTAGGACACTCTTCATTTCTCAAGGTTGTTACAGTTCTGATAACTACATCCTTGTACAGGTATTTATCACTAAGGTCTCAGTTTGACTTTAGCCACTGATGTCACAAAGTCCCAAGGCACACTAGAGCTGGTGTGGGAACAAAGCCACTGTAAACTGCTAAGATCTTGTCATTTCAGCCTCAGAGAGACAGTGACCTTTATCAGCTTCCATACTGTTCTCTAGGTGAGAACCCAAGGGTTTAGCATGCAGAGTCCCCGTGAAACCTCACTTGCCACTGTAGGGCATTCCCTGCCCTTCTCCCAATCTCTAGGATGGTACCCATACATTTTCAAGAAATTCTTCATAGGGCTGAGCAGAAATGTTTATTATCCCCTGTACTGGTAGTATGTAGACAGTTTTCATTCAGTTCATAACATGGATGTCAGTGTTATTTTGACATGAATCTATTCCTTTGAAACTATATTCTTATTAGTTTGACAATATTCCATTGTAGTAATTATATGCATATTTCTATACATTTTTTTTTCATGGAAGCAAGCATGCAGTTTGTGTTTCGTAAAGTTAAACTTGTACATATATGTTCTATAAACATAGCATATCTGTATATATAAAATCTATAGCATCTATAAATATATGTGTACTTATCATTGACCAAAATTGAATATAAGGAAATTAGGCAAAAATAAGATGGTAGGAATAATTAATAGTGTGGATAATAATGAGTCTTTTAATATTCATAGCATGTTTTAAAAGAATAGATCAGCCAGTTTTTGTGTTAAGCAGTTCTAAATATCAAATATTATTTGCTTTTACCTGTTTGCCTCTCTGTCCTTTTCCATTCTGAAATTTTTGATGGTTTTTTCCTCCCCTAGAGGAACTATTTAGTTGTGCATCTTAGCCTTTGAGTTGCCTAAGTAGAAGACCCCAGAATGGGCTACCTGTCTGTAATCTTCAAATAACCATACCCCTTTCTTTTCCCCATGTGTTCACAGATATGGTCCGGAAAAAGAACCCCCCTCTGAGAAACGTTGCTAGTGAAGGCGAGGGTCACACCCTGGAGCCAATAGCTACAGAGAGCAAGGTGTCTGCAAAGGACAAAGAGTTTTCTGCAGATCAGATGTCAGAAAATACAGATCACAGCGATGCTGCAGAACTGAACACGAAAGAGGAGCCCAGCTTGCATGGCCAAGATCCATCTCCTAGCAGTAAGAAGGACTTGCAAATCTCAGGCCTGAGTGAGAAGGCTGGCTTCAATTATGATAGCCCGAGTAAGGGAGGAAACCTTGCCTCCTTCCCGCATGATGAGGTAACAGACAGAAATATGTTGGCTTTCTCATCTCCAGCTGCTGGGGGAGTCTGCGAGCCCTTGAAGTCTCCTCAAAGAGCAGAGGCAGATGACCCTCAAGATATGGCCTGCACCCCATCAGGGGATTCATTGGAGACAAAAGAAGAGCATAAAATGTCACCAAAGGCTACCGAGGAAACAGGGCCAGTGCAGAGTAGTCAGGCCAATTGTCAAGGTTTGAGCCCGGTTTCCGCGGCCTCAAAAAACCCACAAGTGCCTTCAGATGGGGGTGTAAGACTGAGCAAACCCAAAACTGACTTACTGGTGAATGACAACCCAGACCCGGCACCTCTGTCTCCAGAGCTTCAGGACTTTAAATGCAATATCTGTGGATACGGTTACTATGGCAATGACCCCACAGATCTGATTAAGCACTTCCGAAAGTATCATTTAGGACTGCATAATCGCACCAGGCAGGATGCTGAGTTGGACAGCAAAATCCTAGCCCTCCATAACATGGTGCAGTTCAGCCATTCCAAAGACTTCCAGAAGGTCAACCGCTCTGTGCTTCCGGGTGTGCTGCAGGACATCAGCCCCTCACGGCCCGCTTTACTAAATGGCACCTATGATGTACAGGTTCGTGTTTTCTCTTGTGATTTCTAGGAGAAGCAACAAGGAGTTAGTGATGAAATGTGAATTCATAGTTTTATGTTCAAAGAGAGGGCCCAAATAAGAAAATTTTACACTTTATAGAAAAGATATACATATTTTATTGCGGCTTCATTCAAATATGTATTCAGAGTTGATTTGGCCTTCTCATTGTGGGGGTGAAAAAAGTCCAGAATTCCCAGTAGATTTGGAAAAAAAATCTTCTCATGGAATTAGCTAAAGTTCATATTTCTTGATCTGCTTCATGATAGGTGGGTGTTTTCTGCCTTCCAACCATCGTAGAGATCTATGAATACACATACATGATCATAAGTCATTGTCTTGTTCTCGTTTCAGACTATCGGACTCCTCCTGTATTCTTCCTCCTGGGTCAGTCTATCTTGTGCCTTAGAGTAGGACTTGATTTTATAGTTAGTCTAATTAGGTTTGGGTCATATTGATGATGATGGAGATATACTCTTGATAGATCAAAATAATTGCAACTGAATATTTGGAAGCAACATTTTGCATTAATTGAAAACCTCAGTGAGACTGTAAGTCGTAGAGTGCTCAGAATGACTTTAAAGTAAGCCACTAAGGCATTCTTGTCTCCACTTAAGGAGAATGGCAATCATTTATGAAAGCAGTTAGTAATGATTTAGGCTTACACTTTTATTGAAACCCGTGCACTGTTTTCATCTATTTTTCTGCCCTCAGTTGACATCATAGGTATGAAAAGCCCTAATGTGTAATATTTTTAATTTGAAAGAAACATGAAAGTGAATGTGAAGAAATTCAGTATTTAATTTTAATTTAATCTTGGTGATTTAAGCTCTGTTGAAGCTCATGGCCAGACCAACAAAGAGTATTAGATTTTGCTGCATTCTATAAATCTTATTGACTTACTGAGCCAGGGAGATCACAAAGCATGGGATGGTAAATGCTCTTCTTATCTATGAATTTTCAGAAGTACCACTGGACTACTGAATTCTCTTAACACCTCTTTTACCAGGGAAGCCCCTTAACATTCATTTTTCTCAGCTGCCGATCCACAGTACCTCATTCCTATGCTTTTCTAGTGATGGAGTGGCGAGAAGAAAGACACAGGACTTACAGAAGATAGCCAGAAAACTGTTTTGCAATATCTGTATGAAGGATGTGGATAGAAATTCTGAGTCCTTCCAGTGTCAGGATGGCCATGGCCATTTCAAAGGAGTTAGGGAGAAAACTTAAGAAGGTAGTTTCATCTTTAAAGTTTCCATTTGCTCACTGAATTTCTGCAAATAGAATTATTTCTGTGGAGCAAATTAAGGCAACGTAGTTATTATGCATGAAAGCCACATGCTTTGAGCTCCTGTCTTATTAAAGATCATTTCACTGTCTTGTGTCAGATAGACTCTGCTGTCAAACTCTGATTTGGAAAGCAAATACGTGTTTTAGATAAAAGGGTTGGAAGTGCACAATGTCACTGTGCGAAACGGTGTTTTATAATTAGCAAGTAATATGATGTTAATACCTGGATTTCCGGCAGTTTCAATTCATTCACTCTGGGGACGACTTCTGAGGGAAGCTGATCCCGGCTGTCAGGAAGGCTCTAAAAAGATTACTAAGGCCTAGGGTTTGGAAGAATTCAGATTTTTAAACACACTTCCATTTCCCCCAAATAGTTATTTGTTAAGTTCTTAGTTATTTATAGTAAAGTTTATGTTTGGGTGGAACACTTTTCCTGGGCAGTGATTTTGGAAATGAAACAGATGTGCGAGCTATCTGAGTTTGGAAATAAAACAGCTGATCGTGGACTGGGCTGTGCACTGCATCCCTGCTCTGCATGCAGCAAAGAAGGAAAGTGAGAGGACCCCATGGGCAGGAAGGTGATCTGGGTAGAATTCTTTTATTTTCTTCTATTTCAGTTGGAGAGAACTGGTCCTGCTATGACTAGATTAAAACAACCCATGGGAAAAGTGGGTGGTTATTTCAAAGACAGCACTGGGTGTGGGGCCAGATCTAAAGAAACGTAACCTCATTTTGTGAAGAGAGAACCAAGTACATTATAGACCAATGATGATTTTGAACATATATGGTTTGAGCTACATACCCAATATTGATGCAAAAGCATGTCTGAAGATAAATAACTAATTAGTTTCCATGCTGAACCAACAAACCATATACTCATACTCCTACGTATACTCAACAATAAAGCAATGTTTTGAATATTCTTTTCTCTAACATATTTATGCTGCAGAAATGCTCTTTAAGAGTTCTTTCTTTAGACCCTGAACTGTGTTGGCTAAAACTCCCTGAGCTAAAATACTGATCAGTGAATTTTTTTAATGCAGAGTTTCATAAGAAATATGTATATCTATGCATCCATATAATGAATGCATGTTATGAGTTAATAGCTTGTGTATATTCTGATAAAATATTTTCCTAGACACCATTATTATGAACAATTTCAGGAATCATTTACTGAACTACACAATTTAAGTCAATTATAGAAATGGATGAGCAATTCATTAATCTTTTTCAATTAAACTGGCTTTTAGGAAATGTTCAGAGCAGTTGGTTGTTAATGATAGTTTTATATCCCTCTAGATCAAGAAAAAGGAAAAAGAGGGAAAAACTCAGAGGACTATGTGGCTTTGATCTATAGTTTGGTTTGACATGATGGTTTAATATAAATTGAACCAACTTAACTGTAAATACAAGGTAGCCAGTTTGGAAGATAGAGTAATTTAAGCAGTGTCTTAGATATTAATATATACTTTATAAACCTAAAATGTATGCTATCTGGGGGAACATTTGAAAATTCAACAGCACCAATATTTTATGACAATTTCATGTCCTTGCAAATGGTAGTTAAACAACTGGCCAAGGAATTATGTTATTTTTGTAAAAAATAATGTCAAGACGATTTTTTTTTTTTACATTTTTCTGTAGACAGCGAACCAGGAATAGGCAAAGACCACCTGCAGCGACCACTATAGAATCACAACTATCTTTTCTAGTTCTGAGGAATTCATGAGATCCAATACCATACATATTGCAGTAGTATGCATAACCCTGCAAACACAAAAGGGATAACCTTTGTATGGAAAAATAAAAAAATAAAAAATGACTCACCCAAACCCAAACTAAAAACAATTGAATCCAATGAACACCAGACATGCAAACAAACAAATAAATGAATAAATATATAAATAGCAACAACAAACAGCAAAAGAAGATGATGGCTAGCACTGAGCTACTTGAATGGATAAGGCTGCTAGATCCCAGTGTTTCACCCCCCCACACACACTCTGTGTTTTATCAGGGTTTTTTTTCCCCCTACATATTTGAAAATAATGGATATGGCATGATTGGTAAGCCTCATGTAATTTTTATTATCTGTATTCAGCCTTTGAGGCTCGCAAGTAGACCAATAATAGGACAAGAGATTGAGTTCTTTAAAAAGTAATTACAGCCTCTTTCTTTTTAATCTGCTTTATTATGCTTATATTTAAACCTTCTCTGAATGGAGGCCTGCATTAACCACGCCGACTCCGCTGTTTCATTAGGGCTTAATGTGCTGCGCATTAGAGCGTTTGCATCATCTTTATGGGGGAGCTTTTAGCTCTCAGATCAGGTTATAAAATTAGGAGCCCTGTCAAGTTGTGCTTCCCACGGGAAAGTGTTTACACTATTCCACGTTGATAAAAGCTCAAGATGCACACAAAACCTTCCCATGTTAGCTGATCTTTTCTGTTGTTCTACATTATTCAAGACTCCATGAAAGTAGCTACTGGGTTCCATTTGGGACCTTCCTTTTGGCCTTTAGTGAAGCCCTACATTTACTGGAAGGACCCCTTTCTTAACTTACCAAGGAGTCTCTTCTGTCTGAACCAGGAGTACTGCATTCCTGCTTTGTAAATATTTTTATCCCAGTTGTACAATATGTCATGTTAGAAACAGGAAGAGCAGATTTACGTGATAGGAAACTGCCCTTTGTTTTTATATTTTCAGCACATTTAACCATAGGAGCTTTCTATATTTTTAACATATATGTGTGTTCAACTGAATGCTGGAATTACAATTTTGATTAAAATAATAAAAGAAAAAACAAAAACAAAACACCCAGGACCATTAATCTCATTGTGGTTTATTTTGACTTGTCTTGAATTTTACTTCCAAATATTTATTTTTTGCTTTGCAGTTTCCTTTGATCTGGAGTATAAGGGAAGTTGTAGGTCTTAGCAGGTTCTGTTTCTTTGTTTCTCCAAGTTTAAGGACTATTGCATTTTAGAAAAAAACTGGCGAATGAGACCTTAATCAATTCAGACTGTCTATGGTGTACAGAATATTTGACATGTGAATCCAGACTTATTTTCGTGGCTGTATCTCTTTAACAAGTAATAAAGTGTGCAAAATAAAACATATGCTCAACCCAAGGCCATAAAGCAAAGCAAAGCTCTGGCATTTACCAGGTTATTTTCATCAGTGGAGATGGCTGAGCTGGATAATTTAAGCCCCCCCCCCCTCCCCCCCGGCCCCGCAGGAGAAGTTTGACCGTTCTAAGTAATCCATTTACCTGTGTGGCAGTTAAATCTCCATTTGGCTGTGCTAACATGAGAGTGGTATGATAAATGTCTACTCCTCTTTGATTTTGGTTTCTTTGTTATCATTTAAAGAATGAGTACAATTTTCTAGAATAGTGTTTCTTTCAAGGCAGAATGTTTAGAATGAAAAAAAAACCATAATTATCAGTACATCCAATCAAATTTAGACTCATGCAACTCTTAATAAAAGTTTTATCTCCCAAATGTCCTTCTCTGCTAACTGTATCAAGTCGGCAGATTAGGGAGTGCTTTTCCTTCCTTGGGACACTGTAATTGCAGCAAACTTGCAGCGGTTGCAGGATCTACAGCGAGTACCCCAGCTAGAGGGAAGTATGGAGAGAGGAGCATTTCATTTTCTGATTTTCTTTATGCTGAGAATCACTAGACCAAACACGTAGTGACATCTTATTAATCCTATGACTTCCAGTCTTAACAAATATATTCTGCCTTTTCAGACCCTCCAACTTTCAATTTTATTGAGCACCAAATGCAGCATTTATGCGTTCAGTATTTTTAAGCTGATCTACTCTTCTTACATCATCTTTAAGTTTACATAATAAATATTGCGCATACCCTCCCTCCCACAGTTTTAGATTTGCATTTAATAATAGCCAGCATTTACTAAGGGTTTCTTATGGGCTGATGTGTCCCTGAGTTCTTTATGTGCACCAACCAGCTCATCTTCATAAAAACCCTTGAAGTAGACACTACCATTATGTCCATTAGAAGGGAAGAGGAAACAGGCATAGAAGGATTAAAGTGCCATGCCCACGAGCAGAGGATTGCCCAACTAGGGTTGATAGGGTGTAAACCATGATAAATAGGCTGCAGAAGCCTGGCTGCGTAACTACTGCGATACACACACTGCTTCCCAAAGGGAAACTGCCTTTACTGCAAATAGAAAAGAGTGGCAGACGAGCCCAGTAGCGAGGTGGGATCTTTGATCCTCATGCTGAATCATTTTAAATGAGATCACTTTGAGATTATGTGTTATCTAATCCAGGCGGTATGATGCTGCTTTATTGAAATTTACTGGGCTTATAATTGAAATCACTGAAAAGGAAATTAAATGTGTCGCTTTCTCTCTCGCTCTCTCTTTTTTAATTACTGTAATTCATTTTCACTGATTCTTTTGCCACAGACACTAGCAGTGACAGAGTGGGTACAGGACAAATTTGGACTTTCTCAGTTAAGACTGCAGTGTTATTCCCAAATGAAGGGATCGCGTCTGTATTCAGTTGTTTTATTTCACAGTCTCCTCATTCACAGGTCTTTGTTTTAAGAGCGGATGATCTGATAGATCCTGTGAGAGTTGTCCTATTCTCCTCTCCTTGCGGAGCTCAAGTCAGTTGTTTTGCCTGTGAAGACTAATGATAAGGAGAGGCACTTGCTTCCCATTCCCATTCTCCAAGGCTGTGGAATTAAGCTTTTAGCTTCTGCCTACATGAGGAGCAGGGACAGAGGTGGAGGCAGCAAACCAATTGAAATGCCTTTAGAGTGTTCAATTTGATCACGCTGCACGCCATCAGCTCGCTTGTGAGCTTTGTGATTTCACTGGGTTCTGAAATTGAGAAAAGTGTGGGATGCTGTGTGTAGCTGAAGAATTGAGATACCCTCCCTGTCCAGAACCCCTCTTTTCTCATGGGAGACGCAGGTTTAAAGATCACTAGGATTCTCTCATGTATTCAGTAGCTCAGGAATCCCGTAAGAAATGATGGTTTTCCACCTCATGGGCAGTCCTACCTTGACATCCCATTTTTATTTCCCAGTCAATATATGTAAACTGAAGTTATCAGAGCTTCTTTTGCCACTTTTCATTTAGAGTTCCATTTTAGTGAGTCAAGGCTGGGTATCTGGGCTTTGCTCTAGATTTCTGCTATCATCTTACCCCAAACAGTTGAGAGATTGTTCTGCTATTCTTTATTCTTGTTGTGTCCATCTTAATTATTTTTATTAAGTAAATTTAGGTTGTTTTCTTTTGGAAAAAAGTATTAATATATTATGCTGTGTGGTGTAGTATGTGTGTGTGTGATGTGTGTATGTGTGGTGTGTATATGTATAGCATGTGTGTATGTGTGTGGTATGCATGTGTTGACAGAGGTTTCTGTCCCTCCTGGTCCCACAGTCATTCAGTTCCAAAGAAACACAAAGAGGCCTACATTAATTATAAACTGGTTGGCCTATTAGGTCAGGCTTATCATTAATTAACTCTTACCTCTTACATCAACACATAATTCTTGTCTGTGTTAGCCACATGGCTTGGTATCCTTTATCAGTGAGGCATTCTCATCTCGCTTCCTCTGTTTCTGGGTGATGACTGCAAACTGAGCCTTTCCTCTTCCCAGAATTCTCCTATTCTGATATCCCTGCCTATACTTCCTGCCTGGCTATTGGCCAATCAGCATTTCATTAAACCAATACAAGTGACAAATCTTTACAGGGTACAAGACCATTGTCCTACGTACTTCCCCATCATTTTTCTTTTCAAAACAAGAACTCTGAATCTAATCTCCTTTGTATAGCTTTTTTTCCCCTGACCATTATCCACAACTTGAAACCAACACTCTAAACAGAGACAAACATCCATAATCCATTTGGGAGGGGGATGTAGGCATAGTTTTTTAGGCTATTTCATGCTGATTGGACATGCTGATAATCTTATGGGGACCTAAAGAAAATTTAGAATTATGATCAAGTCTTGACTGAAATACTCTGTGAGGCTTGATCATCTCAGCCAGCAATCTTGAGGCTGTTCTGAATGTAGAACTCAGAAGAAACTCCAACAGAGGGCCTCTGAAGTGTTGGATCAACTGGGCCATCTGCTTCTATCAGAGAATATTCAGGGGATCTTCTTTGGTCAAACATGATTTTTCTTAGCCCCAAATGAATTCACAGTCTCTCATTTCCCATGGAAACAAAAGCAAAACCTCTTCTCCAGAATAATGTATCTTTGACTTAAATTTTGAAGTCAAGGCATTTCCAGAATATAAATGTTGTATTAATCCAGCAACATTTATAATCAAATGTAGTTTAGCAACTGTTGCTTCTTCCTCAGCTATCAAACAATTCAAAGACAACACAATAACATTCAGTATTCAGATTCTCTGTGTATTTTCCATCTTTTCATGGCTTTATTTTAAATTCCATTTCTTTTATTTTTGAGACGGGGTTGGTTTCCCTGTGTATCCTTGACGGTCCTGGAAATAGCTCTGTAGACCAGGCTGTTCTTGAACTCTCATAAATCTGCCTCCAAGTGCTGGGATTAAAGGTGTATACCACCATACCCAACTACTTGTATGTGGTGTGTGTGTGTGTGTGTGTGTTGCATATGTGTGTGGTGTGTGTATGTGTAGTGTGTGTATGTGTAGCATATGTGTGTATGTGGTGTGTGTATGTGCGTGCGTGCGTGTGTGAGAGGGAGAGAGAGAGAGAGAGAGAGAGAGAGAGAGAGAGAGAGGTCAGAGGACAATTTTCAGAAGTTCTGTCTTACTTTCCAACCCATTTAAGCAGAGTCATTCTTGTTTATGCTGCTTTTTTTTTTTTTTTTTTATCTATGCCACACTAGCTGGTCAGAGTGTCTGGGCAATTCTCCTGTCTCAGCTGCCAATCTCAGCACAGGAGTGCTGGCACTGCAAGTGCATTTCGTCCCTTCCAGCTTCTTATAGGATCAAGCTTAGGACATCACACTTGCCCCGTATGAGTTTCTACCAGCTCCACCAGCTCCACTGCCCCATATTACTTTCTTTTATTCTTTCTATTCATTTATCCATTCTTTATCCTATCCTCGTTCTTCTTCCTCTTCCTTGTTATTTTTCTTCTTCTCTTGCTCCCCTTCCTCCCTTCATTTTGTTTAATTTACTTTCTGTTCTGAAGCTCTTTCTCCCCCTTGCTCATTCCTTTCTCTTCAGAAATCTGTCAGCATTTCCTGAGAGAACCTTTCATTGTTCCCTGTCACTTCCTTACACCTGGGTAGCCGTTCCATGTCTTCTGCCTTGGAGGGCCATCTTCAGATGCCAGCTTGCCTGTGTACAGCTCCCATGTTGCCTCTGGAACCCTTTTCTGGCTTTTTAGTCTGTTAGGTACTCTTCTTTTGTTTTCATGGAACTATGGACTCAACAGAAACTGCTTGTGCTCCATTATTCTTATCTGTTTACACGTGTTTAAAAAATTTAGTTCTCTCTCTCTCTCTCTCTCTGTGTGTGTGTGTGTGTGTGTGTGTGTGTGTGTGTTTGTGGTGGGGGGCACATTGTACATGTGCATGCAGTTGCCTGACGACAAAGGAAGGCACCTGATCTTACTGGGGCTAGATATACCTGACATTGGTTCTAGGAACTGAACTCAGATCCTCTACAAGAGAAATATGTGTTATTTAATGCTGAGCTGTCTGTCTAGCCACATGTGTGAGATTTTTCTGTTAAATCACAGACATTGGTCTGTTCTGGACTATCATTTCCTGCTGATTCCCAGTGCTTTTCAACTAATACGGGTGCTACAAACAACCTCTTTCATTGGAAAATATTCGGTACTTTAAGGGATTAAACTCAGTTTTCTTGTTAAAATTCCTCTTTCATTTTCCCTAGATTTTCATTTTTTTTTTTTTTTTTTTTTTTTTTTTTTTTTTTTTTTTGTCAGTGGGCAGTAGCCATGTTGGGCTTATGGGCACCAGGCCAATGCTCCACACTGAGTTTTGTCTCTGGCCTCTGTTCCCTTGCAGCACTTGCGATTCTTATGATTTCCATGTAGAGCAGTAGGGAGAGACAGACCAAACTTAGAATTGCCCTGGGAGGAGCACTCTTGCACTCTATTTTCTTATCTCCCATAAAAGGTGGACTTCCACATTATTTTTACAGTATTTTTGTGTGTGCCTGTATGTTGTGTGATGGTATATAGAAATGTCTGTGTATGGATCTGTACAGATGTACCCTAGAAGACCACTTCTCTACCTTATACTCTCGAGACAGGGTTTCTCATTGAACCTGGGGTTGGGCTGCTGGCCCCCAGGTCAGATAGCCTTCTCTGTGTGCTCTTCAAGGTACTTACTGGCTTCAAAGGAACAAAAGCAGCTGTGCCTGGCTTTGTAGGAGAGTTCATACTAGTGGCAAACACTTTTACCTGCTGAGGGCCATCCAATCACCCTGGCCTCATACTCTTGTTGAGATTAGCTTTATGACACTGGTATTCTGTCGTTCCAGATACCAGGTAACAGCAGAACAACTTGTTAAGATTTACAGAGACTGAAACTGCAATACAAAATTGAAGTAAACTATCTCTGTGATCCTCAATAACTGATATTTTTAAAGATGTGCACAATAAAGAATCGACACTGTGACTCTTAAATGTGCCTCTTAGAATACATTAAATGATGACCACCCCTCCCACATAGCTGACTATTATAAATCTGTATAAGAAAAGGATTCATGGGGCTTGTTATGGTGACGCTGACAAGAACACGCTGCAGGGATAAGCCTCGCGGAGAGATCCTCGTGGGGAGATTTGTTGCTGAAATCTTATTCTCTATCAGCTATGTATCACTGTATCACAGGTGGTCTTCTGGGCTGTGTTTTCGGAGCTCTCTGCGTGCAGAGACATTCCGTATGCATCTTAGCAGGTTCACTTTGGGTCTCAATACTCTTAACCTAGTCCCCCCCCCCCTTACAGATTTCTTCAAATAATTTGATTGTCCATCATTTTCACAGTGATTTTCATGCAATAACTTAGCTTTTTATTTTTAAGGTTTTACATCTTGACTATCAGCCCATAACCCCAAGTCCTCTCCAATTAGGCCCTCATTCTTTTCTCTGTTGCCATCAATTATCGTACTTGAAAATGAACCACATCTGAGGGAGAGCTTGTGTGTGGTTTAAACAGCTCCCTTCTCGGCTGCTTTGAAAGCACCACACGTACTAAAGTGTCGTTTTAAGAGTTTTGAGGCTTTCTTTTCCTTTGACGTATTCCTTTAGATATTATTTTAGTCATTTTTAATGCATATTATTAGGAGGAAACAAATGAATTCATCCAGACCATGAAAAACAATCTTTTAATGTTTTTCAATTCTCCTGTGTAATATTTCTGTTTAACAATGTATAATAAATTATTTTAAAAATCCATGGAAAATACTACATGGAAGGAATAGATTTTTTTTTTAACTGGATAATTTTAAATTGAAATCAAAGCAGAATAACTCCGATCACTATTTTCAGGGGTAAATAAGCTAAAATATGTTTTTGTTTGTTTTTCCTGTGTGTGTTATGTATCTTTTGGGGGCTGTTTTCTATGTATAAGTTTGATTTGCATTTGGAAGGTTAAATGACCATTTGCTTTTGTATAAAAGACACAGTTAAGGGCTTTTTTTTTTTTCCTGACTTTTATGAAGGTCAAAACAATGAGAGACTTGCGGCAACTAATTATGGCTCCTTATTCCAGGTGGCTCCGGGGTGTTGGAGAGAACTCACTGTCTGTACTCAATCACATCATCCCTTCAGCCCAAATGCAGGGAGTCCTGACATACTCCAAATATTAGTAACACATTCTTCTTGTAGTCCAGAAAGAATATAAATAGATCATTAGCTTGGTAACAGCAAATGGAACCTTTCAGTTATGTTAAGAGTACTGTTTGAACAAAGTGTGTTGAATTTGCCACTGATGTCATCACTTCCCATCTATTTGATCTATTAATCATGCTGGCAGGATAAGTTCACCGGATGGGTCACTTTATTAAACAGTCTTTTATTCCTGTGGCTGTTACTTGGGAGTGTACTGTCTAATATAGTACTTCATGATCACATGTAGCTCATTAGATTAAATTAAATTGATGAAAATTAAGGAAACATATGAATTAAATTAAGAACAAGTTATTTTCTCTACCTTTATTTTAATACCCACACATGACTCATGTCCATCCTTGGCACAAGGAATAATATGCAACTTTTTCATTGCCTTGGAAAATTCCATTTCATCTAGAGTTCTCACTTGCTGCTTATAATAATCCAATTAAATCGCAAAATGTACAGCATTAGCTATGTTCATAGAGAGCGGGAGCAAGTCCTAGGAGGCTACTGTGTTTGTTCACAGAATTTGGAGAACTTCTAGAAGCAGATAAATGCGTGCAAATGTAACTGCCGTTCAAGTTTTTATACAGAATCTTTCCTCTTAAGTATCTTTAAGTCAAAGAGTTGGTCTAGCTTTCTCATCTTATATTTATAATGCATATCCCAGAGCCCAACATGAGTCAAATGCTAAGGAGATAGAGAAGTACATGTTAGGTTCAAAATGAACATACAGCTGTATAGTTTTAACTTGTAAATATATACATAAAAGCTTTGTATGTCAATATATTGTAGTTTTAAATGTTGGTTAGTCAAGGAAGAAAGACAGGAAATTAAGTTCTGCTCTTTGTCTCCTCTTTCATATAATCATAACTAGAAAAAAAGGTTTTTTCTCCAACTATTGCTGGGTTCTAACATTTGAGAAGCGTGCAGTGATTCTGTGTACAAGAGCTGCTGCCTGATAATATGCTTTAGTAAACTGTTGCTGTAAGTTCTTAACTGTTCTTACAGTGTATTTGTGTTTAACTAAGAAAGGAGATCAAAACTAACACTTGTAAGTACCAAAAATAAAGTCAGTAGGCAGTAGACATGAATAGTGTATCTTTAAAAAGTTTTTTTTAAAGAGGTTGCCAAATAATGAATATCAGATATGTTTTACTGTGACATGTGTAAATGTGCCAGTGAGGAAAGAATTACACAAATAGTGTCTAGATCTTCTTTGGGGGAAAAATGAATAGAATACTAAGAAATTACATTTTCCTTAAAAGTCTTAAGTAATGTGATTCCCATGCTATTTTGCTTTCAGTAGTGTATAATACCAAAATGATTTACTGGTATTAACCAAAAAAGCAAATTTGTAATCTATAGGATATCGAAGGGATTGCCCTTTTCTGCGAAGTAAGATCTGTGAGTTTTCTTTGTTGCTTAGGTTGCGTGTAAAAGACTTCCATAGTGGGAATGTATTCACAGCATAATTCAGGTTTTAGTTTAGACCTGTACTAAATAGTGGAATTGTCATGTCCACTTCTATAGGTAAAGAAACACTTCTCTTAGACACATTGTCAGCACCAACTCCACAGACCCAATCCAGTTTGCAAAGTTTGTTCATCAGCAGTGAAAATCCTTTATTGATAATTATGCATAAACTTTTTTATTCATGGTTAGAAACGCAAGCTCAAAAGGGCTGCTGACATGCCTAGAAATAGTGAATATTTAGTTCAGAATCATATGTGTGCTTATTGTTCAACTCCTTTGGTGTGGCTATGCAATGGGACTTACAGATTGCAAAATCAAAAGTAGAGATGATCTTGGTAGATTCTCAGGAATCTCACTTGTGTGAGCAGAAGTTGAGAAGTCCATTATGTTCAGGAACTCAGCATCTTTAAGCAATGTCGTAGTTAAAACAGTAAAAATCTTCATCTCTAGATTTTTGTACTTTGTATTTATTCTTATGATAAAACAGTAATATTTCAGTATTTACGCCTTTGATTCAAGTTAAAATCACCAAAGTACTTGAAAATAGCATGGCACCTAGTGCTTGATTCTTTAAGAAACTAAGGTTGCTTCTCAATTCTACTGAATCGGGAAGTTTTGGTGGAAGTTTTGCAATGTACCTAGTTTTAGTGCAACTCTCAGCTCCTTTTGATCAGAGTTAGGATGCTGCTGTAGATAGTTTTTCTGAAGGAATCTATTTCAGCCATCTTTCGGATTGTTTATCTCAGATATTTTGCCTTAGAGGGTGTTCCTTCGTTGCTTCTCTTGGCTCAGTGATCCTGTTCTTGGTAGAGCGAAAACTTGTGTACTTAGGTTTTGAGTATATATGATGTATATGTGTTAATCACATGCGTGCATTTCACCATCATCTTTTGATTAAGAGTTGGAAACAGCCAAAGTCTTATCCTAATGTAAAGTCAGTATCTGGTTATTTATGTGCTAGTGTTGATTTCCTAGAACTGTAGTGCTGGACATGAATTTAGAAGTTACCCCAACTGACCAACGAGGTTAAGCCTTTTTAGGAAGCAAATGAAAGCATCCATTTTAGTTCCATACAGTGGAGATGCAAACATTCTGGAATGCACTACAGCATACAATTTGCATTTTAAGTAGAGCCTTCAAGTGATTTCGCGAAGCCTGAGATTTTTCTCATGGATGATTTGTATATGAGCAGTGATCACACATGTCATTTTTGAGCAGCTGTTGAAGAAGGAGGAACATGATTTTGCCACTTGTTTTATACTTTACATCTGGTTGTTGGAAAAATTAAAAAAAAAATCACTGATGTTTGAAGGAAGAATTTCTCTTCCCCTTCATTCCTACTTTTTTTCCTTCCTTCCTTCTCTCCTTCCTTCCTTCCTTCCTCCCTTCTTCCTCACTTCCTCCTTCTTACCTTCCTTTTTCCTTTCTTCTTTCCTTCTTTTTTCTTTCTTTTTTCTAAGATTCACCCCCCCCCCCCGATTTCAGTGAGCAATTTAATTTTAGACCATGAGATTTGGATCAATGTGATGACTGAGGTATATTCTCAGGTGTGGCCTGAGAAGGGAGGAAGGTTTCCTTATACGGTGCCTTTGAAGACCTACATATGACCAATAAAAGTAATCTTCCATCTTTCTTTCTTTTTCTATTTTTGAAATAGAGTCTGCCTATTAAGGCTAGGGTGGTCTTGAACTCTCCATTGTCCTATCTCTGTCTTCTGAGTGTTGGGATTCTATTTTTTTTTTTTTTTTTTTTTTTTTTTTTTGTTTTTCGAGACAGGGTTTCCCTGTAGTTTCTAAAGCCTGTCCTGGAACTAGCTCTTGTAGACCAGGCTGGCCTTGAACTCAGAGATCCGCCTGCCTCTGCCTCCCAAGTGCTGGGATTAAAGGCGTGTGCCACCACCGCCCGGCAAGGGATTCTATTGTATACTAACATGCCTGGCTTACTGTACAACTCAAGTTCAGCAGAGACAGTAGAACTTGAGAGATGTATGTAGGGCATTGCCTTATTTAACCTTTAATTTTAATCCTTTGATCCATTCACAGGAGGAGATGGTGGCTCTTAGCTATTACATAGAGTCTTAACAAAATAGGGCCCTGGTTTCTCTCCATCTCTTGTCTGAGAGACGTTTGAGATTCTTTGTATGTATTTCATTCTTGCTCACTTCATTTTATTTTTTTTTCATTGCTCACGATTAAGCTTCTGTTAGAAGACCAGCTATGTGGTCACTTTAGGACCTGTGTTTCATCTAAAACAGAGCCCTCCTCTTTGCCTCTAGCCTCCATTCCATAGGAACAGGGTGTCACATTTCTTTGGAGAATCTCTTCAATGAATAAACTCAGAGTCACTGCCTCTGGTTTTGATAGCAACCCTTAGCTGTTCAAAAGGCAAAACTTTGCAATTTGGGTGTTTCTGCAGTCATACAGAACCACCCCACTCAGTTGAAAATAGATTTCTTAAAATTTTTATTATTTGGATGTTTGAACTAGCTATAGTACTTTTATTACGTAACTTCATCCTCTGTCCTAAAATGAGGCACTCAATTGAGAAAGAAGAATCCCCTTCCTATAGTTCAAGCCATTTCCTAACAAGTTGGAAAAGTACTGTCATCTTAGAAAAATGTTGAATACTTGACAATACCTCTCCCTTCCAGAGAACAGACTGGATTTATGGCACATCTAAAGTAACTTCCATCTCTTCCACACTCCAGGTCACTTCAGGTGGAACCTTCATTGGCATTGGACGGAAAACTCCAGATTGCCAAGGCAACACCAAGTATTTCCGCTGCAAATTCTGCAATTTCACTTATATGGGCAACTCATCAACCGAACTAGAACAACATTTTCTTCAGACTCACCCGAATAAAATAAAAGTTTCTCTCCCATCCTCCGAGGGTGCAAAACCTTCCGAGAAAAACTCAAACAAGTCCATCCCTGCGCTTCGAGCCAGCGACTCTGGAGACTTTGGAAAGTGGCAGGACAAGATCACAGTCAAGGCGGGAGACGACACCCCTGTCGGCTACTCCGTGCCCATCAAGTCCCTCGATTCCTCAAGACAAAATGGTACAGAGGCCACCAGTTACTACTGGTGCAAATTTTGTAGTTTCAGCTGTGAGTCATCTAGCTCCCTTAAGCTGCTGGAACATTACGGCAAGCAGCACGGAGCAATGCTCTCAGGCGGCCTTAATCCAGAGCTGAATGACAAGCTGCCCAGGGGCTCTGTTATTAATCAGAATGATCTAGCCAAAAGCGTAGAAGGAGAGCCATTGACCAAGCCAGAAAAGGGCTTGAGTGGGGCTAAAAAGAAGGACTTCCCCAGCAAGGGAGCAGAGGACAATATGGTAACAAGCTATAACTGTCAGTTCTGTGACTTTAGATATTCCAAAAGCCATGGCCCCGATGTGATTGTAGTGGGTCCACTTCTCCGTCACTATCAACAGCTCCATAACATTCATAAGTGTACCATTAAGCACTGTCCATTCTGTCCCAGAGGCCTCTGCAGCCCTGAAAAGCACCTTGGAGAAATTACTTACCCGTTTGCTTGTAGAAAGAGTAATTGTTCTCACTGTGCTCTCTTGCTGTTGCACTTGTCTCCTGGGGTGGCCGGAAGTTCCCGAGTCAAACACCAGTGCCACCAGTGTTCCTTCTCTACCCCCGATGTAGATGTGCTCCTCTTTCACTATGAGACCATGCACGAGCCCCCAGCGCCCGATGTCAAGCAAGAGGCAAACCATCTGCTAGGATCCGAGGGGCAGCAGGCTGTCAAGGAAAGCAAAGAGCACTCGTGCACAAAATGCGATTTTATGACCCAGGTGGAAGAAGAGATTTCTAGACACTACAGGTAAGTGCGCCGGGCCCCGAAAGACTAGGATCATAGAACCCAGAGGGGTGCGGGGATTGGTGGGTCTTCATCTGATGTGGCTGAACGCCTGCACGAGAGTCACCAAGAAGTTCTTCTGTAGCATAGCAGATGGCATGCTTATTAGTATGATGACCTCAGATTTTAATTTAGTCATGTGTTCTCATGTTTCCTAAGTGTTTTATACTGCTCGTGGAGGGCATTCCCAAGTTCTCAGTGAAGTGGATCATGAGTTTACTAATTTAGCTAGTATGACTCTGCCTCCTGTAATTGAAGGAACAGCTCCCAAATGAGAGGTTCGTTTAGAATATATTTTATTCTCTGGAAGCAATCTGTTTGAGATGCTTGGTTGCTCAGTTTTCTTTTCGAATGAGATTGGACATTCTTCCCAGTGCTCATTCTTGCAATATATCCTTGATTGCCATACAAACCATAATGTTGAGGTGAGATTTTGTTAATAGATACGATTTTTATTATGCTATCACTTGTTGTGGGCAGATAAAACAGGTTATTTTATATTCATTCACATATACAACACAATGCATTCCTTCTACTTATTTGATTCCCCTTATAAGTCTTAACTTCCCAAGTTTCCCGTTCCTATTTTCTACAGAGAAGTTTACATTAACCACTCTTTTAATATATGCATTTACTTCTGCATTTTGGAAGTGTACATTGTACTGGGCACTGTCTGTACAGGAGTACATAAGCTAGGCACAGTCACTGGCCATATGGTGCTGACACTTTAGTAGGGAGGACAAGGCCCCTACAGATCGTCAGGATCGGGAAGTGCCATCAAAACAGAGGAACAGAAGGCTGTGCACGAAATGAACATAGGAAGAGCATAGCTTAATAATGGCAAGTCAGGAAATGCCTTCCCAAGGAAGACAAGCTGAAGCCGAGACCTGGTTAGATCCCAAAATGATAGTCAAGTCTTGGAGATACAAGGTGTGCAGAGTTGAGCATTTATTGGTTGCTTTATTGTTATT
The DNA here is from genome assembly GCF_903992535.2 of Arvicola amphibius. Classification (NCBI taxonomy): domain Eukaryota; kingdom Metazoa; phylum Chordata; class Mammalia; order Rodentia; family Cricetidae; genus Arvicola; species Arvicola amphibius. Next base: position 13,276,301 of record NC_052055.2, on the reverse strand, counting down.
GTTGCTATTCTGCCTCTAACACACCAAAGAGAAAAGTTTATTTGCTTTCTTCTTGTTATTGTTTATTTATTTACTTTCCTATTTTATTTATTCGACAAGGTCACACCGTACTCCAAGCTGAGCATCACTCTCTGGATAGCACAGGTTGATGTCAAACTATTGTCAGTGTTCCTGCCTTGGTGCTTCCCACATGTTGAGGTTAGAGGAGTGAGCCATTGTCGTCAGCTTTCACTTACTATTTGATGGGCTTTTAAAGATTTCTAAAAACAACTGATTATTTTTGGCTTTTTTTAAAAAAAAATTCCGAGATTTTAAACAATGCCTTTCATTCTTTTTGGAGGTTCTATGTTAGTGGCATAGCATGTATATCTTCTCAATTATCAGCAATGAAGTGGTTCATGTCCAACAATAGGCTAATAATGTTAGATGTTAATTTGAAGGGCATCCTAATGTTCACAGTGAATCAAAATGTTCAGAAAACACTTACTTGAGATTTGCACTGTTTAATTTATAAGGTCAGTCTTAGGAAAGACACAGTCCTGCGATCAAATATGTTTTCACACTTGCGATGAGTATTTCTGTCTTCTCCGATGATGTTAGCTGCATGTTAATTTATTTCTGGGTGAGCAAGCCCAAGCTTTTTCTTGACTTTCACTAATGTGGATGTGGAGGTATGGGTGCGTTTGTACATATTTTGCACATATAGTTGTGAAGTGGTGTAAAACTTAGGTGATCTAGTAGTTTTTTAAAGGGGGTGGCTGTTTTGAAGAAATCCTCGTTACTTCAATTATGAAGAAAATAGAATAAGTACACAAATATATGCACATATGTGCATATGTTTGTGCAGTATGTGCATATATGTATGCATGCATATTCACACACACACACACAACAGAGTTGACTGATAGACCTAGCAAACAGATGAGTTGGGGTAACAAATTTTCTTCAGGACTCTAAGTCATTACTTAAAGCTTTGTCTGAGAAAACCCAGCATATTCTTAGATAAAGAAAACAATCTTTGGAGATATGAAAAGTTTCCATAAAAGAGATTTCTCAATAATGTCAGGATTTAGTTGATTCTCAGTAATTAAAGTAACCTCTACCAGGATGAGACTATTCTCTCCTGCCCTGCACTGTATCTGTGAAGTATAACACATGCACATGCATAGATCTTTGCAAATGTCTTTATGCAAATGGAATTCCCAGAAGCATTTGCTTTCATAGTAGTTTCCAATACACTGAGAGCTCCAAGGTGAGTTACATTTTAATCTTTCATTACATAGTTCTAGACTAAGGAGGAACTAAGGGTATATGCCAAAGGCAGTTGTATTTTGGCTTTGAATCTAAGTAAAGCTCCCAGCACTTTACTAGTTAAGAAATTAAATAGAGTATGTCCCTAGGTACTTTAATAACACATACTTTTAAATCCTGACATAATTTTGTTGATCTAAGCACCTTTTCTATTGGAGATAGATTTGTACTATCTGGGAGTTTTTCTAGAATTTTTTGAAATTTGGAATCTTATGATTTCAGAGTCATAATCCATGACTCTGAAGTATAAGGAAGTGTCACTAAATGTTGGTCACATTAGAAGCCTTAGGGATGAAAAACGAAACAGTCTTGCAGTTGCTTCAAACTCAAACTGCTGTGGAAGTACCTGCTGCAAATGCCACATTTTAAAAATAGGTTAACAGGTCATCTCACCTTATCTCATTTCTATCTTTCTAGATTACGCTCTATTTATTTATCTTAACCCTGTTAGGGAGCCTCTACTATCATTTGATGTTATTGTGATGGAAGAGTCTAGGCTTTGAGTATTTTATGTGCAAGTCCGAAACTGTCACAAAAATCAGCATATTCTTCTAATTGTACAGTGTGTGTGAAATACTTTACATCTGAAACAGTTGACGTGAAACTCGGAGAAGCTCAGTGTGGATTCCATGTATACACACTTTCCATAAGAGTCGGATTGTTCTGAGTGGAGCTGAAATATTATCCATTCAGTAAATGGAAATGGTCCAGTTAGCATCCTTCCTTAGTGTTTTTGCATACTTATAATATCCCCCAACTCACCCAGGGCTGTAAGGTATTTTCCATGCATGAATCTGCTTCTCTTGCATTAGTTATTTTATTTATTTAACACTCAATAGACATTGCCTCTCTTTTCTATTGGTTACCATCTTTCTCAAAATAGCCAGTGTTATCATTTATGTTTCAGTCCTAAGTAGGACAAAAGACTTACAAAGCAAGTGTAAACAACCATCCTAGTGAAAATCTACTTTTAATGCATTGCCAGACTTCCCCAAATTAAGGGGGAATTTCCGAAGCTTATTCTTTACTTCACTCAGAATGAGCTCAGCCATAGGGAGGGAGAAGTGAAAAGCAAGTGTGGCATGTGAGGTTGCACAGAGGACAAATGCTTGGATGTCTGCTGGATGTGGCCAAGACTGGTGTGGGGTCATCTGCAGGGAGAGGCTGAAGTTGCGAGTTCCACTTTAACGTTGCTGCTGATTAGATTATTTCCACATTCAGTGCTCTTCTGTTCTCTATCAGAAGTAAATGTAAATTTGTTTATAGAAAAGGCATCAATTTTTGCTTACAAAGTTGTCATGTTTTGTATCCACTCACTGTTACAAAGTTTGGTGTGCAGACAGAGCAGATCCATTGTATGTGAGAAAAATGGAAAGCAGAAATGATAGATTCAGATACATAAGAACTTTAGATAAAGGGGTTTTCGGTTATGATGTCATATCATAATTGTTACATGTTTAAGAAAGGAAAAATTGCTATTTAAAATCATCATGCATTGTGAAACTATAAATTTATGAGGGATGTCAATGAACAAATACCATTCCTAACCATGATCATTGAAAATTAAAGAAAACAAATAGAATAATTAACAGATTAGGTAATGATAAAAAGCCAGTGACCTTATCACAATGAGATATTAGAATAATATTTTTTGAATAAACATTTATTTATTTAAATATTTAATTAATTTAATAATTTAACTGGTATGGGTGTTTTGTCTGCATGTTTGTGTATGCAACGTGTTTTCTTGATGACCCTAGTTGCCAGAAGAAGGTGTTGGATTTTCTGGGTCTGGAGTTCCAGACTGTGAGACCTCACGTGGATGCTAGGAATCAGACCTGGGTCTCTGAAAGAGCAATCCGTGTGCCTAAGTGCTGAGACATCTCTCAAGACCCATCGAGAAAGTTTTGAAGATACAGCAAGGAAGTAGAAAATCTGAAACCAGATAGTAAAATATTGAAATACCATGGGATCTTTACAGATACACAACTAATCAGAATCTTAGAAGGAAAGAATAAAGAGAATGGCACAGATGTTATACAGTCAATATTTGAGGGGAACAATGAGAATATTTTCTAGTGCTCCCTGATGAAAGATATAAATGCGTAGACTCAAAGAAGCATAACACACACTAAGCAAAATATATTACATACAGATAAACTTCTCCACAGTTATATTATTGCTGAAGTAAAAAGCCAAGATCCTTCAGAGCAGCTACCAACAAACAATGAAGTACTTAGAAAGGAGAAGTCATTTGGCATGCTCTCTTTGGTGAAGTTGGAAACCGGAAGCAGGGGGAATATTGCCAAATAAATCAACTTAGTACTTACCCAGACAGTCTCCTAGGGATAAAAGCAAGAAATGTTCAGATAAGACCTGGGAAATCTCTCTTTCACAGTTACCTGTCCGTTGTGATATTTGTGAATATATTTAAACGTGTTGTTTGTACATTTCAGTCTGAAATAATTAACACTGGATGTAGAATATGGTCAGAGCAATGTGGATATAGCTTAGCATTTATCTTTGAAAAGCGTCAGTGAAAGAATATGGATGATGTGCGCTATTCCTATTGAAAAACAGATATTTATATTAAGGAAATCTGAAAATAGCAAGTCTACTGTGCATGAGTACAGTTTCTAGCACAGTGAAGCCCTGGTGTCTGTAATGAAATCTGTGGAGAGTTTATACTATTTAAACAGTGTAACTCAGTGCCTGGACACTCAAATACAGACATAACATTTCAGCTTGAAAGCTGCCCCCCGGGAAACATAAGAATGCTAAGGACATTATAGACCACGGATAAAACAATATGCAGTGTTTTTACCTTTATTTGTAGGTATTAATTATGAAAATTTCCAAAAAGATCCTGAAAGTATGCAACACAGTTATCTAGGCGAGGGCATGTTGCTCAGTGGGAGAGGGCATAACACAGGATGCCCACATCTGAGGGTTCAATCTCTAAGTCTACAAAACACATAAATAAAAACCAAAAAATAAAATAGCTACCATGTCTAAGAATAAGGGGAGTTTTAGACTGGATTTTTCAGTTTATATTAGGAGTTTTTGTTTGCTTTTTTGCTTGTTTGCTTTTTTTTCTTCTTCTGTTTTTCAAGACAGGGTTTCTCTGTTGCTTTGGAGCCTGTCCTGGAACTTCCTCTGTAGACCAGGCTGGCCTGGAGCTCACAGAGATCTGCCTGCCTCTGCCTCTAAGTGCTGGGATTAAAGGTGTGAGACACCATTGTCTGGCTTATATTCAGTTTTATGTTATTTCCTATTCAATGTTTGCTTTTTATTATATTGGAAGACATATTTCTATTTTGACTAATTATTAGGATATATCATCCTTTTAAAATTGAATCATAAATTGGAATTATTTAGGCAGACATGGTGTTTTCTTCTAATACTAATAGGAAGAGGTTTAACCTGTTTGAAGATGCCCACTCCACCATAGATAGTAACTACAAATTAAATATTGATCAGACAATCTCAAAGTAAGAAGTGGATAATTATTTTGCAGGCCGTTTCTCTCGAGTAAAGCCAAATACGTTTACTGGGAGCTTACAGTTTCAGAGGTAGAGAACCCATGACCATCATAACAGGGACCATGTCTTGGCAGGTAGGAGGGTTTGATGCTGATACAGTATCTGTGATCTAGTGATCCAGATGCACGAGGCAGAGAGGGTTAGACAGGCAAGATGTCTTTTGAAACCTCAAAGTCTACCACTTTCTTTAACAAGACCATACCTCCTAATCCTCCCCAAACAACTCCACCAACTGGAGACTAAGTGTTCATGAAGGGCATTTTCATTCAGATCACCACAGCATGAGAGTTTTATCAAGTAAGTAGCATCCTTTACCTGTTTCATTTTATGAAAATATTCCTGATCCTCTTATGAATTATGAAAAGCATAGAAATTAATAAAGAACACTACTTTTAGGTTAAAAGCTAACTGCAAGGTGCAATCTCAGAAGGATACAATATAAATATTTTTTACAGTATGTGACAATTCTATGAAATAGGATAAGCCATTAAACCTTTCCTTCTCACAGAAATTCTAAGACACTGAAATTCAAGTACAAGTTGCTTTTCTATGACAAATTGTTCCCCCTTTCCTGGAGAGAAATGATGAGTTAGATGTTCATTAAATTTCTCTCTTTATTCATCTCTTCATTGTGAGTACAAAAGTCCTATTGAGTCTTTACATTAGAAAGTTCCAGATGTTGCATAAGAGAAACACTAATTTTCCTCTTTGTCAGCCTTCTATAATGCAGGGAGACTATGGAAATATAAAATCCTGTTTGCTTTGGTAGTGTGCGAAGAATGTTTCTTCTTCACTTGACTGAAACATATAGAACTTAAATCCAAACTATATACCACATTCATAGTGTCTTTTAGATTGCCTTAATATAGGTAGACGATTTAATTAAACAATAAACAATAAATAGTACCTCTCAAATTGTACCATGTATGTACTTCTTAATATCTCTCTGTTGTTTCTTGACTCCAAGTTACATCAGCATCACGGACATCCCCAGCCACGTCTTTTTCAACCTTTCTTGTTTTCTGTTTCAATGTGCGCCTCTGTTAAGTTGATTCTCAGAAGGGAGTGATGAGAGATGGATGACACCCATCCTGAGAAGTTCCTGTGAGAATGCTCTGAAAACTGCTGAGTTCCTGGCAGGCTAAGGCAGAGACTGGGCTTCATCCATGTCTCTAGACGATGACTGTGCATGTCAGAGTCTGAAAGGTACCACTCGGTGTTAGAAATATGAATTGAAATGTTCACATCACTCCCAACTTTTGGAAGTAATATCATCTTTTTAATTAGCCCTCTATCGTTTATTTAGACTTGATTCAAGGAGGGACGAATTAGTCCGGTCTCGCGAGAACTTTGAAGCCAAACTTACTGCTTTACAGTTCATCATTACTCTCTTGTCAGGAATGATAGTCGGTGTGTGTCTTAAGATTCCTAAGGAGAGTAAGGGCTTTACCTGTGTTTCCTTAAAGTTAAAAAGATGAGGGATACCTAGTGAGTTTGTGAAGTCATTTAGAATCATGATCCATCTGGTAACATGGTTTTCATGTTAAATACTGGTCCCTGCTTTGGCATCCATTAAACATTTAGGCTCTTAAGTCGTGTCTAGACAGTTTTTCAGGAAGATGAGGCAGCTTTAGAATTGCCTCACATGACCTGTTTTGTAAATGGGCATTGTCCTCATTCTCTTTCTCTATCGCAAGATCTTTTGCAGCCCTCCCGTCTGTGGTTTCACTTTTCATTTTATCAGTAATTTCACTGATTTAAAAATATCGTGAAACGTTTAGGCTTCAGCACCTTGAAAAGCTGAGCTTTGACCCGGGAGTTAGATTTTTGTGGCATCAGCTTCGTGAGTTCTGACTGGCTACGGCCTAATTTCTCCACGTTATTGTCCATAGATGAACTAAATGAACCCTGGACGTGGACGCCTTGTTGTTTTGATATTTCATCCTCAGGTATAACTCATAGCAAGACGCATTTAATGCAGAAACTGTTATAGCCCCTTCCCGATAATTCAACTATATGGTTGTCATGTTCATCCCTGCCTACTGGTCTCCGTGGGCTTCAGAAGTATCCACCCTTCCTGTGATAATCATCAACGCAGTAGGTGACCCTTCCAATGGATTACTCATACTACTTCCTTCTTTGTTATTTCTCTGTCTACAGTCGCCCCTTCCATATCTCAGGTTTGCTAAAATGTGCTCTTCTCCTCTTGCGCTTGATAATTTTATGTCAGCTTGACACAAGCTTTAGTCAACTGAGAGGAAAGGAGCTTAACTGAGAAAATGCCTCCGTAGATTAGGCTGCAGACAAACCTGTAGGGCTTTCTTAACTACTGATTGATCTGGGAAGACCCAGCCATTGTGAATGGTGGTACCTCTTAGCTATGGTCCTGGGTTCTATAAGAAATCAGGCTGAGTAAGTAAGCCATAAGGAGCAAGCCAGGAAGCAGCACTCCTTGGCCTCTACATCAGCTCCTGACTCCTGTTTCCTGCCCGGTTTGAGTTCCTATCCTGACTTCCTCAGATGATGAAATGTAAGCCAAAGAAGCCTTTCCTCCCTAAATTGGTTTGGTCATGGTATTTCATTGCTACAGTAGTAAGCTTAATTAGGACACCTCCTTTTCTCCTCCCAAAAGGACAGCTCCTTCTTGTCCTTTGGATTTGTAGACTTCCCTCATAAAGTTCCTTGACTTTCCTAAGCAACCCTCATATGCCTCTCTTTCATGCCATTATTACCATACATCATTCTCTGTACCTAAATGTTTGTGTATAGTGAAGCTTGCTTGTAAATGCCAAGTAATCAAGGACTTTGAGTTCTTATTTTACCACTATGTAGCTAGAAGTTGGCAAAATGATATATTGATGCTTATCTATAATTGGAGTAACTTCAAGTGATAGCTCATAGAACTTACTGTGCTACCCTTTTGGTTACATGGGGTAAATAAAAAATGCTTCATATGATATTTAGAGAGCTAAGACTTATTAATCAAAGAAAGAATGCCTCATTGCAAAAATTGTGTATTTTTCTGGTATGTTTTTTTTTACAATTAAATACCTATGTTTTATTTAATTAAACATTTATCTTAATAATATAGCAGTTATTTTTCTTTAACAATGGAGATGTTATAACATATGGCAATAAAATGTATTTGTTTATGACTTTTATAAAGAAAGTACACACAGGAAAACCTATACAGACTCCTTTAACAACTTTATCTGTACATCCACTGCCAGACTGTTTGACACCTAGCAGACCTTTAGTATACTCAGTTTCTATGTCTATTTATAGATTATGCAATTTATTTATCATTTTTGTTTTGACACATTATTTTGTAGTCTATATAGGTCAGGTAGTTTTATTTCATTGACTAAATTGATTATAGCATATGCTAGAGAGGAATGTTGTAATCATAGGATATTTTAATATGGGGAAAAGGTGTAAAAAGGAACTCAGCATTAAAAATGTTAATGTATTAATAGTGAAAAAATGCCCGAGTTCAGCTCGGATAAACAAAAGTGGAAAAGCCATTGATGAAATCAGCTTTCAGAACACGAATATCTCACTAATGCAGAGTTGACTATTTTCTATCAAGATAAACAGAGCAGATAACGAAAGTAAACAACCAGTTCTAATGGCAATCGGCTGATCCCCTCATGTGTGTGTATGTGTGTGTGTGTGTGTTTTCATGACTGTGAGTGCTAAAGAAAACTTCAGATTCTTACAAAGGAGTGAGAATGCCTGCTAATTAAATCCCAGTTTCTGGGAGTGGAGAGTGTCGTGTTTCTTTCAGTCTGCCGCATTGCACGAGAGAAGTCAGGTGCATGAGGACTATTTTAGCGCATAGAGCATATTCCCTTCCAAATCCTGGCTTCCCATTGACTCTTTTCTTCCTTCCAGGAGAGCACACAGCTGCTACAAATGTCGCCAGTGCAGCTTCACAGCTGCTGACACCCAGTCACTGTTGGAGCACTTCAACACGGCTCACTGCCAGGACCAGGAAATCACTACTGCTAATGGCGAAGACGATGGCCATGCCATCCCCACCATCAAAGAAGAGCCCAAAATTGACCTCAAGGTCTACAGTCTGCTAAACCCAGACTCTAAAATGGGAGAGACGGTTCCCGAGAGCATAGTCAAGAGGGAGAAACTCGACGACAAGGAAGGGCTGAAGGAGAAAGTCTGGACTGAGAGTTCCAACGATGATCTACGTGGCATGTCTTGGAGGGGGGCTGACATCCTGCGGGGCAGTCCATCCTACACTCAAGCAAGCCTAGGGCTCTTGACGCCTGTGTCCAGCTCCCAAGAGCAGACAAAGACTCTGAGAGACAGCCCCAACGTCGAAGCTGCCCATCTGGCACGACCTATGTATGGCTTGGCCGTCGATACCAAGGGCTTCCTGCAAGGGGCACCTGCTGGTGGCGAGAAGTCTGCCTCCCTCACCCAGCAGTATCCTGCTTCTGGCGAGAGCAAGACCAAGGACGAATCCCAGTCGCTGTTACGGGTAGGAAGGTTTACTTTTTAAAATCATTTCTCTCCTTTGAAGGAAACAAACATTCTCTATATTTAGTTTAATGTGTTGTGTAGTAAAATGAAGTGATCTGTGTTGAGATTTTAGATGCATGAAGGCCAAAGGAGCAGAAAGCAGCCTACAGGTAGGCAGCTGCCTATTTGTCTTTGCTCTCAGCCCTGGTTTGAATGTTGGTTAATCATTCTTGGTGATTATGCAAAGCAACAAAGCTACCTTTGGAGGAGGGAGCTTTCTAATCCCATAAGGATGCTCATCTGGATTCAAATAACTGACTGACTGCTGTTTAAGTTGCTGTGGTCCAGAACACAGTAAGGGAGGTGAGCAGAGATTAAACACTAAGAATGTAAACTCCTGGGCGAGATGTTAATCCAGAAAGTAGCGTTTCTTAAAACACACACACACACACAAAATAACAACAACAACAACAACAACAACACAACGCCTGTAGTTAAGTTGCCAGAGAGAATGAACAGGATGAGAACAATCTAAACACGAATTACTGCCCAAAGCAGAGTTTTTTTGTCTTCCATAATCGCAAGGCCTTTTAGGGAGGAAAACATGGGTGCAGAGGGAAAAAGAATCTCCAAGTAAGGAAAACCTTCATTTTTGTGCACGCATTGTAGACTCAATGTTCTCCAGAAATATTTTAGCTTTTGAAACGTCACAAGCTCCGGGCGTGCCATATGTGTGTTTTGACTAGAGCAGTTAAGTACCCTTCAGCATTTCACCTTCATGCTGAGAAAATTTAGAGATTTCAGGATGGTTTTGAAGCGATGCTCCTACACAGAAGGTACTATCAGAAATTAGCCCCCTTTACCAAAACACCTGGTTAGGAACCGGCATTCACTCAGTCTAGGGCTTTGACCTGTAGGTCAGAGACTGCGGGTCTGTGGTCAAAGACACTGGAGAGAAGTGCTTTGCCGCGAGCTTGGCTGCCCCTTGTCACTTTGCTTCAGATTCTGTGTGTCTCGGTGCTGTGGAGTGGAGTTAAGGAAGGCCCCTTGGAAGTGGTGCAGTTTTAACAAAAAGCAGTTTGTTTTCTTACCTGTAGTTAAGGCCTAGAGCTACAAGGAGTCTTGGACATAGAAGAGGGGGTACCCCTGTTGCCCTGAGAAATAAAGACTTTTTCCTGCTGTTTTGGGCTAGAGCAAATGTTCTCTAGGTAACTTTAGAAACAAAACAAACAGTTCTGTACCCTCCGGGAGCTCCCTTTGCCTAACTGCAGATAGATGCACCTGTCTGACTGTACATCGCCATTCTCAGTGCTCCAAGTCTTTCTGGTCTCATGAGCCTTTTGTGGCTTTTGCTTGAGAGGGAGAATGAGTATCATATATGTTATATATGTTAATATCATCCGGTGACACCTTTAGAATGGGGTACAATTGGGTACTTTCCATTAGAGTCCTTTTTCTTCCTCTTCCATGTAGCTGACATTTCTGCATGGCTCGAAGTTATTCCAGTGTCTTTTTTTTTTTAAAAAAAAAAAAAAAAACTATTTCTGGTGTGTCAGTTTTTCTGCCTCCCTTGTATGCTCAAAGAATTTGGAATGATAAGTAGCTGGCTAAGGAGTCGGATGAAAACCCTATCAGTATTGCGATCAGCCTGAGGATGGTAAAACTTCTGAGAACAATTCGTTCTCTTCAGTTCCTGCACTTCCTTAATTCCCTGACTTTAAGTTTCAATTGCACCATTTCAACTGCCCTTTCACTTCCTCTGCATCAGCAGCTGACGTAGAAGATCTTCTGCACAGCTAAGTCCTCGGTGAATGGCGGAGACCCTAACCTTGTGGTTGATGATTGTTCAAGGCGGCCTTCTACTTTATTTCACAGAGCAGGCGCACACATACTTCTTCAAAGTCAAATACATTGTTCTGTGACTTAAATAAAATTTGACCCTTTGAGATGTGTACTTCTGTGTTTCAATGATTCTTTTAGGACTCCCTGAGTCTACTGACAAAGAGTAAATAGGAAATTGTTTGGAAAAGCTCTATCTCCCCCCAAAATTTGCATTCCAGTTCATAACAGTGGCATAATTATAGTTACAAAGTAGCGGCAAAAATAATTTTGTGGCTGGAGGTCACCACAACATGAGGAACTGTATTGAAGGGTCGCAGCATTAGGAAGGTGCAGTACAATGAGTGGCCAATTTGGTTTATTGTGCAATATTTGGTTTGATCTCTTAACTGAATTTCCAGTTTTGATATATATCTTAGTGAGATTTCAAAGAAACCCATTCACTTTAATAGACAGAGCAGCATTTGACTGAGAAATTGAGGAGTTTCCCAGTTTTGGTGGTGGAATATGGGAGGCTAAGTTATCGTGGCACACATACTATCTGTTCATTCTGGAAGAAAGTACCCAGCAGAATGTCATTACCATGTTTACTAAAGGCAAAAGTAATGCAGTCCACTTGGGTAGTTGTAAAAGCTCAACTAGTATATTTATAAATGCACAATAAAAACATGGAGATGCTCGGCATCTAGGTATAGGATGGAGTATTATTGACTTTTGAGTTTCTGAAGTGCAGTGGGACCTGATGGCAGCCATGTTTATTTACATGTGGAGACCTACTGTTGGCATGGAAGCCAGTTTTTCATTAGCTTATTCCACACAGCATGCAGTCCAGTGTGCTAGTCGATGTTTGTACATAGATTGTTGTTGCTGAGAGAACTTTGAACTGTGCAGGCATGATGTATGCACCGAAAGGAAAAGTTACGTGCGAAAAAGTTGTCCTAGAATGTGTTCAGGACTGCAGCGAAGAAATGGGACATTTTTAATGACTAGGCCAAATGCATGGAGCTTTCTTTCATCAAATCAGTGCTGCTTTCAAGATATTCCTCTGATAACATGTTTTTAAATTTTTCTTTAATGAATGCATTTTTACTGGGTCTAGTGGTAGTGGCTTGCTCCATTCCTGCAAGTGTAGAAGGAAGTGTCTCGTGAAGACTGTGCTTTTCACAACATTCCTTTCATTAGCGTCAGCCCTTCTTCTTATTTCTTTATTGGCTTGTTTTTGTTGTGTCTCAGTCTGGAGCAGAAGTGGCCTTTGTTTGGGACTTTCAGGCCTTTTGTGTATGTTCTCATTTAGTGAATGTCCTCTCATTTTCACTTTATGAAGAATAGGAGAGATGTGTAAAGAATGTTAAGTTGTTCAGGCCGCCTTTGTGAAGCACTCAGCTTAGATGAACAACAAATTGGCCAGAGTTTCCCTCTGTAAATTGCTTTTTGAAAAGGTAGAGTTTTTCTTGCATATCCGTCAATCAATATTAGTATACTTTTGAATAGTTTATGAGTTTGAATATTAAGGCATGTTTTGCTAAATAAAACTTTTGTTATATTTCTTGTTAAAATGGTTCACAGTTACATGCAATCTTTGCCTTTTAAAAACTTTATTCCTAAAAACAAAAACAAAACAAAAAAAAAAAAACCCTTATTCCTGAAGTGGTCACCAAAGTTTAATAAAGACAAACCCACCCAGTAATTTTATTTATATTTAAATCTGACCATGAGAAGAACTTAGTATCTTCAACATTACTCTTGCCAAAGTAGGATAATCAATTAGTTACATGTTTTCCCATACCTTTATTCCTCCATATTTAAATGGTAGATTATTTTCTGATTGACTTATGTACAATTTTGCACCCTTTTTCATAACCATTTCTTTTATGATATATTTCTAAAAATGTGTGTATATGTGTATTCAGTTTTAGGGAAATACATATAACAAATGTAATCATATTCTTCTTTTATAAATTCCTCTTTTATCCTTCTGGATTTTATTCTTGTAGTAGAATTTTTAAAGTTATTTTTATGTCACAGATATCTGCCGTGTGAATAGGAAGAAAAAAATTGTTCCTTAAATATCACAAAGATTTTGTCACTATCAAATGGAGTTTTTTTTTTTTTTTTTTTTTTTTTTTTTTTTAAACAAATGCATAGGTAAGTGTAGTGGGTGAATCTAGAGGAGGAAGTAGGACAATCCGTTTGTTGAGATAGTGCCCTGCTTACATGTGTAGGCGGAAATTCTATCTTAGGGTTGAGCACCAAAGTTATTAGGAACTTTCTTCAGCACACCCAGGGAAAACCGAGCCACAGTGAGGTTGATTTAGGTTTATAGCTTCGACAATCCTTATTGAAGTTTATTGGTTTTAAGGTCTATATTCTGCACTGCATTGGCGTTCCTGGAGACTTTCAGCTGTGGGCCTCTGGGAGGCATTGAGTTCCGGGGTTGGCCCCTGCTTGTCAAAGGCCAGCCTGCAGGAAACCCAAACATCTATCTCTGACCCAGGATCTACTTATGGCCTTCTTCCTCTCAGCACTGCTGTGTGGCTCAGTTAATTAGTGTTTGTCAGTGCCTTTGAGACCGGCAGATTCAGAGTGCCTGATAAGCCAAGGGAGTGTGATTATTCGCTCGTCTTGTAAAGGTGATACCTAGGCGGTACAAAGCGGCCTTATTTCCGCCTTTCTTTAGCAGTGTTACATTTAAAGTCTAAAGGCTGCTGATACCGGACAGTCCATTCAGATGCAAAAATGTTCTTTTGGGGACAGTCTGCTGGCAGCCATACAAACGAGACCCCGTGATGAACACCTTTACAGCATTTGATATGAGATCTCGGGACCATTTTAAAATTAAAGGTGATCTGAAGTTAAAAGATACATTGTTTTGCTTCCTATTTAATGAAAGCAAAACCAAAATCTAAATCATCCTACAGTAAAAATTGACGTAATGTCGATGTAAATAATCGTTTTTCTGATCACCTTTGAATTTTTTTTTACATGTACATATCCCAGCACACACGGAATGAGACGCCATCAGAAGCACATAGAAATAATCCTTGCCTAAAGGAGAAAGAAAACATACTAAATATTATTTTTTTTCTATTCAGATATTGTATAATTCTTGTATAGTTCTCTGCCTGTGCCTTGTGTTTGATGCATTTTCCGGGTGACATCTATTATGATCTAAATCCATATATTTTGGCCTTTTTAAATATTAAGCCCACGAATTGAACTTAGTAGTTCATAATAATGAGTATGGCCATTTTAATTATTTTACTAAGTAAGAGTCAGGTAGTCCCCGCCCCTTTACTAGTTTTTAATCTTTTACAATATAATATAATTTTTGAGGATAAAAAATAATGAGATGGCACATATATATGCAAGTTTGATTTTGTTAGTTTTACTAATGAGGTTTCCGGTAGCCTAATTTTATTTTGTAATTTAGCTTCATTGGCTCTTTGTAAAAGCATTCTCGCACTCCTAAAACATGCTTTGTTGTAAATTAGACTCTCTGTGAAGTCTGGCGCGGATTCCAAGCCAAGGGAAGCTGATATGTCTCAGTGTCCTGTGCGGGTTTGTAGTCAGTGTGCAGCGGTGGTGTCCCTTACTACAGTATCTGTTTGTTATTTCCTGTAGGAATACCTTCTGCTTGTCTCCTTTCCCCCACCCCTCCTCCACTGACTGAGGCAGTAGGCACCAGGAATCCCAAAGGAAACCACTGTTGAGTTTATTTAGATGCGGGAGGGGGATACTATACAGGTAGCCCACATTTGAGGCATACAGAGAGCTGCACAGTGATTCGGAAGTGTGTCAGCCATCAGACATCCTGATATGAATCTAGCGCTCTCTCTCTCTCTCTCTCTCTCTCTCTCTCTCTCTCTCTCTCTCTCTCTTTTGGCCATGACTAATCTAAATGTAAACTAATAGTTTACTTTAAAATAACCATACTCTGAATAATATGTGATTATTTTGGGTTTCATTACTGTTTGCAGCAGAAAAGTAAACAATATCTTCATTATTATTTTCTCTTTGATTTTTCTCTGTCCATAGGCTTTGCTTAAGAACTTTTAAAGATTAGTAGGCAAGGGTGATGGTTATGTGATTAGTCTGTCAGTTACTCAAGGAAGCTTGGAAAGCTGGGGTTTCTACATCTGGACATCTGGACGTGGTATTAAGATGAGGGGCGTTTCAGAGAATTTTAATCACTGTCTTCCTTCATTTGGGAGAAGTAATGCCATTTATAGATATTGATCATTAGTATTAGTTTCCAAATAGATAAGCTTGATTTTGGGAAACCATTCACTTACCGTATATTTTGTCTCTGTTGTCATTTAGAGTGAGGAAAGGGAATCTTAATTTTGTTTTTCTAATTCTAGGACAGTTAAGCTAAATTGAGTATTTGGCATTCTTGTTCAAGTTAGAGTAGTAAATGCCTCTCGAAAATAATTTTACATGGTAGTTTGCCTTTTTAAAGCAGTAGTTTCTCAGCTTTGTAAATTTGACCTAGGCATATTAATTAGGAAAGGGATAAATATGGAAGTGTGCTTATTTGTAACATTAAAGTTAGTCATAAAATGCTAAGCATACACATATTTTGAAATAAAATATACTTAATTATTCTACATTTAAAGTCAATGATTTCTGATTATTTCTCAAGTGTGTAGATGTAAATGAATATGGTTTTTGCTATAGCTTTTTGGGGAAATCAGTAATTTATATGGAGAAAAATCATAAGATTCATAACACTGTGGTGTACTGAATTACATTCATCCGTAATGTTACATTTCATTTAAGTTTTTATATTCAAGACTTATTCTAGACCATGCTTTAAAAAAAAGGTCTTGGTAGATAAATGACCCATAAAATAATCTCTTCTCAGAGAATTAACTTTATGAGCTTAACTTATAATCCAATATATCACAAGAACAGTTCTGTAGCTGTCTAATTGGAATTCTCACTGAAGAAGACAAAACCTAGAAAGCTTCTTCAGAAAAAAAAAATCATACCCAGAAAGGCATTAAAAATGAAGGAACTTTTAAAACATAGATGGCTATTTATAATTAATGGCTAAGCAATCAAAACTTTAATATTTCAATTTATATTGCCTTTCTATTAATTCATTGGGGTATTAATGCCATCATATTAATCCATAATCTTTGAAGTTCAGCTATTACTACTCCTTTTATTTAGATGAGGAAATGGAGGCAGTGAGATTAAATAGTTTGCCAGGACTCATACTACATGTCAAGGCAAAGATGACATGCTAGCCCTGGCTGTCAAATTGCAGGGTCCCTGCATAGCACCCGTGGCTGTGCTATGATTGCTAATAAGTGCTTTCTTGTGGGACTCCCTACAAGAGTTTTCTTCTTGTGAGCACCTACCATCTATGTGTGTATGAAGAAGATTGAAAAGCAGATTCAGAAGTTATACATATGACACTTGCCTATTGCAAAGAAGAAAACACTACAGAAAATGAAAGCCACTGGTATATTCCAATCCACAAATTATTTCTGTTCATATTTTGAGATCAGATGTGTTTTTTAGATACACTCACATATGTATTTTATTGAAGCATAGGACTATATAGCTTTTAATTTCCTAATTTACTTTTAAAAGTTTCCAATATGGCATGTACATTTTTCCTTGCTCATAAAGTTATGTCATGATATTTGTTTCATTATGGTTAAGCACTTTGTTGATTAAGGTGTTTACCAATGAGTATTTAGACTATTTCCAATTTTACTTATAAAGAACATGTTAAAGCCAGGAGGTCTGAAAGTTCTTACCAGTAAACCCAGCACTCAAAATATTGAAGCAGATAAATTACTGCCAGTTCAAGAACAGCTTGATTGATGCAGCAATTTTCAGACTAGCCTGGACTACAAGGTGGTGAGATTCTGTATCAATAGCTAACCAAACAACTAAACAAACAAACAAACAAAAATATAATAAAACATAACACTTTCATAATCCCCTTGTAGCTATCATTCAACTGCTTCATCATTTCTTTGATATATTTTCTTGTAATATAATTCATATGAGAAAATACTTCTAGTAACTAATGATAATGTTCAACTTACTTTTATGTATTAGGATATTTTTAAGACAGAAAATAATTCCAGTCATAATAAACATGGGTAATAATATGCAGTAACTACTTATTGATGAGCTGCTGACCTACACATTGAGTTAGTTAATGATGAAAGAAAGAATTCAGAGAATAACTGATACATACACTCTCATAATTCTAATATTAGGTGTATGTTTTGATACACTTATTTTGTATCGTATCCACAGTATAGGTTTTAATTTACTTATTAGATATGTTTAATTTCAAACAGGTTCTTTTTTTTTTAATCAACATTTACTCAAATGGTTCAGGTGAAAACACTCTTCATAGAACAACTTGGCCTTTTTTGAGGGAACAATTTCATTCTTAGTTTCTATCTTGTTTTCTAGGGTCACAGTCTGACTACTTCTCAGAATCTCTGACTTTGGTGTAAACCTCATTTTCCTTAGGTGCAAGTTGGACTTATGTATGGGTAACTGTGTGGGTTTTGAGTCATAAGAGAACAGAACTCGAACTTCTGTGCTTTAAAAAATGTCTGTCTTTATCCTCCTATATTGCCCAAACACCCACACTCCATTACAGAACATTTTTTTAATGAGATTATCAAAATCGCAGATTCAATGTCTGTTGTGTTTTAACGAAGTAGGAAGGAGAAAAAAGAGAACATTTCTAAGTTGACATTGCATTAGCACTTGTTATATGCTTAAAAAGAAACAGAGGTTCAGACCACCCTTAATTTTATGTTCACCAAGATTTGCTTCATGACAATCACATATGTTTGACTGAGGCGCATTAAAGTGGCCTTCTATTGTGGAATCTAAGAAATTAAAGGTACTTAGTTTCCCAAGAGTAATCATCTGCCTTCCACTGGAAGAAGTCCTTCATACTGCAAAAGTAGCCTTTAATTCATTTGTAAACTTTTGTAGGTTTATCGGCCTTGCAAACCACAGTTCAACTAATGGCAACATTGACAAAACTTTTAGAATATCCACAAATCATTCTTGACCAGTTCTTGCTCATTTCAAATTCACCACTGCATGCTTTCTTAATAACAAAAGAAAAACCATATAATTTGTTTTAATTATATAACTAGAATGAAGAAAATTTGAGTTTTCTAAAATGTGGATTGTAGGAATGGTTCTGATGATATGTCCATGTCCTTTTAGACCTGTGTCCCCAAAGCCTTTACACTGTGTGATGTAATTCTAGTTGGTTTGTATAAGAAATCACCTCAAAGTCACTTGGAAGTTGACTATGTCTGAAAAGTTTCAAGATATCTTGCCATTACTTTAAATAGTACTCAGAGCCCCTGCATCTGGATTTTGGAAGTGTGTACTTCACTTTATCGGGTTTTATTTCCAGATGAATACAAAGTCATGATTCTACTTCTCATTTCATAGTTTCTTTTTATTCTTCCTGGTTTTACAGTGGGAAATACCATAGACTGGAGGAAAGTAGATCTTGTGTTATAAACCTAATTTGTGACTAAGTAGCTATGTGACCCTGCGTGAGTCATTCAACCCTATGTACTCCCCTTCTTCTACTTTGGAAAATTCTAGATAGTACAATATACAGTTGGTCAAATTTCCTTTAAATGGTAAATATATAAGCCAAGTCAATTTCCTGTTGAACCCTAAACATTCTGATGTATGACTTAATGGATGAATTGTCTATAAGGTACAAAGGTTATATTTTAAACTAATCTCAAGAAAGAAAATCCATCTGAATTACAAATTTAAATATGACTTTCAGGTAGTAGTTAGAAACTAGTTAGGTATGAATAACTGTCACACACAATCTGAAACCTTAAAAAATACCATTGTTAAAAAAAATCACATTGTTTAAATTTAACTTCTTAAAAGATAATGCTCATCTTTTATTAATAGCCACGTTGCTAGAAGAAATCAGGTAATTAGAGGCCTTATTAGGAATGGGAAGAAATAGAAGTATGGGAAATGCTGTGACCAAGGTGACAACGTGGCAGTCAGAAGCCTGTGTCTTTAGTTTGCTGGCATCGAGCAGCATTGCCTGTTTTGTTCTCCGTCAGATGTGCAGACCAGAATTTGGGATAAGGAAACTAATTTTAGTAGGTGGGTGCAAATATCTTAGGAGTCCACGAATAGACTCGAGTCCCAGCTGTTTCATTACAATTATAAAAATAAAATTGGCTGTGAATCATCCAAACTCTGTTTAATGGGTGTGAATAATTCAGTTTCATCCCACTGAAATCTTAAAACTATAAACCTATCTTAGTTCTTTATGGTCTTTCAGAGTTAATATCTCATTATTCAGAGATGAACTATTTGAAGTATGGGTGGTCGTAATGAAAGGGGCCATATTTCTATTTATCCTGTGCGGTTTTCAGCATTGGCAATAGCCTCTCGGTTGAGCGTAGGGGTAGAGTTGCAAAGAGATTAGGAAGAGTCTAGGAAAAGAAAACAAAATGTAAAATAACTATTTCCTAGCATTTTTCTTTCCAATAAAAGTATATTTCATTGTAAACATCCTGTAGCATAGATGTAAATGAAAGAAAGAATACAAATATTCAGCATGTTTAGAATATCCTATTGTGGATACACATGTGCACACTCACAAAGACATATAGATTACCAATGTGGATTTTTATGTTTAATATTAAAATAGCATCTGATTTAACTTTATAAAGCCTTTTGAACTATCAGCATATAGTCTTCCACATCATGCTAATAATCCTTATAGTAATTTTCTGAATTTTGTTCTAGATAAGATGTTGACCTTGTAGGTGGACATTTATATCCAGTTTTTACTATTCTAAGTGGTGCAGCACTGGATAGCTTTGCAGCTAATTCCATCTTGCTTTCTCTTTCAAGGAGTTTGATTTTCTGCTCCTATAATTAGGTTTGTTTGTGGGATGACACAGTAAAGGCATCTATGGGCAAGCATAGGTCACTTTACCAGGCCTTGCATATATACTCCTGGGAAATAGGAAAACTATCATTTCTGGACTTTCATTAGTTATAATTGTCTCACAGTGGTAGTTAAGAAATAGAAACCCTAACATTTTCTTTACATGTTATTATAGGGGGAAAGTTAATAACTGTGAAATTTTGAAGATGCATTTGTGTAGTACCAGCAAAGAATCTCTTGAATATCTATCTCACTTTTATAGTTGAAAGGTAAATTGCTTGCTTAACTTGATAGTTACTTTAATAGTGAATTATACTAAAATGAGACAACATTATAACCACGCAGGGATCTAGCTTTTTCCTAAAATGTTTCTGAAAGAATATAAACTTAATGTGTATCTATGCACATAGAAAGTTCTTAGCAACACTCCACACAATGCTTGGCGCATCAACTGTAGTTTGAATAAATAAATCAATTTTGGGCTTCTTTGGAGTCATTAACAAGTATAGTATAAACATTAATATTGATTGCTAAAGGAAAGTGTAAAAAGTGCTCTATATCTCATCTCTTTATTTATTTTTCTAATTATGCTGCTATTAACAAAGCCCTCAGAATTAATTTCCCTTCCTGAAATTTGAATGTATGTGTCACGTTTCCAAATGAATAATTACAAACACTCACCTTGGGTCGGATTTTATTTTCAAAGCACTAACATCCAGTAGGACGGAACTGACATAGACTTCGATGAACCTGCCAAATTTAAAAAGAACTTCAGACCTGCTTTTTCCTGCATTAGAGTGTGTCCTTCCTTATTGTCCAATAAATAACAGAGAATTTCCTTAAAAGATAAAAAGGTGGCAAAGTAAATATTCCTACCCTAAAGTAATATGTCATGTGTGTGTGTATAAACAACTGTAATGCAAAGGAAATTTTTATAAAAGGTAGAAAAAATAGAAAGTGCTTAATCAAAAGCCTAACAGGTCATGTTTAGATGAAAAAATAAGTTTTTACGAAGAATTTTATTGTTTGTTGCCAGTCAACTAAACAACAACATCAACAAGGACCTAGGAGCTAGAGAGATGAGTAAGAAATTAAAAACACATATTGCTCTTGAGGAGAACCTACGTTTGGTTCACAGCAGCTTGTTAAACAGCTCAGTTACCTGTAATTCCTGCCCATGATTGTTCAACACCCCATTCTGTACTCTGTTGTCCCTGAAGTCCTGTTAAATACATACATACACACATGATTTAAACTAAGAAATATATTATAAATTGTTAAAATTAAACAGACCCAGATTTTAATAGATGAATCTGAAAACATGGAAGATATTTCACAAGGAGAAAATTATGAAAACTCAGTCCAGCACATTTATTTTGAGGAACTGGAAAAACTTGACAGAAATTATGTATTTATTATATGGGGAACTAACATATAATATATAGAGAATTTCTTTAAATGCTTTTTTGGAAAATCTCTAAAGGAAAACAGGGAACCATTTGTCAGACCCTAAAGATATCTTGATTACCTTTTAATTATATTACTATGATGTATTATATAATATGGTTTTATAAGATTGGGATAAGGGAAGTAATCAGTTATCTAATCTGTAGCTCTGTTAGTTATAACATGAAGACTTCATTAACACATTGAAAATAGAAATAATTTCTATAGACAAACTTACATGTAAAAAGTTGAAGTTAGGAAAGTTTATTATGTCTGTGAGTGTCTGAACGGTAATGTCCAAATTTGTGTGACTGTAGGAGATTATGAATCATAGCCAACAATGGAGAAACACGCACGGGGTGCCATCAGTTGGGATGGCATATCTAACTGCCAGTATCAGTGTATTGTAGTAGATTTCTAGAGTCAAGGGAGGGTGAATAGCTGAATTTATACCTATCCAATTTGAAGTGTATCCAGATTAAATTTCTAATTGAAGATAAAGTGTGGATCTGGGAGGAATTGGGGACGGGGAGCTGTTGGGGGATGAATATGATCAAAATGTATGAAATTCTTTAAGTAGTAATACAAATATTATACTAAATTATCTAAGTAATAAAACTTTATTTTGATACTATTCCTTTGAAGCTTTTTTTTTCTAATAAGAGACTGAAAGGGATGGATCCAGATGGGAGGAGAGATGGGGGGTTGTAGGAGGAGTAGAGGGAATGGAAATCATAATCAGGATATATTATAAAAGAAAAAAACTATTCAGAGTATAAAAGGAGACATCATGAGTAAAAGAGTAAATATGGAAACCTCCCAATTAATTAAACACAGCAGAATAATAACCACAATAAAACATTTTGAGAACTCAAGAAAAGAAAGAATATTGAAGGGATAGTTGAGAGTGCCATCTTTTTCATGGAACAGAAGAGTTGAAGGGAGTTCAAACGCATTGACTTTCTCCTAATCGTTGCGTATTTGCAAGCCTCGTTTGCACAAAATACCCTAGAAACGCTATCACGATGGACAAACTATAGCTACCAGGGCTTTGGCTCCGTCTCCGACAAGGAGCAATGATAATGTTCTGCAGACTGATTACAGCACAGAGCAGATGGCAGGTCTCCCGGAGTAAAACAAAGTGTGGGTTAGAAATTAAAGTATAATTATACAATTTCTCCTTTTTCTCTTTCCTTCGTGAAGTCTTCCTTATGTACCCACCTCCTTTCTGCTTAATGAACTCATGGTCTCTTTTTTTCTTTATTTGTTAACGTTTCATTTGCTTGTGTGTATATGTATGTGCATAGTGAAATATATAAATTTAATTTGCACAGTTAAGTTAGGGTTACTTGTATGTATATGACTATATTATTTCAGGGATAATGATCTCTTCTTATTCTACTCTTTAAAATTAAAGTTCATGGAATTGGGTATTTATCTGTTGGGACTTAAAAGGCAGTGTTTTGGAAATATTAAGAATAGTCAAAGAAGACATCTAAGCACAACCAGAGTTTTGTGATGCTAGTAAAACTAATGTGTGAGCCCCAGCTGCAGTGAAGTAGTCTGTTTTGACATTTCTGAGTTCACGCTGTAAGCTCCTCTGTGTATATCTCAGTTTCTTCCTAAGATATTGTTCAGAAACATAAGAACACATATGCCTCATATATCTTATTATATGCTAACCCCAAACCAAAAGAAACAAGAATCTTTAGAGAGGAAAGGGGAGTATTAAAATCAATAAACAGAAAATAACATTAAATTCTTTGAATAAATGTAAAAGAAAAATACACACCAAAATCTCCCCCATCGCCATTTAACATGTCTGCTACATGTGCTTTGCCTATTGAATTGAGGCATTGTATACAAGTGCTGTCATAATTATGTTCCTAGATTCTTATTCCAATTTACTGATGATTTCTCTTAGATTTGACCCTGTGGCTGATTGTCTGCCTTATTTGATGTATTGCAGTTAAGAAGGAAGACACATGCTTGGCTATGACATGTCACCTGTTGTTTAATGGCTAAAACTGTTACATATCTCAATACTGAATTACATTAAGTCATTTTAAAAGCATTCTACTTTCCCTTTGTTTAAATTCCTGCAATCCCTGGGATATTCAGAGGGTGGTTAATGGAAGTCTTGATTAAAATCTTCCAAGCTTTAAGGCTTTGGGTTCTTGTAAACAATGGAGATCTGAGGCATTGGCCTCATTATGTCTTTTTATTAGTCTATTTACCCACTTAATGCTAAAAAAGTCAACTTTTTCTCCCTTTAGTTGTGTTGTAATAAATACAAATTAAATTTTTTTAAGAAATCAACCACGCCCTGTTGTGCGATGATCACAGAATTTATGGTATTTCTTTAAAAATTTCTCTGAAGACAGATTATAATTATTTTAAAACCAAATGAGCTGCCTTGGGTATACCAATTTTCCGTGATTTTAAATAGGTCTTTTAAGTTTTATATCTGAACTGCTTTTAAGTGGTTCTTTCTAAACATGCAAGACTATGAACCTGAAACACTGATGTATGCAATCTTTACTTGCTTCATAATAGCTGACCAAACTATAGGTCGATAAAAGTCTTTATGTATGTAATAGCCAGCATGGACTTGACAAGGTTTACCTCTGAGCTCAGCAGCTTAGATCCCAGGACAGATTCAATCATATCCTACATTTCTATGGCTGGATACTGCCACATGATTTATTGAGATGCTCTCAAAATTCCTGGCTTTTGTGGTTTTAATGAACAAACATGGATGTTTCAGTTATGCAGTGAAGTAAAAAGAGCTCACTGTAGTTTCTGTTCCTTACCAATGTTATGTGTAAATTTCATTTTAATGTGAGGTTTGTCTGATATTTTTGTACTTGAAATGGAAGACTATTTATATAAGTATGAATGTGTGTTAATGTATATATGTGTCTGTCTGTATATATGTGTATATATATACGTGTGTGTGTTTGATGATTTCCTTCTGAAAGCAAGGCAGTTTTTTATTTTTACCAATTTGAGACACAGTAGAACAAGGTTATGAAAACACAACTTTAGCTCTTGCAGAATAGATATTTTTGAATTTTTCCTTTTTCACAGATTGTGAGCAATTGAACATCCCAGGGCCATACCATGTTCATATTTGTGTTTCATGCTAGCTCTGTCAAACTTGCTCCTCCCTTAAGATGTCTAGAATCAATAAATTCTTAATTAGTAAAATAGATAAGTCCATATGCTCATTTAAAAACTTGGAAATTCAGTTTTAAAATTTATTTGTTCATTTATGTGTGTGTCGAGACACACATACACACACACACACACACACACACAGAGAGAGAGAGAGAGAGAGAGAGAGAGAGAGAGAGAGAGAGAGAGAGAGAGAGAGAGAGAGAGAGAGAGAGAGAGAGAGAGAAACAATGGATATTAGAACCACTATTTAGGTCCCTGACCATATTGTCTGTGTAACTTTTCTACTACTTGTTTATAAGTATAAATTGATTTATAATTCAATTTTCCATAACACTGAATGATTAACAAATTACTATTTTCAAAATGCAATGGTCATTAAAATATTCAACACATGAACACTGTGGGGAAAAAAATCAAATTTTTCTTTAGTTTTAATTCATTTATCTGAAAAGTTGATCTTTCATGTTTTACCTTCTGGAAAAAGAAAACGTGTCATTGCTTTAAAAAATACTGCAGAAAGAATAACAAATAAACCACTATAGTTAATGGAATTAAAATTTCTTGTACCTCCACAGTTCTACACAGACATAAGAACCTCATGATCCTACAATTTCAGCTATATCAACAACTGTATTTGTTGTACTAACACACATCAATATAATTTCAATTAAAATACTCCAAAAGACTGCCCACAGTATTCCAGATTGAAATAGCATCTACTGAAATAGACTTTCCTGCCACTCTGATTTAGTGTCTCACTTTCCCTTATCAGCAGATGGTAAACCAAGCACTATTTAAATCCATATGCTTTCCATAGGCATAGTTCAAGCACAGAATAAAAGAATGAACCAACGTTTGAAAGCTGATCAGATTAGCCTTTAAGTGAAAAAAGAAACAAAGTGAAGTTTCATTTCCTGTAAATGACTTTTTCTATATTATGTTCAGACGATTGAGAGAATTACTATCCCTCTAAACCACCAAGAAGAAAATAATGGTATAAGATAAATTTCAACAAAAGACTTTCCTGAACTGGCTAGGTTTTCATAAATCTAGATTCTGTACACAGATTTCAATAATAAAAGGAAATTAACACACCATCAGAGGAATCCTAAAAATACATCTACAGTTCAGAAGAAGGGGTAAAAATCAGACCAAATTGCCAATATTATTTCCATGTATCTACCTCTTTTCCCACTGTATTGAGAATTTGGTCTGACAAACTAATAAAAACAAGACTGGAAGGTTGTAACCTTTAGGGTTCCCAATTCTGCTGACACAACCTACACCTTAGTTCATCTTATCTAGGCAAGGATATTAGGATGCTGAGGTTTGGTTTTCCGTACAGATCCATTCCAAAGTTCATGAAACCTTTCCAGTTCTTCCCAGATTTTTCTCAAGCAGGCTGGGTGCAACATGAACCTCATGCTCAACGATAGTCTCCTTGCAAAGTCTCACCCCCCCCCCCATTGTTGAACTGGCTATAGTGTCCAATCTGAGTACTTTCTGCAACACTAAGGCTGAGAGAGTACCGTGTGACTCCAGGACCTTTCACAGGGAGCACAGGAGGCACAGGGACGCATGCTAGCTTTGCAGACTGGTGCTATTCCAAACGCTCTTACAGGTAGCTCAGCTAGTGTGACTTGCTGAGTGGGTGGTACATTACTTGTCGGTGCTGCTTGTTTCAGGGCTTGAGAGGTTTCATGTGAGCAATTCATTGAGAAGACTTAAGTCAATTTCCCACATTCTGTTTTGTGTTCTTACATTTGCTTTCAATATAATTTAGATATATACAAAGTTAAATTTGCAACCGAGCAACCTTTCATCATGGACTGAATAGTCAAAAGTGTCTTATTCCTAGACCCTTCTTGGCCTAGTTCCTAGAGGGGGGATTTAGCAGGTAATGTTAGGTTTCTTCCCCATGTCTAGTATCAGCAAATCACTGGAAAAACCAATGTACCCGTTCAGGATTTTGTTAGGTAACAATAGCTAAGCGAAGAAGGTAGACATGGTGAACCAACATGTGGAAAAAATATGTCTGTAAGTAGAAATTGTTGTGCTGCGTATCACTGTCCAACTGATGTATTACTCCCTTGATAGCAGTTATTAGAACCACTAACAACATGTGGTGAATCTTTCTGTCCATCTATCTCTGTGCTTGGAGTAAGTACATCTTGGCTGTCACCGCTACATACAGCTTGGCAGTGACAGCCAATCCTTTCTTTCAGTGCAGTTGAATACTACAGCCATTAAAAAAAAAAGATTTCAAAAAAATATAAATTGTCTCAGGTGAGTAAGCAATCCTGGGTGCCGTAGGTTGAAGCTGGCACAGACATGTGCCCTGCGTACCTGTAGTGGAGGGATGATTCGTGCGGAGAGGAAGCAGGATTGCCTTCTCAATTCGTTTTTCTACTTCCGTCCTCTCATCCACAGAAGCTGTAGGCACGATTCAGTTTGGATTGCTTAAATTTTCAGAAAGTTATTCATGAGGAAAGATTTGAGAAAAGTAGAACTATACCATGGTCCCAGTTTTTTTTTTTTTTTTTTTTTTTTTTTTTTTTTTTTTTTTTTTTTTTTTTTTCCCCTTCATAGGTGTCCTGTAACCTTACAAAGGGTGAGAACATTCAGTAGCCGCTGCTTGCTGCTGAGTCATTGTGTCTGGAAGGATGAGGACCAAAGTGATGGCATTCTGTATTTCTCCTCCCTGCGTTCCTGATTTCTGAAACACTGCCATTCTCCACATGTCCTCTGACCTTAAGAATGCCACCTGCCCATGAAAATAAGGTGGAAAAAGAATAGGACAGAAGTGATAGCAACCAAGGACTACCCCTTCATTAAGAACCCTGTAGCCTGGGTAGATCTTAAAGAGACCTTGGTCATTTTCATCTTCGGATTTGCTAATTTGCCCTTAATAGTAGGCTGGCTCTCATGTTTATCCCAG
This sequence comes from Arvicola amphibius, assembly GCF_903992535.2. Classification (NCBI taxonomy): domain Eukaryota; kingdom Metazoa; phylum Chordata; class Mammalia; order Rodentia; family Cricetidae; genus Arvicola; species Arvicola amphibius. The sequence continues at coordinate 13,248,625 of NC_052055.2, read as the reverse complement.
GTTTGAAGCTGTTCTGCATAGCCTCTTGCTATAGTTCTAGTGCCAACGGTTAGATTCGTGATGTAACCAAGCCAGTCTGTCTGGATTGGTAGTTGTCATGGATCCTCAATTAGATGCAAGTTTGCCCATCATCATCCAAGCTCTGATGTCAGTGGGCACTATGATAGATTCTCATGTTTTCCACAACCCCACCCCCTGCCCCAAGTAGACACACATATACATATGCTAACCCTTAGCTCTGGTTTGGGTAAATACGTATGTAGACGGTTCAGTTATAGTTCCTTTAAAATAACATTAGTAATGTAATAGTACCTGGTTATGTAGGTAGCATACGTCACATGGAAACATATAAATTCTTTCTCTAAAGACTTTAACTAAATAGGTGGGAATTCTTATAGTTTAGAGAGATAAGACATGTTTCCTTTTAATAAAACCAGAATTTTGAAACATGATGTTTCTTTTTTCTTGATGCTGTTATCTTTAATATACCTAATATTTATTTTAGTATTGTTGCCAGATTACTTTAGTAGCTAAAACAGTTAATGGAGGTTCTATGAATTATACTGTTCTTGCTCATTGGATCACTTTCTCAACCAGGGCACTTTGGAAAGACAAACTTCTACATTTTTAACAAATGGCAGAAGCTGAGTTAATCTGGTTGATTAGGCCCTAGTTACTAGTAGTGCTTCAGGGAACACACTAATAAACGTGTGGAAATACAAGCTCATCAAATGGAAAAATAAAAACAAAACAGGAAATTCCCATGTTTTTGTGAAAAAGAAAAAAAAGCAAAAGCAGTGTGGTCACTTTTTCCAAAGCAATTAAATGAGAGACCCACTCCTGCTGCATTATGACTGACAAGTGTCTCTGCAAGAGGAGGCATCTTTAGTGCTAACTACTCCACTTTCAGCCTCTACCAACCAAATCTGCAGCTGGGATTTTGAACATAATTTTGAATTTTCTTGGCAGCTAACTTGCAAAGTGCTGGTGTTGGGAAAACAAAACTTGCAAGTGCCTTTTGAATTTACAAACAAACAAACAAACAAACAAAAAACCCCACCCTTATCTCTCCACCCCCTCGGCCCCCATCCATCCCCAGACTTTCAGCACTCCCAGAAACCAACCTACATTGTTCTTCACTGGTTGACTCTTTTCCCTCAGCCAGCAGAAGCCCTTATTTCACACCTGAGGGTCAGAAATCTTCCTGAAGACTCAGATTCCTAGCTTCAAACTGCAGGCAGGTGAAGCTGTTCTTGAATTATAAGGCCAAATTAAGAGTTCCTATGTGCCTGTGGTCCCTTGTCCTGGGGCAAATGACTTGGTAAAGTAACTAGTCTATATCCACTTAAGACTTCCTTATAAACACACATGTTTACAGAGCCCTGTTGATACAGAGTATTAGGAAATTTTTGACATCCTCTGGTCTTCTTCAACATCGAGTGTTTGCCCTTACTGAAAAACCTATGAAGGTAAATCCATTGGAGACAGTTTTTATGAGTGGGTCCCACGTTGATCAGAAAAGTGAGTTTCCTCAAAGGAAGGACAAATATAGGTGACGTGTTTGTTTTTATAACCTACTGTCGATAGACATATTTTCCTCACCCAAGACTGCCCCTGGAATGGATAGCAAAGCTGGGGGTCTAACACTGTTAGATGGTTATGTTCAGTATTTTGGCACCAAGAACTGAAATGAATTAATTGGTTGTCCATACAGTGTGTGTAATGGGCACTATCAGCTGTTTAAGCATACACCAATTATTTTCAGCCTTTTCTAACCCATCTGTCACCCTAATTGTCCACTTACATGAAATAAAATTGTCACTTGTCTCTAGATAAATTAATATGGCCCTGAATTTTGTTCCAAATTTTCATGTCAATAGATGTATATCATCAGGGTTATTGTTGTCCTTACTATTGTTTTACATTCTTTTAGTTATTTAGTATATAATTTTTTACTTGGATGCAAACCAGAAGCCACTAGATATAGCAAGATGGCGCCATCAAAAACTAACTAAATAAAAGGGTGAGAGGTACTCAATGTAGGATTAAAAATTCTTTGTAAAAGTAGCAGCCTATCTTGTGTGCATATACATACACGTATGCTAGTGCATATGTAAGCGAGGGATTAACCCCAGGTACTAGTCACTGGACATGGTCCACCTTGTTGTTTTTGGCTCAGATCTCTAACTGAAGCCTAGAGAAAACAGAATAGAGTATCCTAGCCATCTGCCTTCCTGTTGCTGAGGTGACAAGTGGTACCTACATGCCTAATTGTTAAATGGGCGCTGGGAATTGAATCTGGTTTTGCTTGTGACAAACATTTTACCAAAGAGGTTATCTTCCAAGTCCCTCTCTTTGTTTCTGGCGTGTGTGACTGAGTGAAGGTGTTATACTTCATGACAACCTATTGAATAACTCCGTTTTCTCTCTAGTCCTCACTGCGTAATGTGGAATTCAACGCAAATCACTTGTCACTGAATCACTCCTTGGCGTTTGCTGGCTCAGTTCATAAATGGTCATGACCACTGCTTTCTTGTGAGACTGCACAGGGTTTGGGATCCATCTGCCTCTTTGGAGGACTTGGAGGGTAGAAGGAGGGATATAGCTAAAAATGAAAGCACACATTTCTTTTCTGTCCAGTGATGAAGGAATCCCGAGATTTCCTCCTAACTCCTTCATTGTCTCTGAGTGGGTTTTACCTCTAGCAATGTTAGATAAACTCAAGATTGCGTCCATTTCCCAGAGGTAGTGTACACTTCAACAATACCCATAATCTTCGCATGAGTTATCATCACACCTCATACCTCAGCTGGAGTTTAAGTGTTATGACAGCTAGGGGACTTAGAGTGAGTAGAGTCCAAGCTTACAAGGGCTTGTGACTACAAGTTCAAAATCAGGTGGTTGCTCCTTTAGAAAGTTTAATTTTACGGCCAGTTTGATGCTTTAAGACTTCTCATCGAATTTAGCAAACAAACGGTATGTTACTCTCCTTAAGTTTCTGGGAGATGCTCCCTTCTTTGCCTCTTCACATTTGCATACAAGGAAATGAAACATTGCCTAGTTCTCATCTTTCTTACCCTCACTGCTTCTCCTCCTAACTAGAACCCTGATTTAGTGATCAGGAGAAGAGATTTTTATTATGTTTCGAGCTCAGCTTTCTGGCTGCAATCCATTCAATTGTGACATATATCTGAAATAAGTACTTTGTAAGGGGGTTAGCCTTTTGTTCAGGGTGTGTGAGAAATCCTGCTGGACCAGGTTGGCAACAGAAACTCGTATCAAATTGCCTTTGCTCTGAGTGGTGAATAAGAAAATGCACCCAACAGAAAAGTGAGGGCATTTCCTTTTTCCTGAGCACACCCGCACCCGGCACTTGCAAAAAGCTTATCTATGTTAGAGAGACTCTATTTCTGTTTCTTTTAAAGATGGACATTTGGAGAGCACACTGCTTTTGTCTTTTGTCTGTTTATTAGAAATTATCCAGTTATTGCCGGTGGGTTGCGGGTGTCAATACAGTTGAAAAGCATTTCCTCTCCAGGATCCAGTGATTGCCCTGTGCCTGCTGAGGCTGGTTGCTTCTCATTTAACTCACTTAGTCATAGCATTTGTCTCCGGTGATCAGCAAACTTCAATGTGAATCCTAGCCAGTGAAATAATACTAATAACAAGAAACCATATTCCTGCACACACCGTCCACATACACAAATGTGTGGGTGCATATACATACTCATAGACCCATATGCTTTCCTTCACAGCCTATTTTCAAATTATATGAGAAAGTAAGACACTTATATGGCCGTGTACTTGAATATAGCTAGTCCTCTTGATTAAATTTAACAACTACATGATATTATTTGGACATAGAACAAGTATTTTTATATTAATATAGATACTTCTACTTGAAAATCTAAAGTCCATTTTAATTAGCCAGAATATTGCTTTAATCAAATCATATGCCTAAAATGACATAAAAATCTTTTCCTTTTAAATATAATACAGTTCGACAATCTTTTTTTTTTTTTTTTTTTTTTTTTTACTTTTTTCTTTTTGCTTGCAATATATTGACCACCATATAGATTTGAAATACCATTCATTTTGGAGAGAGAATTATTCTTGATAGTTATAATCACAGTTTTATATCAAGTGACAAACTGGCACGTGTTATTTTTTAATGCAGAAATTTTAAATAGTATTTAAAAATCCTGGAAAATATACATTACCCAGTAAATGTTTTCTTTTTCTATACAATAATAAGAATTTTTTAAATTAAACCATTGAGAATTTAACATCTAACATCCCATTTTCCTGCTTCATACAAGTACTTTTAATTGTCACAATTAGCTTAGCATGATGTTACCTTACTGGATCTGTTCTAAAGATCACTGAAGGACTTTTTGGGTCTGCCATCTTAGAACCTTTTTCTGTATGTGTGTTCCCTATTGCAAGCTCTCCATATTATCAGTGTGTATTACTCCTGGGGCATTTATACAACAACATAGATGTTTAAATCATTGTAGTCATTTTTAAATATGTAGGCTTATGTTGGTCAAGACCTGCCAGTAAATGACAACTCGGTTTTCCTTCACTGTTGTGGTTTCTGTGGGCGTTCCTTTGTACTAGCAATTGAAAACTTTCCCTTTTAAAAGAGATACCCCGTTCCATGGGGTTCCCCATGATCCAAGGGGAGCACTCAATGGAGATCTCCAATTTAGACTTTGTCTCTGCATAACGTCTGGCAGTGGGTCTCTGTACCAGTCCCATCTGCTGCCAGAGGAAGCCTCTCTGATGACACTGGACAAGGCTCCCATCTTTGAGTGCAGTAGGATATGGAGAATCTGTGGTCAGGATGTACTGTATGAGAGAAGAGTCTATTTTTCATAAAAAAGGAAAAAAATCAGTATTTTGTTTATTTTAGTATTTTACTATTATTGGTGACCATGAGATTAGTACTCTATATTTTTGTTTACTCTGCTTGCTTCAGGAGCCGTGTATGATTTTAGGAAGTTGTACTTGGTCCTTTACATTATTCAATTTATTCTTCTCCATATACCAGGTTACACATAAATAATTCATTTATAAAGACCACTAAAAGTAACATTTTATTTCCATTATTGAATAGAGTTGGGCATTTCTTATTGTTGATTTTTAACACATCCCAAGGTTGCACGTTTTGTTGATAGTAGAGTTTGCAAGCATTGAGCTGGTAAAAATGCTATTAAGATCTAACGGGAGACCACCAAGTCCAGTCGGAATGGGACTGATGGAACAGGGGACCAAACCAGACTCTCTGAATGTGGCTGATGGTGGAGGAGGACTGAGAAACCAAGGACAATGGCAATGAACATGAACTCTACAGCATGGACGGGCTCACTGTGAGCCTTGTCAGTTTGGTTGCTTACCTTCCTGGACTTAGGGGGAGCTGGGAGGACCTTGGACTTAACATAGTGAAGGGAACCCTGATGGCTCTTTGTCTTTGGAGAGGGGTGGAGTGGGGGTATGGGTGGAAGGGAGGGGAGGGAAGGGGGAGGAGGAGGGGAGTAGATGGAAATTTTGAATAAAAAAATGAGAAAAAAAATAAAAAATAAAAAATAAAAATGTAAAAAAAAATGACTGAAAAAAAAAGAAAACTAAAGAAATCAAAGTTTCAGCTGTCTTCTGAAACCAATGATTGCACAAACTATGCCTTCATAACTCCGAACAGTGCAATGGCACTGACTCTAGGAGTGCCTGGCGCAGAAAGTATAGACTTTATACCGATGGCCAAGGTTCAACCCTCGTCTTCTGGTGTCTGGAGTCTGTTAAGGAAGATAAGCCATGTGCTTACATGACCAGAAAATAAGTTAATATTTGCTGTGTTTGAAAAGTAAGATACAGCATTTCAGAAATAGACATATTAGTCATACATACCTCATGTATACCACAGAGGTTTCATGTATAAAATGTTTCGAAACATTTGAGGTAAAAAAGAGCTGTGTTAGTACAAAGGAAGCAGAGCTCTAATCCATGATTAATGCTAATGTTACCTTCATCTCGGTGATAAAAAAAGCTGGGGCTTTTGGACTGGAGCTTTAGCAAATAGGTTAAAGGCGATAAGGTAGGGAATGTTAGTATTAAAGTGGTCAGAGGTGTTGTTAGAAACATTCCACATCTCCCGGCATCACTTGGTGTATTTAGCTGGGGGTGAATATGGTGTTACTGACTGGGAAGGACATTTTATACTAAGGTGTTAGACGTCAGTATTTCAACCACCAACAGAGGGATTGGGTATTCCTTTGTTTCCTACCTTGAAGACTGCTAAGCTGCTAAGCTGCTTGCTTGCTTTCTTTCTTTCTTTCTTTCTTTCTTTCTTTCTTTCTTTCTCTCTCTCTCTCTCTCTCTCTCTCTCTCTCTCTCTCTCTCTCTCTCTTTCTTACTTTTTCTTTCCTCCATCCCTTCCTCCCTTCTTCCCTCCCTTCTTCCCTCCCTCCTTCTCCCCCCCTCTCTTTCTTTCTTCATTATTTATTTATTCATTTATTTGTTTATTCTTTCATACTTTGGCTTTTGGAGGAAAGGATTTCTTTCATCTCACACTTCTAGCAACAGTCTATCAGTCAGGAAAGTCAGGGTAGAAACTCAAGACAGAAACCTGAAGGCAGAAACTCAAGTAGACCCTGTGGAGAAATGCTTGCACAGCCTGCTTTCTTTATCATCCACTTACCTACCTAAGGGTTGCATTGCCTGCATCTGGGCCAAGCTACATCAGTTCCCAATAAAGGAAGTGCACTATTGACTTACCTTCAGACCAATCTTAGGGAAGTATATTCTCAATTAAGACAGCCTATTCCCAGATGAGTTTAGGTTTCAATCAGGTGACAACCTACCCAGCACAATTGACCCCCTTGTCAGCATTTCATTTAAAAAACATAAATAGATAAGGAGGATCGATCACTTCAAGTCGTTTGTGTCCCCTGTCATTGTGAAAGCTCTCTACAGGTGCTCAGAATTTATCCAGATGGTCTTTACCAACCTACAGGCAGTATGTAACCAACACCAAATGCTTTTAACCTCTGGTTCTTTCCAAAGTTCATCTGACTTGACTCACAACACATCTGGCTTTACCTTTGGCATATCCCTGAAATGGGTTCAGCAACAATTCTCTGGAACAATCAAAATAATTCAAGGCACAAAGTAATCTTATATATTTAAAATTTTTCCTTCATACCTTAGCTATACTGTTGTTAGGAGTTTTTGAAAACAGTCTTTGTTTCTTTTCTTTCCAAACTTTAGGATTTTGTCAGCAAAGATCACTTAGCCTCATTAATGTTACGAAGACTTTAAATAAAATTGTCTTACACAGATTCCTTTCTGGATAAGCCGATATCGATTGTAGATTGATTTTTTTTCCTAACTTTATAATTTTTGGAAGTTGCCTTTTTTAGGTTTCTGAAGTCTTAAAGAGATCTTCTTTCTTCCTCTCAGCAGTGAGTGGAGAGTTAATGTGTCCTGTCTTATTCTAGTTAAAAATAAAATACCAGGAGATGAGTAACATTCAGGTGGACGGAGTTGACCTGGGTCATTGTTCAATTTTCCTGAAGTATGGGTCACTGGATGCTTATGCTCCACACACCTCCATTTCCACTAGTGCTTTCCAAAATGGTCCATCCAGAAAGACACCATCTATATGCTTAACATTCAGGGCACGTGTGTAAAAGTGTGCATAGTACCCAGAGCAACTATATAAAAGATTAAAACATAGTTTACCCATTCATGGGCCAACAATATAATAACTTGATTCCCTACTAAGGAGTTTGAAATGCTGTAGTAAGATTTTATAGGAGTTTGAAAACTTGATTCAATGGTTATTTCACATATAAACTTTATAATTATAATGTCCTAACATGAATTGAGCCTAGAGTCACTCATTTATTCATGGAACTCTAAGGAATGTCTAATTAGCAGAGAGCCTTATGATGAATATTGCTTATTCAGTGGTGACCTAAACAGAAATATTCCTGTTCTTAGTGAGGTAATGCACTTTTTTAATGCCTAAACATTCAAGGCTCATAAACATTCAAGGCTCATAAACAGGAAATATTTGTTAATGCTTGCAACCCAGGGTTAAATTAGAATGAGTTCACCTCTTCTTAGTTCTTTTATAATCTTCAGATTGATACTTTAGAAATTCAGTATTACTAAATAATAATGAAACAATCAACATGTAGATAGAAATCCCTAAAAACTTGATTCAGAAAGCCAGTGACTAGTATAGTCTCACTTTTGTATCAGTGTTAAAAATGCTTTTGGGAAGCGTACCAATGTGCTGACGCCAGCCATGGATGGCAATAAATATAACATGCTTGTTCACATCAATAAACTGGATCCAAATAATGGCAAGTTCATCTTCAGAGGACTTCATAATAGATTTTGTCATGCATAAATATCAATACCCCAGTGATGCTAGCCCATTAACGTTAAAGAATAAATGAAAGCAAGTTGTATCTTGAGATTTCACCATGTGTAGTAGGTTTTTTTAACCATGGATAAGATACATTTGAAATAAATTTTGCAAATTTTAGAGACTTTTTGAGGTCACAGTTACCCTGGAAGAAAAGTTACTCTTCCAAACTAAGTAACACACACACACACGTGTTATTAACAATACATATGTGTGTGTGTGTGTGTGTGTGTGTGTGTGTGTGTACTATAAAAATTGGTTTTAAATGTCACTTGTTTTTTCCCCCATGGCGCCATAGTAGATTTCCAAGGACTATTTTCATGTCTACTTATAGCCCTTGTAATTAACATGACCGCAATGCCATCATCTATCTAACACAACTGCTTTCAGATCACTTGTTCCCCATCATAAACTATTCTATAGAAGGATAATGTGATTGCCGATTTGAAAAAAAAAATCCTAATTAGACACAATCCCATGGAGTAGATGAAGAAAGCAAAACAAAATCAAAGCTAAAAGCAAAACAAATCTAAACAAGGTAAGTTTAGGCCTATAATTGGAGACTACATAAATCCATACTGTGAACCCTGTGATATCAGGAGTGACTGGTTTTCGTACATAATTGCAAAGTGTATATGATGCTGGGAAGAATTCAGGAGACTGATTCCTTTTGGCAAATTTTGGCTTTGGGTTCCGTGGAAGAGAACTGGCCTGCTGTCTGAGTAGGTGAGGCTTTGGTTCGTCCCTCATTGACTCTTCCTAAAGCGGAGATGCGAACAGCCGGGCTTCCCCACTGCCTTACCCTTCTGGCCTCATATATTTTGGGCTCCAGTTCTAACCATTAGGATATTCAAGAGCTTTCCCCGAAGGCCAATGAGAATCCTTCATTTCTTCTAGGAAGTGGACACTGTGGTCCCTAATGGTGCATCACATCAAGTCACTCAGGCATTCTTTACAGACACAGGATAGACTCTGCTTTACCGAGCAGCCTGCCAAATGTCTGTATGTGTTACTTTTGCAGGAAGGAACGGAGTACAGGATTGGCTTCTTAATTACCTTTATCTGTTAACCTGGTTGATAGGTTTCTTAGTTTTAATCAAATATAAACTTAAGTTGCCCAATAATTCCTGTTAGAAATAATGAAGGGTTCTGTTATTTTAACGAGAGATAGACAAAACATATTATTTTTCCCAAGTCTGAGATGGAAGAAAACAATGGTCAGCATGTTCTGCTTCTGGGACTCAGGAGAGTAGTGGAATTCGACCTTTCCTCAGCACACTTGCTCATCTTGGATCTGGTTCCAACAGTTGTATTTTATAGGAAGATGAGAAAGCTTGATATGGTCATGATTTGCAATCTTGAAAGTGAGACACTTGAGTACTGAAGCAGTCCTTAAAGCAATAAAGTCCATCACCAAACATATCCTCTACATGGGGTAGCACAGACTTTTCAGAGACAAATACAGGATCATATTTAACAGGATCAAATTTAATCGGCAGCTTCAATTGGTTTAGTTTCACAAAAAGTAGGAGATATCACTCCCGAGAAATGATGGACTTCTTGTATCTTAAATGTTTTTCCAGCTTAATTTGCTCAACGCTTATTGTATGGAAGAGATCCCTCCCTTGCTAATATTAGGGCTATGTTGCAATAGGATGTGTTTCTAAGCTTACAAATAATGCGCTGTGTTCGGTGAAGCAGGCACACAAAGTGACTAAGTAGAGGAAGCTGTTCACCCTGCTAGCAGACACGCATCACTGAATGTGATGTGAAATTTGAGATGGTGCAGTGTGAAGAGTAGTAGAAGTAGAGGCTGTGCACGAGTATGGAGGCCTGGTGCAAGGATCAATAGTAACTTCAATATGTGTTTGTAGGCTAACGAAGGGATTAGGAACTTAGAGTATAGTTTTCAAAAGCAAGCATCTTTGTTGAGAAGGTTCCATCAGTTTTCCTCTTTATAAAAAGGTATTCTTATTATTCTGTAACCTTTAAAAATGCCTTAATTATTTAAATGGCAAAAGTTAAGACTGAGGGTGGATTAATAATCTCTGATATTGTTTCTCCCAATGTTGCCTTTTACTGATAAATTTTTTTATTATATTGGATGGCAGTCATTACGGCGGTTAGGTTATATTAAAATTGCAACTGTCTCTGTAAAGTTCTGCGGTGAGCCCAGCTTCATCTCGACAAAGTGAGCTGAAGATGTTTGCTTGCAGAGTGGAAATATACTGGTCCATGCCCCGCCCACCTAGCCATATGCTGCTGTCCTTGTCCTGCCCTTATCTCCTGCTTCTTCCCATGTGCTGGTCTGCAGGGAATTGATCAGCTGGGGAAAGAGAGGGCCTTGCCAAACAACTCTGATTGTTAAAATCCCTGGGAAAGGTCACTGGTGCTTGATAACATATTGGGAATCTTAAGAACGACTGTTTAGTTTCCTGTCTCATTTGTAATCAAAAGGAACCCCATGTTGAAGAGGGAAATACAAATGTTGAAAGAATCGGATTCATTTGCCCTGTATACTCCAGCACTGGACAAACACAACGGTATGATAAAGAACCTGCTTGAAATCCTACCAGGTGTTTTGCTGAAAGTTACAATACCAACGTTAGAGAAGAGCAAGGGTGAGCTCCAAGTGTCTGTTTCCACTATGCCAGGGTTCAGAACTGATCCCTGCAGACAAGCCTTACCTTTGAAAACTGAGTGGTAAGTGCCTGCTACATCTTGTTAGTGGCTTCCTGGGTTTAGATGTTTGGGGAATGAGACTCCCACAGGTACCCAGCAGAGAGATAGGAACGTATCTGTAACTAGGAAGAGGAAGGACAGTCCCTGGACGGTAGAGGCAGTTCACTGTTTTTACCCCTTTGCGCTGCTTCATTCATGGTCATTATCAAGCTGGTTTAGTCTCTTTGTGCTTCCCTTTGTCCTTCTCCTCACCTACCCCTGGGCCTCCTGTCTCTCTCTTTCCACTGGCATGCTTCTCAAAGCCCTGCTCTCTGAACCCGTGCCATCTGGAACAGTCGCCCCTTATCTCAGCGCCCCATTGACTTGCCTCCTGGTGTAATCTTTTGGGAAAGTTATCTCTTCTCTCTTGGCCTCCATGCTGAAATGTATTTTGGATTATTCTTCATTCCATCGATAAATTTCATGTTGAACCAGACTTTGAAGGAGGTTTTTGGGTTGCTGTAAGGCCTGTCTGCAAGACCATGCTGTAGTTCTTGCTGGTAATAATGAGACAATTATTTCATATATTTTGATTTTAGTGGGGGAATATACATTGAAAAATTTAAAAAAACGCCACTCATATTTGTTACCTGGATCCAATCATTTTATTTTGTTCATTGGTTTCTGGATTTTGAGTGTCAGGATGTTCTAGGATAAAGATGGATCATTGAATGGTTGGGGGGATTGTAGATAAACGCTTGCACTTTGCAGGTTCTCAGATTTGTGTTGGGACTCTGGGTAGGGTTGGACGTCTCGATTGCCCTGGGATTTTAAGAAACCGTTTTTGTTAGTTTGTTTGAGACTACCACAGCATTTAAAGGCATACAACACTCCTTTAGTCATCTCTGAAGAATGGAAAGTAACTATAGGCCTCCCACCCCCCCCACACACACTGTCCATTAATGCCGAGGAATGAGGAATGTTGGTTCAGTCTTCCAGGTTTCCTTCACTTATTTGCTTTTGCATTAAGTTTGAGAATGTTCTTCGGGAACCAGTTTAGCAGATGAGAACCAGCATGTAAATACCCTCCAAGAATGCTTGGTTAATGCTGCACTTGTTTCACGTTTCACGTCACTGTCTTTGGACTGCGCCTTTAAAAATTTGAAGACGTTAAGAAAATGTCAACACTGAGGCAAGTAGAAGCTTCTGTCATAATGCAATGGCTAAGGTCACTGAAGCTCTTTGTTCATTAGGTAGTGAATACCAGGATGATCATATCACAGATGTAGAAAGTTTTCTGAAATGTAACTATTATCAGAGAATCCAGTAATGTCAGTATAGATTTATGTTCTTACGTCCTTCTGTAAAAACAAGACAAAGCCAAAGAGGGTTCTGGGGTAAGGTACCTGTCTTCATAGTAGTTTAACTTTGAAAACTAATAAGTGAAAATGAAGTTATTTAAAATATATTGTGACATTTTTTTCTTTCCCCTATTCTATTATCTATTTGATAATATTTACTTAGAATTTTATTTCTCCATTAAAGAAGAAAATAGAACTTTGATAGGTAATCACATATTACACATGACAAGCAGCAATAATAGTGAACTAGTCTAGAAGTTTTTAAGAGCCTGTCAACCTAAAATTCATGTTGTAGTAGTTAGGTGTTAAGGGAGAAAGGGAGAATCACAAACTACATTTTGGACACTGGACATAATAGCTCAAGGTAGGATGAACTGAATATTGGTTTGCTTATTTATTCTATATTTATTTAAACAAATGTTTGCCAAGAATTTATTTTAAATGAGCCATACACTTATCTGACCTTTACAAATAAAAAATAAATTATCAAAATCCCTGTTGCTCTAAAAGGTTACATTTCATTATATTTCAATCAAATCAGTAAAGGGCTGCTGTTGTATGTTGGTTGACTTTAATAGAATGTACTGAACTGAGAGTGTAATTTAGTGGTAGGGTGCATAGTTGGCGAGCATGAGATTCTGAACTCAGTCCTGACACCAAAAACATCTAAAGCGAGAAAATAAAGACGAAGTGCACTTATTCAATTTGATAGTAAGATGTAGTGTATAATCATATGTAATATATTTACATACATGTATTTTATGAAGATGAAGTTACAATTACTACATCATCCCTGTATCCTTTCCTTTTGCCAGTGCAGCTTGTTGCACATTTATGATTATCCAGCTCAGTCTGCAGGGTGTCTTATCTTCCTAACAGGTAGTGATGCATTTCTGTATTCCAGTATTCTGGGAATGGTTGGCCTGTGGTCAGGGTTCAGGTCAAATTTAATAAATCATTTCTTGAATGAAACCTGTACTCTGGATTTCCATGATTAAACTCTGAAGTTAAGAATATTTTGGTAAAAAACTAACTTATTTTCAATGAATTGTATAAAGGAGAAAGTTAAATTATATGCATGCTAATTAGAATAACTTATATAGCAATCTGATTACTATAAGAAGACTATTAATGGAATGGCTTAAATATAGCATAGTTGTTGGTTGTCTTGATTAAATTCAATAAGACTATCTCTGGACTAATCTACTAAATTAAAAATGCTAACTTGGTCCATTAAAATTATTATAAATTCACATTTTTATTGTATATTGTTGTTTACTACGTTTATTAAAATTTTCCATATGCCAAACTTAGAAATATTTTAAAATAAAATTATATGCTTATATGTCTTCTCTGTAGAACAGCACTTGAGAAGTAGCAAGCCTTCAGTCCTGGGTTCCATCGCAAACAATAAAAAAATCAATAAATAAGAAAATAAAAATTATTCCCTTCATGTGCATTTAATTTTACATTGAAGTTAACTAGTTATATATGTAAGTGGTGGAATGATTGTTTCCTTTGGACGTGAACTAATAAAACGTCATGGGCAGAAAGCAGATCAGAAATAAAGCGGCTCTCCTACGACATTTCATCATGTAGAGATTCCAAAGTACATTATGTAACCACATTTATTCTGGAAACTTGAGCAGAAACTTTAATTATTTTTGGAACAGGCTTATAGCATATTTGTTTTGCTGAATCTATTCAGGGGCAGAAAAAAATATAAAAAAGTTATCTTGTTAGATTTGGTGACATAAAGGTCAAAAGATAAACTGTAAGTGATCTCCGTGTTTATTTTTTTGACAGTGTTAAATTAGCAGCCGCTCAGCCTTCTCTCCGAGAAACACAACCTGAGTAATTGAACATGTCGCTGGGGAACATACTTGGTTAAGCTAAGTCCTATTATGTTGACTTGTCAGGGGCCAATAATTAAAGCTGAAGAGCGATGCTCATTAGTGTCGGCAAGATGATTCAAAGAATAAGAGAATAAAGTCCTTGAGATGCACCTGCAAAAGGCAGGCCTGCATAGAGGTGAGAGCAGCCAGAGTGGCTGGATTTTTCCACCATACTAGTTGTGAAAAGGCACACTGAATTAAGTGTTGCAAATGTCTCCTCTCAGAACAATTTGTGAAATGTATTTCATTTTTGCTTTTGAACATGCTTTTCACCCATGTAATATTTTTTTCTGCACATTACGCTTTTAAGAGTAGGGAATTCCTTGAAGAGAGCAGATACAAGTCTACTGAGAAACACTTCAAAACTTTTTTATAATGGTAATCATTTCATTCGTTTTGCTGAAAACTCTATACCAATCTGAATTTGCTTCTTTGAATTCTTAGTATGCTGCACATCGAATGCTTTGAGTTAGCCAATGTCTATGATGAAGACGTTAGGAATATGCTTTTGCTACATTTACTTTGCAAAAATGGGGCTGTTAAAATGTATATTTAACTGAGGTAAACTGAAGGCAGAACACAAGCACAGGCTTTCAAGACACCTGGAAAACCAAGAATTTATAACATGAGCAAAACTGGGGTTGGAGAGCAATTGGTGTCAGTACTGAATATTACAGAACTGTGGTCATGATATCCTGAAATGGGTTGGTTCTTCTTATTTTATAATTGGCATCTAAATTAAGCTCTGATTTGATGAATCCATGTTAGAATTAATGAAATATCCCAATGTCCATATAATTCTTAAAATTTCACTCAATTTATTGGATTATTTTCACTGTTCTTGGTTATTCTACATGTTTTATTGTAGTGATGAAGTGCTCATTTTGCTTCAAGTACTTCACTTTAAATTTTTCCTGCATCCTGAAGCTCAACATTGCATATGCCTTTTACAAGGCCCCACAGTTACGCTGGAATCTTTGGTTTAATGTATAATGTCCAACTAAAAACCTATTGTTCTGATTCGGTTTGAGATCAAGTCTGTGGGAAGCTCTCCCACCTGTGAAGCTTCCAAAGACTCTACAGCAGCTTCTTCATGCTGATTTGAACTTGTGTTTTTGTCTCCTCCACTTGTACTAAGTCCCTTAAGGACATGGATTGACTCTTGTTAATGTTTGCATGTCTGGTGGTTGGAGCTCAGTAAATGTTGGTTAAACTTAATCCGGGAGCAGAGAAGATCCTCTAGGATAGTTACATATTTCCAAAGATACCAACAGCTCTAGAAGTCAAATAGAACAACCCCCTACTCTTTGCCAAGAATTTCTTACTGGATGTTCTTTAACAGATAGCTCCTATCATGGTTTGGTAGAACATTCCCAAAACTGCAGAGATCGACACATTGCAACCAACTGTTTCTCGACTGGACAATCTTAGTTTATAATAGAAGAAAGTTTGCCATTAACAAAGTAGTACTTTACAAGAATTATCTTCAGGATTCCTAATATCTTTCAGAATCAGGGACTAACATTGTTCTTTCCATACTGCAGGTAAGGATGGTACATTTCAGAGCCTTGGCGACTTCCTTAAAGCCTCTGAAATAATTAGCGGGAGTGCCTCCTGGGAATCTACCTGTTTCTGAGTTTTACTTTAGTACATCGATGTTTTTAAGCCTGTAGCTGCCTCCTTTACTGATTTTCTCCATCATTACAAATATACTTGTGGTTAGTTTTCTTCAGTCTCCTACCCATGTGTGTGGAGACGGTGGTGTTATCACATTACTTTGCTGCTGCAAACCCGTGCCATGAGAAACACTTCCCCAAGCAGGTGGATTCCTTACATTACAGTAGGACTAATGTTTACCTGAACCCTCCGGTAGCTTTTGCGGGATCTCTGAGAGACAGTTTGTGAAGCGGTGCTTTGGCAGAATAGCCTACTAGACTAGGACTTTCTATATCTCTTATTGAAAACAAGAGCTACAGAAGTTCAGTGGGAGAGACCCTTAACTTAGGGTTAACTTAACCTTAATGTGGGCATGGAAGAATCATTCTTTTGCTAATATTGTAGGGTTGATATTACCCATATTACCATTTCCTGTCCTGAAACCTTCCACTTTATTCAGACCAGCCTGGACATTCATTTTATTTTCTAATATGTTATGATTTTTGTAGGAACACTTATTGAAAACCTAATCAATATTGGCTCTTCTGACAGTTATAAATGTTGAATACACGGTCATTTGGATGATTATTGACAGCACTTGAATTTAATAGTAGTGATTTTAAGCCATGATCATTATTTTCTTAAAGGTTTCTTTTAGTAGAGGGAAGGGAGATAGTTCATTTGACATTTTTACTTAGAAGTGAGTTTCTTGATTAAAACTATAAAACCTCAGCTTTCGCCTTAATTCATACACTTCCAATATTCTTCTTCTATAACTCAATTATATATTCTACTCAGATTGTCCCTCATCTGTTCCTCTAAGAAAATGTTAAAGCACCGTTGAACCAATTTTTACAGTACTAGCTATTAATCAGAGTAATCATTATTAATACACTACTTTACCAGCTGAGTGCCACTTGTCACTAATATGACAGGGTAAATTTTACATATTTTTTAACAAAGGCTTTCATTTAATAGGAGGTAAAAAAGGAGGTTGGGATTTTAATTGTTAGCAATCAGAAGCCTGTGCGATTAAGACTGGCATTCTGAATCAAACACGTCAGCCTCTGCCGGAATGTATCTCCTCTCTCGCAAATTCTTTCATGGATTTAAATGTAGTCTTATTTACCAATGCATGAAACTTCAATTGTAGATAGAACCATTGGCAAGCTATGTCTGCTGAAAGTAATTTCTTGTTAGAGTTAAGCAATTTCAATGTTGTTTTGGCTGGACAGCTCCCTTCTCTCTCTCTCTTTTTATTTTATCTTGCTTGCCTTAGAAATACGTAAAATCTCAACTATCCTCAGGCCTCGAAGTCAATCCTTGATTTGTAAAATGGCCACTTTTGAGAGCTGACTTATTCTGGCTGAGGATTATTATATTAAGAGGTTTCTGTGCAAATTCTTTTATCTAGAATGTTCATGTTTATCATTATTTAGTTATACAGTAAGGTGCTAGGTGTTCCATGCAGATAACAGGATACAGCAGGAGAAATCAGCATGTGACATGTGGAAAGACTGGCATATGAGTAACTACTTCTCTGTAGTGAGGCCTCCCTGGATGGAGAAAGGCAAGAGGCAGAAGGCTGGGAGACATACTCTTCAGGGAGGATATGTTGGAGAAAGCAGACAGAGGCTGCAGGAAGAAGTCCTGATGCTTCTCAAGCTAGTTAGGGCAATTGCTTCATTGTTGGAGCATTTAACTCCATGTGGTAGTGTTCATGACATACCACCACAAAACTTGCTGCAGATCCAGAAATGGGGTCAGAAATCACACAGAAAAGCCCACAACTATTTATTCTACATTGCCTAGTGAAAGCTCAGAGAAAAAGAGAGAGTCAATAGGAAGGGAAGAGGATGAGAGCTAGGGAGGGGGGAAGGAGAGATAGAGAATGAGAATCTTTGGCTCTCCATTCTAATTAAAAATAAAAAGAAATGCATAGCAAGTTGGTTTAGCAAATTATGAGCAATAAAAGCATCTTTTAAGGGTTTGATGTTGATGGGACTTTTTAATGATTTAATAAAATTAAAAAGTAAAATTAAGTAAACTTCCCGTAATTTGGAGTCTAGATTAAGAACTAATTTCTAGGAAATTACTGTCAGTGATAAATCTCAACTATAGTTGGCAAGTGAGTGTAATGTCAGTTTTATTGTGTAAGCGTTTGAACTTGGCTCTGTGAGGAAATGGAGTCCAGGAGTTGGATACCTTCTCAGAGCTATCTGATGACTGCCTCTTGCCTGTACTTGTGGGCATTTGCCTGGCTTTAGCCAACCCAGATGTGAACTCAACAGTGAAGTGCTCTGTGTGCACATGTAAGGGAATTTGAAGGAAGAGGTTGCTTATTCAGATCAGTATAATGAATACCTCTGAAAACTGATTTGCCCAAATTGACAGGTGTCTCTTATATTGGAAGTTTGTAGCCATGCATAATTTGAACATATTTTTTTTAAAGAGCAATTTTCTGGGAATATTTACATAAACACTGAAACCTCCTTCGTTTCTGTGTCTGTGATGAATCTTATTGAATATGTATTATTTTTCTGCTTTGTTGCATCAAAAAGGAATTTGTCAAATCTATGTCTTCATCTGTACATAGGGTAATATATAATAACTGTTGCAGTTAAAATTTAAAATAAATGATATTCCAAATATCAAATCAATCGGTGAAGGCATATTAGTAGAATACTGATTCAGATGGTAATCAAAGGAATATCACTTATCACTGAAGGATTTTTAAATTTTTGTATTATAAATTTGTAGTTAGTATCTGGACTCTTGTTAAAAATCATATAGAACATCCTTTAAACATATATCTTGGTGCTGTATATATGTGAATATTTATATATAATGCACTCATTTATTTAAATGAGGGGAATCATTACATATACTGTAGAAGCTATTATGGTTCTGTCTGACTTTATTTTTATTTTAGTTTCAAATTGTCTCAGTATAGAATAATTGGCATCAGTGAACATTTTGAGTTGTTTTGATACTGTTCTATTCTTTAAGATGATTAAATAAAAGCAATGGGCAATGTCCAATGCTCTGTTCTACCGAAAAGAGTTTATGTACTATCTAGACAATGTACCTGTAAACATACCAATATATCTGTAAATATACCAATTATTAAACTCTTGGATTATCCAACAAAATATGTGCACAGTAGAGGAAAGAGAAACGTAGTTCATGTGTCATAATCACACAGGTTACCACATTGACAGCAATAGAAGAAAATGCCATGGAGCCATAGACTAAAGTATCTTAGATTATTTATTTTAGTGCACTTGGCCATTATCACAATTTATCCTGTGATAAATTCTGTCCTAAGAAAAGAAAGCAAAAACTCCAGGAAGGATCCTTTCCAATAATGAGTGTAAATCTATTGTGAACACTAATATAAAAGCTACAAATGATAACCATGCGGACACATAGGATGATTTGAAAGAAAGTAGCAATCCAGATCGTTAAACGTGTGCTCTGACTTACCTGTTCAACCAGACCATTTGTAGTATATGCTCTGCCACCTGCATTTTAAGTATTCCAACCTAACAGTATGTACTGTAAGCAAGTTTGAAAAGCTGGGAACTAATTTTTCTGTGGTTTCCCTGGCTTTTCCTGTCTATGTTCTTTATTTTTTCCCTTTAGATTTAGTTCTATATGTAATCTGAAGTCCAAATACACTGTAATATTCCATAAAGTGTGAGCTTGATCCTAAGGTGTGTTACATAGCTATGATCCCAGTCTTGAGAGGCAGAAGGAGACATAGGACTTCAAGCCAATCTCATCTAAATAGAGAGTTGTAGGACATCCTAGGTTACGTGACACTTTGTCTCCCCAACAAAAAAAGTTAAAAATAATAATAGTAAAATTAAAAACTTAAAAGCATAAGCTGGGATCACCCTGTACCAATTTCACTGGAGAATCTAGTCATTAAAGGAATTGAATGATGGTTTTAGCTGCCACAGATGCTAAAAGCACTGGTGGGCATTAGGGCCTCAACATCAGACAAAGTCTTCTGGTTGGATTCACTTGGTGTAAACACGCCTATGTTAGTTTGATTAGCCACCAAATGGACTTTCATAGGTTTCTGTGTACCTAGTACTTTTGTTAAGTAAATCAATACAATGTAACCTCTTGAGGAGTAACTAAAAGAGTTTCTTGCCACCCTGATGTACTGCCTATCTGTGCAGATGCCAGGGAGGCAGGCTTTACAGCTGCTTCCAGCCCCATCTTATAGGCCGTGCTGTTCTTCTGTTAAGTTATGGAATCTTCAGTGATCCTGTCAGAAGGATCCCTGTTAGAAGCCATGATTCCCATTTTTCTGAGGAAGTACATGAGGCATAAAGGAAATTTGTGACTGTCTCACATTCTAACAGGCCTTCTGTGTGAGGAGCTGAGACCAGAATTCAAGGTTGGGCATAGATCTTCCCTGTGATCTCTAGGTATAGCCAGCAACGATCATCTTCATTTTTAAAAACAAACAAACAAAAAACCAAAAAACATTTTCCTGTGGTCTGAAGCATTCTTTTATTCTGTAATATTCCAAAGAGAATTAAATTTGATGTTTATATTCTTGTTTGTTCATTTTGTCTTGATGAATTATCTTTCAGGAACAATGTGAAAATTTGTCCTAGGGCTTTTATGTTTCAGATATAATTATAATAGGTATGGACAGTATGGATAAGCAAACATGAACTCTAGAACATAGTGATTTCAGAATTGTTATACTTTAAAGTCTTTTATATTATACTAATGATTTTGTAAATATGCAAATTATTTATAGATGGGTAAGCTATTCATTGAAATCCACACTAAACTAAGGTAGATTCTTAGTCAATTGAAGTATCATTTTGGTTTTGGTTTAACTTATTTGGCCTTCATCTGGTGTGCAAAGAGTAGATGTTGTTTTGAAGAACTTCTAGAGAAAAAATAAAGTTACTTTTTGATATATATATTTGCTATACATTTAGCTTCAAGTTTTAAACTTTCAGTTCTGGTAAAATCATTTCTATCTTTCGTACTCACAGAAGTGACATCAAAGACTTAGGACTTTACACAATTCAACCACTTGGGTCTATCACAAGGAAAAACACATATGGCTCAAAACGAATGTAAAGGGTTGCTTTGAAAGTTCAGCTGTTTTGTTATTTCTAATTTTGAAAGAAATCGACTGGATGAAAACTTGAGTTTAGAGGTGTGGGTTCAACAACTCAGAAAAGCCAATAGAGGCCAGAAAAGCTGAGGCCTGGCTGAGTTCTTACACCTCTGTGGGATGAGCAGGCCATGAAGGGCATTCACGCCAGACTCCCTGCCCCCTTCAAAAGACTGTGGAAACAGCTTACCAACTTACTTGTTGTCCCTGCACGTCTCCAGCCCTGCTGAAAATATCTGGTGTCTTCTCTCTTTCTTTCTTTTTCCTCCTTCTGTCCTTTGGGCTTCTGCCTCCCTGAGGACATTAATCTACTTCGAACCTGCCCTAAGGCCTTCCTGGAATTATTTGTGTTGAGATTAAGGGGAATGCAGATTTGTGGTTTATTGCGGTGGGAATTGCAGGTGCTGGTTTCCTACCAGCTTTTGTTCAGCCCACAGAGAGGCGAAAGCAAAGGCTGGTGCCTTTCCCTCCTGGAACCCTGATTATTTTGGAGTGGGTCATATTGTAGGGCTTAAAATTGTTTAATTATAGCACTTGACAGTTCTCTCATAGTAATAATAGTTAGCACTTACACAGCCCGTTTCATCTTCAAAGCCTTTCACAAGCACTAATTAATTCTCACAAGATGCCTGGGAGGGGGTAGCATCACTCCCATTTTACAGATATGGAAATTGATGCAAGCCAGTTAAGAGTCTCGCCATAGGCCACAGTGGGAAGGCAGAATCTAAATGCAGGTTGCAAATTTAGGAGTGACTGGCGCCTAAATCCTTTTCCTTAGGCCTAAATCTGGCCTCCTCCCTCTCTCTGCTCATCTCTTCATATTTCTGTCTTCCGTTTTGGAAAGAACTTGGTATTTTTTCCCTCCAGTCTTCTCTTTAGGGAATATTTATTTAACACTGCTCGAAGAAATAAATAAATCATCTCAGTATTGCAGCTTGAAAGACATCATATGTCTAATAAGGACATGAATATTTCGAAATGTCAGGAAATGAATTAGGTTTGGGTGAAAGAAAGGATTCCAAATTACATTTTGCCTGATAAATATTGCATCCATAAACAGCAAAAATAACGACAGTAATTAGTTAACCTTGCCAAATAAAGCATGCATTTAAAATGAAACTGACCAGGCATTTTTGTGTCCTACTGACTGATGTGTGCACAGTCCATTCTCTGACAAAGGAAGAGACTCATTTGAATTGTAAATGGCCAACATGGTAAATTGTAGATTGCGGTAGTAAGACTGTGCTATGCTGTGATAAATTACACATGCAATATTGGCCAGGCTTCTGAACCTTGCATTTCTCTTCTGCTTACTGGTTCTATACCGTTATTAATATCTTCTGCAGAAGCTGCATGGCAAATTGTTCTAGATACAGAAAAGGCACCCAGTTGTATTCTGGCTGTAATACGGCTCTATGTGGCTCCTGTGACCTTTGCCATGTTTCTTTTTCCATTGTTGTAAATCAGTAAAGTGTTCCTCGTGTTAGTCCTGCTGTGTGGATCTGCAGGTCTTGACACAGTGTGTGTCTGAAAGTGATCTTAATAAATATTGTATTACAGTCAACAATTTTAGCTAAAACATGTCAAGTGCATATTAGAATGAAATGTGCTTTTGATCAAAAGGTCTCATCAAAACCCTAAAATATGTCATGTTGAGTGCTCTTAGTCCAGCCTTTCGTTTGGCAAGTGAGGATCAGAGACTGAATGACGTTAATAAGGACTGGTTTGCAGACATGAGGCAGCGCATGCAGCAGGGGAGCTAAAGAACGCGGGTGTTTTCGAGTGTCTCACTTGGCTTCTGCACCTCCTTCATTTCCCTCATTGTCGAGTTTCATCTTAGAGAACAAATTACTCGTAATGTGGGGAGTGGATTTTTACTTCATTTTTTTAACTTTAACTTTCTTTTTATTATTTGTGTCTTTCATATTAAGTATCTCCATCCCATTCATTTCCCAACCCTGTGTATCCACCCTCTGCCCTGGCAGCACCCCCAAAACAAAATAAGATTTAAAAAAAAAAAAGAAAGAAAAAGTCTTGCCATGGAAGCTGTAGTGTGACACAGTGAGTTACGCAGGCAGTAGACTTTTTGTCCACACATCTTTCCTTGCAAGTGTTCATTGCAGAGTCATTGGTATGGTTCGAGGTCTTTGGTTTCTGCTGCACTATCAATGCTGGGTCCTCACTGGAACTCCTCTTGGTTATCTCGATATTTCCCCGTGTTGCTGAGATCCTGCCGCTTTGGTCTACAGGACAGGTCCCATCTCCTGCTCCAGCAGATCACAGATGGGGTAAGGTGCCCTCTCTACCCTGTCCACCAATGCCTGTAGACTGATTTTTAAAGTTGGAGATGTGTATGCATCCTGTTGCCTTTGCATAACCAGCAAAATTGACTGACCTAGCGTGATTAGTTATAACTTTCTGTTTTGAAGTAAGCCATGGTAAAATCATTAACGTGTATGGTACAATTGCAGATTTCATGTTATGGCAAGAAAGAATGATGGATATTAATATCATGCAAGGAAAAAACCGACACTTTTTAAACTTTCTCCCTATATTTGTCCTAGGTTCAATGCCTACGGTATGCTTCAGATAATAGGATTTATTTTCTGCTGTGACCTACTTACACATATTCTGAAATGCTATTAGTTGACTTGTTTGTCTACCAAAATTACAAGTTTATGGATAATGTTCCAAATTTGTCATGCTATTGAAATTTATGATCATATTTCAACTTTAGTGAATTATATTTTATATAAATGTGAATCAAAAATTTGAAAATGGAAAGGAGGGTCTTTAGTGACTAAGATGTTAATGTTTCAGAAAGATTTGGAGAAAATGGATCATATTACATATCAACTTAAGAACTTTGTAAAATATTTTTGATAAAGACCAAAATATTTTTAAATAAAATTTAGAGCATTTGTTTAAGTAAAGCAACTTGGAATTAATGGTGGTGGTACATGCCTTAGGGTCCCAGCACTGGGAGTCAGCGGTAGGTGGAGCTCTGTGAGTTTGAGGCCATCATGGTCTACAGAATGAGTTCCAGGACAACCAGTCACAGGACACAGATAAATCCTATAATTAAATAAATACAATTCGGCATAGACTCATGAATTCACATGGGCCGAAAATATATTTTGTAATCTAATTAATTATTATGCCCAATGAATAAATCAGTGTATCACTGAATTAAGATGTTTGTTAGTGCACATGACAGTTTTTGTGGTTATGAATTTAAATTTCCTTTTTAGTTAACTGACTTGATCAGAAAACTCTCAAAGTGATTTGTTCAATAGTAGACCATCAAGATTGTGAAAGAAACTCTTCCTTCCGTCCTTCAAGGACGTCTCTTGAGGCAGAAAATCAAAGCTTGATTTCTTTTGTCACTGCTTCAATCATTCTATACCAATCATCAATAGATTTTCTTAAGTTTTTCTCTGATGCAGTTATAGCGATCCTTAGTATATCCCACAGTATTTAGCAACACCTCACTGCATTTTCTTACCAACCACATCCTTGCTAGTTCTTGGTTGCAACATTTGTGTGATGTAAAGTCGTGGTGGGTGTTTAGCTTCTCCTTTATGCTGTTTTGCATAGAAACATACTAGGATTCTTTTTCCTATGAAGGATTTCACAACCCAGGGAAAGAAATACTAGAATTTCTGAACTCGAAATTCTGAGTGATGGTTGACCATCTGCATAATAGAAGGGGTTTGGCCATCAAGAGGTGGTATGTGGAGTGAAAAAACTGTTTTTACCAACTGACACCTATGTGCCGTTTAGAAGCATGCTTTACAGAGGCTCGGAAGGACAGACTTTCTGATGTCACACATTTGCTCATGGGTGTCTCCCTAATCACATAGGACAATCAGGGATCGTGAAAAAGATGGTATTGGGAGAATTTGGAAGTGAAATCAGTGAAACCATAGGGTTGTTTTAGGCTGCAGGTTAGAACTGACTTGCTCTAACTTACCGTGACCTGCAGTTCTTTATTTGTAGCGGTGTCGGTGACCTTCCCTATGAACGTGATGCTGTCTCATAAGTGTCTATTTGCTGAAAGGTCTCAATTTTATTCTTAGGTTTCTAGTGCTTTTAGCAGTGCAAAGCCCTCAGTAAGTATTAGCCGAGTGAAACTTCAAATCAGGAACTAGAAAACTCTTCTTAGGCCCTATCTTTTTGTTAAATGTAACAGGATATGATATTTTTAGTAATCTCAAACAACTGCATGTATGTCCATGTTTTCTTTTCCTGTGGCTTCTTTTGATGCAAACTGGCACAGTAAGTGAATAATTTATAGTATTTGATGTTGCGTTGACAGCTGTTGAAAGATGTAAAAGTTTGGCTGCATAAGAATGGAGTTTAAACTCTAGATCTACTCCTGCGTATTTGCTCAGTGGCAATGAAATTGTTATTATGTTTTTCCGATTCTCAGATGGATCCCATTTGATGTAGGATTGTTATTCTTGCCCCTACTGAAGTAGAAATTATTATTAATGGCTTTAGAATATATTTTGCATCTAACAACTTATAATTTCTTAAGTTTTCTGATTCTAAACACTGATTACAGAATCCTAACTGCAGCTCAGATGTATCTGAAGACTCACGTTCACATTTTCTCAAATTTAGACTCTCTACTCTTAAGATTTGCTCACTTCCAGTCATCTAGATAGTCATAATGCTTTTCAGATCATAATACTATATATTTTTGTGAAGTATTCTTGGAATTTATATATAATGTTTATAGATGGCTTGGAAGAAACTTTTCTTTTTTTCTTTTTTTTTTTTTTTTTTTTTTTTTTTTTTTTTTTTTTTTTTTTTTTTTTTTTTTTTTTTTTTTGGTTTTTCGAGACAGGGTTTCTCTGCAGCTTTTTTAGAGCCTGTCCTGGAACTAGCTCTTGTAGACCAGGCTGGCCTCGAACTCACAGAGATCCGCCTGCCTCTGCCTCCCGAGTGCTGGGATTAAAGGCGTGCGCCACCACCGCCCGGCAAGAAACTTTTCTTTAACCAATTATTTGTCAGTCTCCAGCACATTAGGGTCTGATGGAAGAGATGCCCCGTGATTCAAATATCTCTAGTATGTCCTTCTAGGCTCTTATTAGAGTTCAATATGCAGCACTCAAGGATTGAGGAACACTTTGAAAACAAAGATTTTGTGACAGTTTTTTCTATTCAGGTGATGTCTTCATTGCTCTCAGCTGTGGGTTACAGGGTGGGTACATGGAACGCCATGGATTTGTATTCTGTTATTAGCTCCATAGTTACATAGACATTCAGTTCGTATGTCATTGCAAAGACAGGGGTTTCAGTCACTCCACTGAACACATATCATTTTCCCTTGTTTATTAATCTGCTCGGTAACATTCTGTCTCCTGTGATTACACCAAGAGCCCTGAAGATGGTACCAAAAAAAGAAGAACAAAACAAAACAAAATAAAACAAAAAACTTAGACAGAATGCATGCCTAATACTTGGTATGTGCATTTTCTTTTCTTTTTATGGATTTATTTTTTATTTTATTTTCTGTTATTGAAAATGGATATTTTTGTCATATAATATATCCCAAATATTTCCCCCTCCCTCTACTCCTCCATATTTCTCATTGCCTCCCCCCATCTGGATCCACCTCCTTTCTGTCTCTCATTAGAAAACAAACAGGCTTCTAAGAAATAATGAAACATAATTAATAAGATAAAACAAAAGCTAATGTGTCAAAATATAACTTAAAGAAAAGAAGAAATAAAACAGCCCGAGAAAGGGCACAAGAAACAGAATCTCACTTTTACATACACTCATGAAAACAATGAAATCACTAAACTGGAAGCCACATACAAAGGACTTATCGGGTAAAAAGAGAGAAGTTAAACATGTAAGTAAAATAAAATGAAAATTAAAAAACAATGTGATTAAATATTTCTTTTTACAAAGAGGAAAAATCCTGAAGCAACAATATGGGAGTAGATATCTCCAAATATGCCCTTGAGTTTTTCTTTTGTGGGCCACCTCCTGCTGGACATGCAGTCTACCCACAAGAGCAATTTTTTTGCTCCATTGAGATTCCCTTGGAGGAGACTAAATTTTCCTTTGCTAGTGGTTATCAATTGGAGATCTCTTCTGAATTAAGATGTGTCTGCTTCTTTCAAAATTAGCACCCGCTCTGGTGCAGACCTGTGTGGACCCCATGCATGTTGTTAAGGCTGTGCTTTCACATGCACATCAAGCATGTTGATTTAGAGGGCCTTATTTTCTAGGTGTTTTCCATCCCTGCCCTTAGCCCCCCCTCCCCCCCCAGCTCTTACACTGTTTCTTACTCTTCTGCAGGGTTCTCAGGTATCTGCAGGGAGGGTTTTGCTGGGGACCTCCAGTTTAGAACTGAGTACTCCATAGTCTCTGGTTGGGAGTCATCTCTGTATTTGGTCTTATCTGGTGCAGGAGGAAGCTCCTCTGATGATGACTGAGTAAGGCATTGTTCATATTTGTCTTTTTTACAGCTTCCATAAACTAAGCTGCCCCACTAAAAATAACACAACTATGACCTAAAATACGGCCCTGTAGAATCGTGCCAAAATGCAGTACATGACAAATTTCCAAATTTGCTGGCAAGACTCTCAGTGAAATGTGTCATTTGCACATCTTGTTCTTCAAGCAGACAAAATAATACTTAACCATGTAATAATATAGAGTATTAAATCCCCCTGGGAAAAGAGTTGGTTTTTAAATACTTTGAAAAGAAACTTTCAAGTTAGTGATTTACACAGTTAATTATAAACAACAAGCCTTGTAATTAAGTGTTGCCATTTTGGGTGGAATTGGTTTCACCCATCACTAATTCGTCTATCCTTGTCTCTGGCCTTTGAGAGATTATGGGAAAATGCACACGATGAAAAATTTAACTTGTCAAGTTTAAATTTAGATGCAAAGTCCGGAATATCAAACACCATAAGTGATAATTATCACCACCTGGAAATAATTTGTACCACTGAGTTAAGTAAGGCATTCTCCTTTTCTGCTGGTGGGGAGTTTTTAACCTTCTGATCACCGGAGCACTCCTGCTGGAGCTGTGTCTTGTTCCTCGTTTCCAGTTGTCAGCACTGTGCCCAGGGATTAGCAAAACCCTGGAGGATACATATTAGGTTGATACAATATGAAGAAGGCTAAGTCAGCCCCCAAAGGAAGGAGGTCTTGATTTTCAGTTACTCAAATCAGCTCAGGTTAGTTACAGGTTAGTTATTAGTTCAGGTTACAAACTGCCTGGATTTTGTCATAGAAAAAAATAAAATGTTATCAATAACGTGTAAATAAGTAAACAGTTTATGACACCATCTTACAATACACTTGTATTTTACAATACAATACTCCTTTGTTTAAAAAAAAAAAGTGTGAGGGTCCTTAGTGGTAACTAACGTAGTTTTAAATGGGTTGAAAAGATCATTTTTTAAAATCATAATTGTATACTTAGATGATATTTTGCATAGTTCATCATCAGGCTCATTTAAGTGTTTTCTGACACAGTTTAATAAAACTCCAGAGCCTTGTATACATGATTGAGTTGCTTAGCTTTGTTAAGTTTTTTTATTTTATGGTTTAATTTCAGCGAGGTATCTGAATATTCCTCCGCAGACAAGAGTTGTTTTTAAAATTTTGACTGTGTTTAATAATATTTGATTCTCTCTTACCTGTATACTTTCAAAAACATACTATATATAATAGCTAAAACAAATCACAACTATGACTGATTTTGATTTTTAGATAGACTTTCTGAAAAGAATAAAGAAGAAAACTTGACCATGTAAAACCCTAAAAGTCAGAAAGACAAGTATTTGAAATTATCTTCCATATTAACTTAAAAGATGAGAAGTCAACGGAGACAAAATTAATACAGTCTGGCTTGACCTACGCTAAGGAGGGGGCAGAGCGCCATGTGTGTGCACTCCAACCATTCCCCGAAACAGCCTTCTTTTCATGATCATGAACTTCGTGTCAGAACACACATGCACTGGATCCCTTCGAAACTGACTTGTACCCTTACTTGGAATGGAATTTAAAGGAAGAATCCTCTAATATAAAATTTTTACATTTTATGTTAATATTTCTAACCATTAAAATCACATTTTTTTTTATCACCAACAAGAATGGCAGAAGCTTCCCCTGGAGGGAGAAAATTGTGGGTTACGGACAGGATGCCGGACAGCACCAGGTTTAATAGCACCTCCTGAGTGATTATAGAAAGGCAAGAGAGTGTGCCAAACCATGCTTCTTCTTAACCGTGATAAGGGGATAAACTATGAGCTCAGAGACCTGATGGAAATGAGTTCTTTGTAAATTGGGTAAGTGGTACTTCAAAATGAGGGAAAAATCAAATTTTTCCTAACCCAAGGTACTTTTAAAAATACATATTGCAAATCTAAGTTTAATTGAATCAATTTTATAAAACTGTGCCTTGGGCCAGGCAGTGGTGGCACATGTCGTTAAGCCCAGCACTTGGGAGGCAGAGACAGGTAGATATATGTACATCTCTGAGTTCAAAGGCAACCTTGTTTACA
The DNA here is from genome assembly GCF_903992535.2 of Arvicola amphibius. Taxonomy (NCBI): domain Eukaryota; kingdom Metazoa; phylum Chordata; class Mammalia; order Rodentia; family Cricetidae; genus Arvicola; species Arvicola amphibius. The sequence continues at coordinate 13,218,926 of NC_052055.2, read as the reverse complement.
GAACTAGATCCAGAGCAGCCAAGAAACGGTGTCTTTTTTTATTGTCCTAGATAATAAAAATTATAATTGATTCATTATTTGAAAACCACTCCATTTTATTATTTTAGAGTTCAGCCTCAGGAAACGAAGGGAATAATATTACTATTGGATTTCTGTGTAGTGCTAAGCACTATATTCCTCAGTCACAAGATTAGATATGATACCTTTGAGCCTGATCTATTGCTAAGAAGCTAATAGTCTCCAGGTTTTGTTAATAAGTCTTTTGTTTTGTTTTGTTTTGGTGTGTGTGTAGACCTAGGTGGTTGTACCGTGTATGGTTAAAGGTCAGAGGGCAACTTTGTAAGTTTCCTTACTCACCTTATGGGTCCTAGGGATCAAACTCAGGAAGTCAGGCTTGTGTAACAAGTGATTTTCTTCCCTGGTTGTTTTCAGAAGAGCTGAAACACTAGCATGAGTGGTATCTAAAGCTGGAGAGGCAGAAGTCTTGACTAATATGTGCGAGTAACCATCTTGCAATTTTCTTTGAAACGCTTTTGTTTATGTTTTTAAAATGTAACATGCTCCTTTGTGGGAAGGCAGTAAGAAATCTTCCAACATATTTTGAAATTTAAAAAGAACGAAATAATTTTATAAAGCTGGTTATTTCTGTTCTTTATCCACACTGTGATATTTTGTTCTGACATCATAAGCAAATAATGAAGTACTTTCAGGGGGAATCTCAAATGGCAACTATGTTTAGGTGGTGGCAGAATGCTTTCTCTTTTGATATTATAGAGGAAATAGGTACCTAGTTTTTTAGGAAACACTTAGCTTTTATCATACTGATTGTGGGACCTGGAGAGATACTCAGCAGGTAAGATGCATTGTTGCCCCTTCAGAGGCCTGGGTTTTGTTCCCAGAACTTATGCCTCAAAGGCATCTCTAACTCCACCTCTAAGGGATCTGATGACTTCTTGTCTCCAAGTACATCCATAGTCACTTGTCTTTGATTCCTACAGAGATTTAAACAAGAACAACAACAATAAAACTAAGTGTGTGGACCATTTGTTGTAAGAGTCATTATTTAAATATTTCATCTTAGCTTAATGTCTTCAGGAAGCATGTATATACAGAAGGAACAGAGAAAGAAAAGAAAGACAGGATAGATACTAACAGAAACCAGAATATCTGATCCTGCTCAGCCCTTGGCAGTGGCTCTATGCGCTCTTTGTGTGCTACTGTGGTTTACTGTCACATTAGGAAGGGTGATATTTATATTCACAGAAAGGTTCGGAGGACATATGGAAGTTACCATCATTCGATAGAGTGCGCAACAGCTCACATCTGTATAGATGGGACTGCCATTATTCAATTTGAGGTCTTCTAACAAGCAGCCAACTCCCTTCTTTTAATTTTCAAACTAGAATTTACCATGCAATTTAAATTTATTATTTTGTGTTTTATAACAATGTTTCTATGTACTAAAAAGGGCTGATTATGCTTTGTTGGTATAGAAATATGTTTTGGCATATCTCTTACAAAGGTTCAATGTCTTTCTCTTCTTAGATATTTCTATTTCTCTGTGGCAAAAATATTGTCCCATAGCGTGACACCTCCATTGCCCTCTTCTCATTCAGAATCAGTCTAATCTTAAAATTTTAAGACTGACTTTTTTTTTAGATTCTACATATGAACATAACCATGTGGTATTTGTCTTTAAGTCTGGATTATTTGAGTGGTCTCAGTAAGAGCTCAACCCCACCCCACATGTCCAATGGAAACATTTTCTGGCTGTTACTTTCGAATAGACTGTCCTGTGAATCAGTGATATTTCTAAAATTACATCATAGTTTTTAGCTGTTTCCAGTTCTATCCTTTTTTTCCATATTCTCAGAGGGACTATGTTTTATTAAGGCATCTCAGATACTAAGCATTATCTTAATTGTAAAAGAATACAATATTTGTAGAATTAAATTTTAGTGGAACATTAGTAAAAGGATGTCCTGTGTTTGTATAATCTCCATCTGTTCACTGATTTGCAAGTTCTTTTAGTCAAGTATTTCATCCATTGTTACCATGTATGGTTAAAAAAAAAAAAAAACCCCTTCAATGTAACTTGATTACTACTTCTGTCTAGACTAGACGATGAACTTGCGTTATAAACGTTGAGCCTGTTGTAGCTATTTTAAAAAGAAAAAAAAAGATAAAAGAAAACACTGCACACATGGACTGTCTCAGATGTGGTTTAGCAATCTGTGGGTTGTCTTGCACACGCAGGGACTCTTTCAGGATCTTTTCCCAGAATTTCTCAATGTCTTCTGTGTCACCAGTCACCATCTACCTCTCGAGCTGGTCACAGGCTTGGAATGCCTCAGATTTCGTCATCCTTCACCACTTCCCTAAGACCAGGGAGGCAGAAATGCCCTTCCCCGCTTCCTAACATCATCCTCACAGCATTTGTATCTTTGTTTGTATGTATTTTTTATCCCCCTTTTTGCTGTTTTGAATCACATTCATTTTTTTTTCATGCACTTCTAAAACATTTCAGTTTTCTTTATTCTGTTGGCCTGTCTCCATTCACACCTAGCATGTCTTTTCCTGGTCTTTACTTCCTTAGCCTTTGTTTTTCAGGTCTCTGTCTCTGTCTCTCTCTCTGTCTCTGTCTCTTCTCCCCCCCCCCTTGTGTGCGCATGTGCCCTCTTAGGTTAGTCATTTACTTTTCTTTTTCTGCAATGATTACTTTGTGATGCTAAGAGCAGAGAGAATGGGCAAGAAAGACAGCAGGTGAATCCTGGACTCTTAGGGACAAAGCTGGAACTATTGCTTATGCTTTGGGTTTTTTCGGGTTTTATCTATCCATTGAAATCTAAAGAGGCTGAAAACAAAATGGCCCCTGTTTCCTGTTAAACAAACAGGGTAGTTCTGAGATTATGCGATGCCTTACTCAGATTCTGACACTTGGGGAGTAGATGACAGTAGCCATTTGAATTTTTATGAGAAGGGACATTTTGTCAGGCTCTATCGGAGCAGAGGAAGTCATGTCAACTGATATACAATAGTGCTATGCCTCATTTTCATTGAGACCAATTATCCTGAATGTTGGGTAAATTGTCTCCTTATCTGTTCACTTTTCTTTGGTTGCCATTTGTCCTCAGGTCCGTTTCCAAGTGAAAGTATAACAAGTCGAAGAAAGGGAGCCTTATCTCTCAGCTTCAACTTCATGAAAAATCGATCATTATTGCATTGCATTTGAAGCTCAGTAAACAATTAGTGGGATAAAAACTTTATCTTTGTGTGTGTGTGTGTGTGTATGTGTGTGTGTATATGTGTGTGTATGTGTGTGTGTGTGTGTGTGTGTGAACTAAGCATAGAAGATGTTAGGTGAAGCTGAATGCTTTATTTTTTTCAGAAATATTAATGTTTTCATAGTTTCATTTTTCTGATTTTGACAGTGTCAAGGTCTCATATTTATTTGTGAATTAGCTATGCAACTTTAAACATTGAAGATATGTTTATCTTTCTGAGAAACTGAAGGTAAAATATCTGTTTATGTCACTCACTCATTTGTTCAACAGCTTTATCAGATTTTTGAACCTGTTAATAGTGAAAATTGAATTTATTATGAAGCCTGACATATCTCCCAAATATATATATGTGGTTTGCACAGTTTCTCTTTGTTCCAGGGGATGCTGGACCCTGACGGTATGACATGATAGGTATACATCAGAGATAGGAAGGCTGATGGAAAACAGTTATAAAAGTCAGACTCACACTGTATACCTCTCTTGTGAATTATACTATTTGAATTCTCTTTACTAAAATTTATTGGTAGGAAACCAAATCTGAGTTAGTGTTCACAATTGGACTACTGGGCAGCGTTTCAAGTGTTAGTTGGCAGTTAATCCTTATGTGACTATCTAATTTATTACTAGTGCAAACAAATAGTCTGGTTCTTTGCCACATAATTTAATGCTGGACAACTTGGGGCTTTCTTTTGTTAATGTACTAGAACTAACATTTTATCTTTAGTAGGTTGTTGATTGCTTTCTTCTATATAAAGGACCGATAGATGACTTTTAGTTTTGATTTTTAATCATGGGTATTAGTGATTAGTCTGTCATTAATATTATCTTCCTCCTTTTCCTTTTTCCTTCTTTTCCCCTGCTCCCACACTTGTTTGCTCCTTCCCTCTTCTTTCTCCTGTTATTCCTTTTTCTCCCAGTTAATCTACAGTAATTTCCTTTCTAGATTTTTTTGTCTTATCTAATTATAAAGGTAGTGTGTTGTAAGAATGTAATAAATTTAGGGAAACCACACACACATATGTGCACAATACCAGTCTTTTGTGAGTATGTGTTTCAAGGTATTTCAAAGATCTTCTATTACAGAAAATGAAACTCAGCCCATTATAACATTACCACTATAAACAGCATGACCATTTCCACCTGATTGATCTTGAGTGCACAGGGCAAGCCTTGCCTGTCCAACATTCTCTCCCTGTATGTACTGTGCTAACAGAGTACACTATCGCTACCAAGTTAGGTGAAGAAGGTGCTGAGCACAAAGTGGCTGTGTCTATAAGTAAGATCTGTTAGGCAAAGAAATTAAAGTTTACCTAGAAGTCTGCTATGTTAACACCCTCTAACTTTCATGACATGTCTGTTCTAGTCTGTGCTAGAAATTTCTGTGGTATGGGAAATTTTGTTATCCAAGCATTTTACGTCTCAGGTTACATTTGCCATTGAGACAAAAAATGCGATGGAACTGATTTTAAAATTATATTCAATTTTTATGAATATGATTTTACCGGTAATAGTTGTTAATAACTTCTATGCTGGGGGGAAGAAGCTCTAGATAAAGATTGCCCTGTAGCCATATTTCTGTTGTGTCAACGTTATTGGCTTAAGCCGGCTCTTTGCATATAAGGGTGATGTGGTTGGGTTTATTAATGTCAGGCAAATGCATATGTCAATTTTCTAATTGATTTTAAGAAGCTAAGCATCTATTATCATCCATTGATCTATGGGTTTTTTTTTTTTTTTTTGCCTCGATTCTGTCTCAGGCTGTAGATTTGAATATTAAAATACTTTCAAATTTGTGGTTCTGTTTTTTTCCTTTGTACTCAGAGTTCCTGTTTTCTCAAGGACCTCCCTCTTTTTCTCTGTTCTCATCTGAAATCTCCCCTTTACTGTCATATAGTCTCTGTTTCAGTGACATCTTAGCAGAGTAATTACTTAAAGGAGACTAAGTTTCATGAAGGCAGCGACTCTGCAGGTATATATTATATGGAGGTCTGAATGTGTCACATGACTCAATGAAGACATAGGTCCATGTTATGAGGAATAACAAAAACAGTAACAACAACAACAACAACATCAAACAACCTGTTCGCACCTTATTTGCTCCTCATAGTGCAGTAAAAAGAAATTTTTTCTTAATTTTATTCTTTACCTTAAAAGTAGAAAAAAATTATGTCTCATCGAAAGTTGACCTAAGATAGCATATAAACTCAGTAAAAATTGCCAAATAGTAAATGTTAGTAGACTAAAGAATAATCTGTAGAGCATGTGGCAACTAGTGATTTTTACAGTGGTTGATTAGTGTGTGACGTCCACAGGTTATTAATTGTTTATAAAACACAAATATGGTAAATGACTATGCTGGTCAAGTCCTGTAGCCTCTCCTTTATATATTTTTAGGAATTAACAGCCATGGAACCTTTTGAAATCACGGTCATTTTTTGTTTAAGAAAAGATTTTAATCTGGGTCAATAGAAAATTGATAATTATCATTGTTGGAATCTCTATAATGAGTGTTTTACTTCACCTTTTTGGACCTAACCATGGACACAATATAAAAAGAGCAATTGTTGCTCTTTTATCATGGTTTGGCATACAGGAATTTCATTTCTGTGCTTAGGAGAAGGCTCTGTAGGCATGGGTGCTGGTGCCAAGGTAGATCACCTGAGTTTGGTTTCTCTGAGCCCATGACTAAAGGAGAGAGCCCATCAAGCCCTCAGTGCTGTCCTCAGACTTCTACAGCCATACAATGACACCTGTACCACCCTACCCTGATAATGATGATATATAAATCTTTCGTTAAATTTTTCATTCCAAATTCGCTCTCATATTACTAAACTGTGAAATAAAAGGAATATTGAGAGTTGAAAGGAGGCTCACAGTTAAGAGTCCTTGCTGCAGAGGTTCCAAGCAGTTAGGGTAACTCCTAACTATACTTAAGCCCAAATTCAAGAGATGCAATGACCCCTTCTGGCCCTTTCTCAAAATACACACGTGCATACACACACATACATAAAATAACTTTAATAAAAATGTAAAAAGAAAGCAGCAATTTTTTAAGTACTACTTTGTAATGAGTTCAAGATGGAGCACCATTATAACTATTAACCCAGAGTAGATATTCAGATTGCTTTTCTGAATTCCTTCTCCACAGTTGCCACTCTTTAGGGCGGGTTATCTTTTTTTTTTTTTTTTTTTTCTTTTTTTGGTTTTTCGAGACAGGGTTTCTCTGCAGCTTTTTTAGAGCCTGTCCTGGAACTAGCTCTTGTAGACCAGGCTGGCCTCGAACTCACAGAGATCCGCCTGCCTCTGCCTCCCGAGTGCTGGGATTAAAGGCATGCGCCACCACGCGGGTTATCTTTTTAACAATTGCTGAAGGCAGTCAGTGCTTGTGAAGGTCACTGTGTGGTAGAACATGCATTCTGTTTTCCTGGCTTCGTAACAATGTGCACAGTTCCTTTCTGTGTCTCTGTTGAGGAGTCCCTTAAAATCCCTTTCAAATTAAAATTGTGAGCCATTAAGTTAATAAAACCTCTTCTCATAAGATCTCTTTTTGAACAAGTACACAGCGCGGTCGGCATATGTCTAGTAAGCAAACCTAATTGACTTTTTACGAAATCCAGAGTCTGCTAAAACACCAAGCAGACGACTGTCCATAATAAACAACTCTTGGTATACCTAGATGATTTGTTGTTTAGATAAAAATGTGTCAGAGGTTTGTAAGAGAAGTCTTAATCTTTTGTTTCTTTATACACTGACAGTAATCCTGTCTATTCAGTAGGACCGGTTGAATTTATGACTCTTTAGTCAACTAGAGTAATCTTTCTAAAAAGAGAAGAAAGAAAAATCTAAATTCTGAAACGAGTGTATAACCTCTCATAGTGTTGCTTACATCTTTGATCACTGATCTTAATCATGTAACATTTTGCATACCAATATTAATATATCTTTTAGGTGATAATTTGATTGTATTTGTTTACTGTTATTTTTATGTAGCATAATAACAACATTTTGTATTACTTTTGTATCACATAGTTTTATTGAGTAAATATCTTGACACTAACAAAAATGGCATCACATTTTATGCCTCTATTGTTGGAATGTGAAGGTATATATATATATGTATATATACATATATATACATGTATATATATATATATATATATATATATATATAGAGAGAGAGAGAGAGAGAGAGAGAGAGAGAGTGAGGTTGGCATTAGCCTATACCTTCCAGTTGGCCAACAATTCTTTACAATCTTAATTGAAAAATTATCTTGATAGTTAATTCTTGAGTGAGAAATGAAATTCCCATGTACACCACCAAAACTTAACTGGAGCCATGTCTATATCAGCAGATATTAATAACAATCATGCCAATTTAGCTTGATTTACTACATATTAACATTGTGGACTTCAGAGAATCATTTAAATGCCTAGACTAGATCAGAAGAGGTTCTTCAGTGGCTTTCCTAACCCATTTGCCTAGTGTTAAGGACAACTCGCCAAGGAGTTTGCATGAGTGTTAAGAGAATAGATTTACAGAATATAAGAATTCACGTGTGTGCGTTCATAGTAACCACGTTAGAGAAGAAAAGCAGAGCTGTCACATGTCCCAAATCTTACCATGGTGCATCTTTCTAGGCTGTGGCAATCTCCGGAACACCAAACAGGAGGGTAAGTCAACACTGGCATCTTTGATGCCTCCTTCATGACTTTATCAAAGCCCCTTCAGCCCTTTACACTTGCTGCCTCTCACTGATCCTTGTGCTTCTCATCTATTTCTGTTAAGAGGAGAGCTTGTAATTAGCAGTGTGTTTGGGGCTATGGTTGGATGCTCTGAGTACAGTCTTTGCTTTGCCTTTACTGAGTATGAAGTCTCTCTCAATAAGGTAAAGTCAATAAGGTTATCATAAGAGATTTGTCTGATTGCAGAGGAATTCATGTTCCTGAAAACCAGTTAACTTGACTACTTCATAATCAAAAGAACAATCTTAAATCATCACATAATTGTAAAGACCTAGATATCATCCAGAATGGAGGGCATTGGAAAGGAAATTCAAAGCATGGGTACTTATTTGAATAAATCAAACTTCTTTTTAACTGATTTATTACATAAAATAATAATAAAAAACTTTATGGACTTTTGGATATTAGTAATGACTTTTTAAAGAGTGTATATAATTTTGTATTAATGAATTACAAAGTATACAGATTTATCTCCTCTCCTCACCTTCTCACCTCACTCACTCCTCCTTTTTCTATTCCTCCCTCTCAATTCCTCTTTCTGTTTCTCTTCCTCCTCTCTCCCCTTCTTCGGTACTGGGTATCAAAGCCAGGATCTTGCTCAGTCTAGAGAAGACCTCTGCCACTGAGTTCTGTCACTAGTCCCACTTTCTCTCATCTGATAGAGTCTGGTCAGTTGACAAAATTTAACACATTACTGTTTGACGCTCACCATTTGCTGTTATTAAAAACAAGTCAAACAAGGCAGAATGTCCTCAATCTTTACGCAGCTCATACACACTTAAGTTTTTATCTTTCTTCACGTTACTTTGTATTATAAATCATCAGAGCACAAACTTTGAAAAATACTTCCTTTCAAGAAATTCCCCTTGTTCAGAAAACAGCACACATCCTATGATGTGTTTAAACAGTTGGGCCTTTGGCGTATACAAAGTTTTAATCCCCCTGGGGAAATCTCAAAGCTAGGCATTTAAACTATTTTTGCTATCCATATTTTATTTATAACATGCAAAGCTCATAAATGCCATCACTCTGTATCTGATAACCACTCACTGATTTTTTTCCTAGTATGTAAAATATTTAATGTAATACATCATGGTGACTTCAAAATGCATCCATACCATAATTTTGATAGATTGAAGATCCATTTTTCCTCAATGCTTTATTTTCCTTAGAAATTTACCAGCTACCTAAGCCTTGTCTATTAACTATATAAGTGTGTGTAAACTGTCAAAATATAAAATATTCGATATAGGAACATTTGGATAAGCATATAATTTTTCAGTTCTGTAATTCTAGATACTAAGAAAAATATTTGTAATGCATACTTACAAGATATTACTTTATGAGGCTATAAATAAAACTTTGTAAAACAAAAGAAAATACTACCTAGGAATATACTTAACATTAATAAATCTGTAGTGTTTTCAAGTCAATATTATTAAAGCGACTGTAATAATTCAAAGATTTACCTTAGTTACATCAAGCTAAGTTTATAGTCCTATCAAAATAATTCTGTAGTTTAGATTCTAAAAGAATTGTTATATATCACATTTAAATTTTGAAGTCAGTCTACCCTTTTACAAAGCTGGGATTCTTAGAATTAATATGGTTATCTTGAAAGTCATACAAAAGTGAATTTGAGATGTTATACAGTTTATTAATATTGTGTACACATACAATCATTATGAACTTATAGTAAGAGATGAAGTCATTGTTAATACTGATACAAAGAGATTTTGAAAACTCTGTTTTGTTCTTCACACTTAATTGTGGTGTGTGAGTACACACAGACACCCCAAGGTTCACGTCTGAAAATTTTGTCCTGTTTTTTTCATTCATGTTGAATTTGTTCTTGCACAAAGCCAATCAATACCAGAGGTCAGCAGAATTCGGTTTCTGTTGTCTCTCGCACAAGAAACAATAGAGAAGTAAGAGAGACCAGCAAAGGTAACTGCACTTTTCACCTTTCCTGTCGCCTGTGGATGTAGCTTGTTTGCTCAGGGTGCACCAAAGCAGATCCTAGCACACAGGTCACTGCTTGGAACCAAACAATCAGATAAGAAGAGAGACGCGGAAACACTGAAGGTAAATGTGTTTGCTTAGGTTTGTGTTGTTCAGGATTCATTCCTGTGGCCAGAGCAAAGGGACACCACGTCTTTATATATTTCCGGCAGGACTTGTTTTCTTGTGATTTATTGTGGGATCTCCAAAATTATAAAAGCAAAGAATTCCAAAAGTTAAATTTCATGCTTGAACACATATGGAATACCTTTATTAAAATTTACTTTGCTCATTAATAAGCAGTCAGGTAGATAGTAAAAAGGGATTTGGGGTCGGTGTGTAAAAAGGAACATGATTTCTTAAGGTTTTCAGATTTGAAAAAAAAAAGCACTCCTGTTTAGTAATGGAAATTTAAGCTTTGAATTATCAAGTCCTTATAATAAATGCTTTTGTTTATCTATAAATACACGTGTATTTGTCTAAATGTATATTGTATGTGTGTATGTATGTGTCCAAAGATATTGTTGGAGTCCCTTAGACTGAAATGATAGCCAATTGTGACCAGCCTGACATGGATGTCCTGAACCAACTCAGGCCCTCTAGAATATCAGGAGGTGTTCTTAACCATTGACCCATTACTCCATTTGCTGAATTGTATTTTCTTGGACAAAAAAAAAATATAACCTCACAAAATCAGGAACTTTATTTTTGAGATATACACAGGTACATTCCTGAGGTCATTAAGTAATCCTGTGGCACGGTTAAATAAGCTCCACTCTGGAAAAGGAAACAAGAAAATCCTTCTTTAGTTTGCATCATGACCAAGTCTTGGAACTTGGTCATATAAGTATTAATTAACAAAATCCATCATCAATTGAAAACTATTTATGTGCACTTAATTTTACAATACGTTTTTAGTGTTTATATTTTAATGTTATGGTGAATTTTAATGTTTATTCCCTATTTGCCAAGCATGAGTTTTACATTTAGCATTATTTTGTAGTTTCAGAGACTCCACAATAAATCCAAAGGGCATATGTCTGATTGCCTGCCAGAAATATGTAAGGAGGTAAAATCCCTTTTCTTTAATCACAGCAATGAATAAAAATACTCTTGATATCTCCAGATTATCACTTGTTAGTTCCTGAGCATGTCTTCGCTAAGAATTTAAGGTCAGTTTCAGGAAGAAGGGCTGAAAGATGGATGAGCTAGGATAACATCCGGGCTTCTGTGTGCTCTACGAGGAATTTAGTTTTGTTATCTCCTTTATTTCTTTGAGTTTTCTAGAACACGCACAGAAAACATGTTTGTGTATGTGTGTGTGTGTGTGTGTGTGTGTGTCTGTCTGTGTGTCTCTCCGTGTGTATATACATGTTATTCCTGGAATTTAGACCTATGGAAACTGCTGACAAGATTATAAACCTTCCCTTATATAATTAACACTGCCAGTGACAATCAGGACATATATTAATGCAGCCCTTTTAAAGTATTTCCACCACTTCTGTTGATGATTTAATAGGCCATGCGTGATTGCGTTGGCTGTGAGGTGGTGTATATATGAATCAATGCCTGTAGTATCGATGTGTATTTTTTTCTTTGCTATATTAAATGTTTTAGGTAAAATCAAAAGCAAACATGAAATCCTGTGAATTACTGTCAAAATAAAGTTATGAGTTTTTCAACAGAGATATTTCCAAAGCTATAGTCTTCATTATTTTGTTCATTATAAATGTTTAAGTTTTTGAAATATCATGATTTCTACAATAATTGATTCTATTTTCTGAAGTATCATTGATTTGCCTTGAGCTGTCCATTTATGGAATATATATTAGGTATTTAGGCCATTAATAACAAATTATGAAATGAACCATCTTAAGGTAAAATGACAGCAACACATTTTCCTAAGGCTTTGAGGTTCGAGAAAAACAGTCTTCCTTACTGTAGCAATGGAATGTTAAGCTTTAGGTTATGAGTGTTTTTAATGCATAAAGAATTTAGCTGATATCTCATTCCACTTATATTTTAATTACATTTAAGTTATTATAAATGTTGTCTACACAATACTGAACAAACATTTTACACTTAAAATTACAAGAAAACATGCTTGCCAAATTTTATGATCAAACAATTTGGTAGTTTTTGTTGGCCTATCATTTATTGAGCATTAAATGCCCTGGGATGAACAAAATACCCGCATTTCAAATTGCAATTCAGTCTCTTTCTTCTCTTTCTTTCTTTCCTTATTTATTTATTTTCCTTAACTAATGATCATCTATTGAAATGGACGTCAAACCACTAAAGAAATTATCTTGAAAGAGATTCTTTTTTTTATTAGATTTTGGGTTATTTCAGTCCCCTTAACTAGAATATGATTTCTAAAGGCAACATATTTCAAATTTACATTGTGGATTTCAAAGTTAATTAAAAATTTAAGTTCAAAGGATTTCTGTAATGAGGACTTATGAGAGTGAGTCCTCTCTATAACATTGTTAAGAAGTCGTATTCATTTGAAGGATGTGTTTTCACTCTGTGTTGCACAATATGTGCCTTTATGACTGAAATTTCATTTATTTTTTGTGACACATTTGGTTTTGGTTTTTTTTTGTCTGTCAAGCTGACTGCTTCTGAAAAATCTATTACAGTTAGAAACAAGAACATGAAAAATGAACAGCAGCAAAGTAGCAAGGAAAGGAGAATTCTAAAATATAAAATAATACCTCAAAAAATTTTAATCATCTTTTGATCACAGTTTCTTTTTTCAGCCTATGCTAAATGCATGTGTTGGACTGTTTGATAATATTTAGGAAAATACATAGGGCATGATGCATATAATCATGTAAGATAGGTCCCCTTAGTGGTTTACAGAAAGCCGGTGATACCCATCACCAATAACTGTTTACATGTTCTATCCATGTATGAGGAATTTTTAAAATGTATATATGTTAAAGCTAGGTATATTAGCTGGGTAGTGGTGGCACACACCTTTATTGCCAGCACTTGGGAGGCAGAGACAAGCGGATCTCTGTGAGTTCAAGGCCAGCCTGGTCTTTAGAGCGAGTTCCAAGACAGGCTCCAAAATTACAGAGAAACCCTGTCTCAAAAAACACAACAAAACAAAAACAAACAAAAATTTAGCATTATTAGTTTTAAATTTTGGGATGCTATTTTTGGGGAAAAAAGTCGCAATTGTGACAAATCACTAGGCTGCAAATTAATTTCTTTAATAAGAAAATAATCAGTACAAATTACAGAATTATACATGGATCAACATAATTTTCATTATGAAAATAAAGAAAATAACTCATTCTTTAATTTTTCATGAACCACCTTTATACCCCTTTTCGCATCTTGCTAAATTTATTCTCTTCGATCATCTCATTATAGGACAGCAAATTTATACTGTTTTCTATGTGTCTCGTATCATCTATGGTATCAGCTGACTTCCTTTGGCTTCAGGATGACTCTTGTCATGTGACAACATAACAAATCTTTAAGATTATCACTGTCTTTGGTAACATCGCTATCAAGTTTCTATCATACACTCCTTTATGCCATATGCCTGGCCTTTTCTCCTCTGCACATTGAAGCCAGAAGCATCTTTTCACACTTATTTGTATTGATTTAACATGGTCTCACTAATTAGCTCCTCAGAACCTGGATGACATCCCTTAGCTTCTTTACGTTCTCTTGCTCTTTTTAAATAAAGCTTTAAAATTGCACAAGATAGAATTCTTCAGACTGGTTGGCTTGAACTGCTTTCTACAAAGGGGCCTAAAAGTTGTGCCTTGATAAATCCTCCCAGGAAGGTGTGTATGTATGCAAAACCATTGCAGAGCATATCAAAATGATGCTTTTGCATGGCTTGAGAAAGTGAATAGCAAGTATTCTTTACCTAAATGGAGATACTTCAAAGAGTAGAGACTGGAGTGTTGGAGAGATGGCTCGTTGACTAAAACACTTGCTTCTCTTCCAGAGAATCCTTGTTGGACCCCCAGCTCTCATATGGCTGCTCCTAATAGTACACAAACACCAGCTCCAGGGTATCCAAGTCCCTCTCCCGATCCATGGGCACCAAGCAAGCACATGGCACACACACAAACCTTAAGACAAAATACCCACACCAATAAATAAATAAAGAAAGAAAGAAAGAAAGAAAGAAAGAAAGAAATAAAGATAAAAACATAAAATCTTTTAAAAAGGAGCAGAAGCCACTTCTTCCACTTCAGTTCCTAAGAAGATAGACTTTTTTTTTTTTAAAAAAAAAAAATAATTTGTTGACAATATCAAAGCAACAACTACTATAGCCACGAAAGATTAAGGCAATATTTCCAAATGTGGATAAAATCATATTTTAATGCACAATTTAGTTCCAGTTCCCTTTTTCATTAGCAATGTATTTATCAAGAACCAGGCAAAAGGATTTGCATAGGCCATTTGCTGTCTTCAGAAAAAGAAAGTGAATTATGATACTTTTTCTACCTTTCACAATTTTAATATTGAGTTCTGTTAATTTTCAGTTTAGTGATAAAGGATTGTATCCTTTATCCTAGGTAAATAGATGCTGGCTAGGGATTAAGACTGTGTTTCAGTCTCAAATAACCTTGCTCAATGGTTTAATCTTTATAAACTGCCATACCATGGAGAAGGCTTAATTGGTAAAGTGCTTACATAATAAGTCTGAGAACATGATTTTAAATCATCAGAACACAGGTAAATGGTGTACTAGTGGTAGTCTGTAGTTCATTGCTCTATTGCAAGGTGTGTTGCTGAGACAGGAGGATCATAGGGAGCTTGTGAGGTCAGCTAGCTTAGAGGAATGCCCTGGAACAACAAGTCCCCACCTCAAATGCTCACACATGCACAAAAATGAATAGACACCAAACACTCAAATGAAATAAAATGAGGCAAATTATCAATACATTACCCACAAATTATATATATATATATATATATATATATATATATATATATATATATGGAATCAAATGATACAAAGGATCATAGTATACAAGCAATGTTAACAACCCCACAGTTACTATTTTTTGTTTTTTAAATAGACATTTAGCAATGAGGGGTTGAATGTCTGCATCCTGTTTTACCTGTTTCAGCAGGATGAGATTTTTGGATTATAGCAAGAACCAATGACCAGAACAATGACCAGATTGGTTAAGATTAACCCTTTGTTATGGTGCTGTCTGTGTTGTGTAGGATGCAACTCTTGTCCTTTTCCCACTGGAGACAAGTAGTATGCTATGCTTCTGGTAAGATAAAACAGTTTCCAGACATTGCCAAATATCTTCTGTGAAATAAAATAACCCTCTTCTAAGAAAGATCCCAGCACTATGGAGGAAGAGGCAAGCAGATCTCTGTGAGTTCAAGAATAGCCTGATCTATAGAGACGGAGTTGCAAGACAGTCAGGGCTACAAAGTGAAATTTGTCTCAAAAAAAAAAAAAACCTTACAGTTAAAGACATTAATAAGGGGAGTCTCAAAAGTATACAGAAGTTAGAAAATTAATGCGTGGGGCATTGATTCTTTTGTCAGGGAAGCATACAGATTTTTGTAAACATTACACCCTGGAAGTGAGAGCCTTGTTGCTGAGGCAAGAGTCCTAATCAGAAATTTACCTTCTGTTTTATTGTTTGTTTGTTTATTTTTTCTTTTTCCAGGGACATTTTGTTAATATATTTTCTGGATTTTGATTTCAGATTTTAATAGTTTAGTAAAACTAAATTGATGCTTAAAAAGTTATATTACAGTCTTCACATTTCCCAATTTTGATTCACATCATCTATTTCCAAATAAATGTTAATCTTGTGGCAACTAGTCTAAGTGTTTTTAAAGGTTTCAACTTTGATTTTTATTAAAATATCTATTTCTTCTCACTTGTCTTGTGCAATATTAGAATCCAGGTTTTGTAAATTAACTTTCCCAGAAAAAAAGATAACAAGAGGTAAAATATATTAAACAAAAAAAAACTAAGAATATATGTCAATCAACAAGGAACATCTTAGAGTTATTTACTCTTCTGATCAAAAGAAACTCAGTTTTAACACTTATGCAAAATTTTATTCATTTTACAATCATTATTTATTTATTAATAGATGACTATCATGCAGGTGCCTTCATACTTCCCATGTAGCTTAGTCAATCTTTGGTCTTCTCTTGTCTCTATTTTCTGTCTTAGATTATATAGGTGCACCTCATCCTTATTGGTCAGTAAGATATGTTAAAATTCCTTCCATGATAATTTTCATCAAAATGTAACTTTCCACATCTTGGTAACACATCGTTAATAAAAAAATACTCTTTCTTTTGACCCCATTGCATATATATTCTTGTTAATACCTTGTAAAAGGTCTCTATGCATTTAAATAACAGCAGCATATGCAAGGTTTTAAAAGTGTGCTTCTGTCTATTTTGATCAGGTTTAATGATCCATATGTTTGAAGGATGATTGCCAAGTTTATTTTTTCTTGTAGAATATCATAGGGTGGAATGAAAATTTGTTAGAAAAAGAAGAGAAACCAGAGTGAAATTATGGAGTGATCTTGACCTAAACTGCGCTTTTTTGGGAGCATGCATTTCATTCATAAATCATAAATGGATACCTATAGCAAAACTTTAATATCTATCCAGCTGAAACTAGCAGTCAGTGTTTTATGACATAAAGCAAGGCATTGTGGGTAGTAGCCAATGCATTTTCTTTTAGTACGTTATTAATTCATTATATGTCAATCACAATCACCAATGAGGCAGTTACTCTGAATTTTAGTATTCTTTTCTGTAGCAAGTGCAGAACAGAAATGCCTTATTTGTTCAGTTGAATGAACAATCCTTTCTCATCACACATAGCTTTCGAGAGTTATTTGCTCTTCAAACTATTGAAGAAAATAATAAAGTATTCAGTTTATGATTTATTATAATCACAACATTTAGAAAATATGTTATCAGTATAAAATAATGATCTACTTAAGAAATGTATTATCAGTGATGTCACTCTAGCCTAATTTAGGACAGTTACCTTAAAATATGTACTTTATATAAATGTTCTATTATATAAATGTTATGTGTCTCATTAATTTTATTTAACTCCACATAAAAGGAGATAGATGGCATTACATATACTATACTTCATGACAAAAGTATGTAAGTTTGGGTAACCACACATTCTTACAGCATCCCCCCATTAAATGAGAAGGGAAATTTAACTCTTTTGATTGTGCTTGTTAATGCATTTATATTCAATTTCTGAATACATTTGGTTAATGACTCCCAAGGAAGAATTTAGTTCTGGAGAAGTATCAGATCTCCTTTGCCTCCGTGTGACCCTAGCAACATTTTAGTGGAGTAAGCTAGGAAAGCGAGTATATATATGTTTGTCTTACAACTTTGACTTTCTCCAGCTTACCACGATCCTGGGAAACTCTCTGTATTCCCTGGTGTTTCTGGAAAATCTTCCATGTGCACCGCCTTAATTTTCTCAAGTTCGTACATGATCATCTCTAGGGGCGCCCCGCTGGTCTTAAGTTGTAATCGTTTTTGTCATACAGGAAGAACATAGAAAAACAACCATCACACATATTCTGTTTCTCCTACATTGGAAGTGACAGGTAGTGTGTTATAGAGATCCTGTGACATTAGAGGCCATTGCCTTGAGCATGGCAATGACAGCTTGGAACCTCAGTTCCTTCTAGTTCATTCTAGAAAGTATTTGTAGCAATTGAGCTATTTTTTGTTCTTTATCCGTTTTTTGTTTTGCTTCCTTTAATTTGGAAGGTACACATTTGGAATTGTGTCACTGAGAAATTCATTGTGAAATAAATTAACTGCTCTTAATAGGAATAATAAGATAATAAATTAGCTTCCGTTAATGAGAAATGGCATATGCGTAGTAAACATCAATTGTTTTAGAAAAAATTTGCATAGAAAAGTTAGCTGTCCATTAATAATTTAAGAGAATTAGAAAAAATGTTATAACTTAGGAGTAAATTGGAGAATAAGAGAATAGAGGAGTTGCAACATAAATTTTATTTAACAAAAAGGAAATTTAAATTATTCTAATTTATTAATAATCTCATTCTGATTTTATATTTTTAAGAAACATTTTCAAAGCAATAATGTCAGGCTTTTACTATGTTTTAATGGTTCATTTCCAAACCAAATAATATTTTTCAAATTTATTCATGTGTGTACATAAGAATGAGTGCATATGTGTACATGAATTCAGGTACTGCCTAAGGCCAGTGGGTGTCAGATTTCCTGGAACTGAAGTTCCAAGTTACAGACAAGTCAGTAGGAGTCACTCGTACAAGTCCTGGGAACCAAACCCTGGTCCTCTGGAAAAGCATCAAGCTCTCTCAATCACTGAGCCCTATCTTACCCCCATCCCATAATATTTTTGCTCTTGATTTACTTTGATACTATTCAGGTATTTTTTTGTTCATGTGTTTGTGTTTGTGCATGCATGTGTGTGTATGCATATACGTGGGCAAATGTCTTCTATCTTCATATTATTTAAGAAGTGATCCCTCATTGGTCCTGAATCTCTCTGCTTCTGTCCTACTGGCTGATCACAGAAGAAACCCAGGGCATCCATGTCGCCACCTCCTCAGTACTAAGATGACTGTCTTCGACTTTTTCTGTGGGTGATGGGATAAAAACAAAGCTGTATGCTTGTGTCGCACTTTACTAAGTGATCTATCTCCCAGGCCACCTCATCTGTTTCTTTTGAAGTTCTTGGGCTGATTTGCCTACTCAGTTTAATTCTTCACAGGACTTCATTCCTGCCAGTTTCCAGGATGAGCAGGAGATGAGTGGCAGTTGACAGCTCATTAAGATTTCAACTCTCACACAAGATCACTGAGGATTTGCTCATGCAGTTTTATGATACTTTTAGCCTTGGATAGCTATAGCTAGACTTAGCTATCCTGGTCAGTAGGTGGCTGAAGACAAGCCCACCGTGGTGCTGGGTATGAGCAATGATTTGAGAATTTCCAGTGGTGTGTGTTTTATGTATTAAACACAACAAGAGTCCCACAGACAAACAAAACTCCCATTTGAAGATATAGATATGAAAAAATGGACAGCCTGGCTTAATGGTTTATGATTCCAAACTCAGACCATGAAGTATCTCAGGCAGAAAGTCTATCTCTGTAGAGAAGGAAAGGCACATTTGGAGAAGAGAGAGAAGGGGATTCCTCTCGTCAGACCTGGTTTCAGACCAATTGAGAATACAGGACTAAAGACTGCAGAAGCAGCTGCCCTAAAATTAAGGAACACTATGCTTAAGATTTATATTTGTGTATTGCATACCAGACATGCTAAGAGAAGGTGCGAGGGGGATAAACTTTTGGGGAAAGAATTGCATACTGAAAAATACAGATATAAATATATATAGAATATACAATTACCGTACACTGTTCTACTTGTTTTGCACATATTAGCAGATTTACTTGTCAAATGGCTCTATGTTTTTGGCTACATAGTATTACTACACACTTCCAGATAAATAAATAGCAATATAGAGTCAAAAAAAAAAGAAGAACTTAGTCCAAAATATATGTCCTTGTGAAAGATGATTCATGAAGGAAGACCAGTCACTTTTTAGTATGATTCAGGGAAATTGCTAACATTTGGTACTAGGTTGGTACTAGTAATTAATTTTTAACAAATAAGTTTACACAAGGAGGTCTATCTAATTCATGATGTTTTGCAAAAGTTGAATTCAATTTCTCTTCTGTTGTAATTTGCACACTTACTTACATTACAAAAATTCCCAGACTTAGGCAAAATAGAATAAGGCCAACTACATATATGCTTTCAAAAGCTATTTTGTAGTGAGTGTTTATAAGACACTATAAATGCGAGTGCTTATATTTTATGTGTCTTCATCTACTTCTAGATGGTAGGGCGTCTTAGAGAAAGATGATGCTTAAATTTTGTTTGTGAGTGCAGGTTTACATGTGGGTTTCCTATTCCATTCAACAAGTCTTTGAAAAAAATAGTTACATACTTGAGGGGTTAAGAAGGTTAAGTTCTTATGTAGATGGAGACGTTTATTGCAGTAGGAAACCTCTTTTATTAGGCATTAAGACATATATAAGGGAGCTCAGTTTTGAGTGAAATCAAGGCAATGATAGATATTACCAAATAAATGAAATACTCACATGTGCAGGAGTTTTGCTAGAATAAGAAAATATCGTACTCTCTGACACAAAGGAAGCAAAACGTAGACTGCTTCATGAAACTTTTGTTCAGAAAGCTAGCCTTTTAGCTCAGAAACAAGTGATACATAACTTTTTAAAATTTTGTGTCTATGATAGAGGGCAGACTGAGTTATTTTTAGACATGGGCTTATGTGGACAATTATTGCTTTCCCCTTCATGATAGGACTTTGTTTCGATTATGTTAATTTATACCATACATAAAGAAAACAGGGCCAAAAAATAGAAATTCATGAACTTCAGATTTTCAATTTGAAAACTACCTCCTGAGGAATGCAGTGTCTTTTCTTTCCTTTTCTTTTTCTTTCTTTTTTTTTTCCTTTTTAAACAAAAAAGGCAACTAAAACCTCAAAAAAAGAAACTCTCTCCTTTTTGGTTTTCTTATTACTTAAAAAAAAAAAAATCCCGAACACAGTGTTTTTAAATTTAGGATTTAAAATTTTCCTCATGCTGAGATCTAGTTTGCCAAGTTTTAGTTTGGAGGGAATTTTTATAACTGAAAAGAAAACTCTGAAAATAGAATATTTTAAATGGAAATTCTCACACACTCTGGGTGCGAGCCACAAATGTTGCCAAAATTTGAGAATGAAGGTGACTTTTCATTATTTTGGGGGACAGCCATGACAGAACTGTGTTTAGCCTTATGCCAACTTTGTTAAAATGGTTTAACATGCTGAGATTTAGCACTCACTGTGTGATCATGCTTTGTAAGAGAGATAAGATTTTCATATTCAAGGATGTGTTTGTGCTCTATGGAACATGTTTTGAGAGTTTGTTAGGTTCATCTCTTTGCATTAACTTAGGATTTAGTTGATGGTGTGGTTTCAAATTTTCTCTGGAAACCACATTTCTTGTAGTTGAATTGAGCATAGCGAGGCATCTTTGGGAGCCTGAAAGAGCTCCCTTACTGCTTTGCCTCTGTGACTTTCATCATGTGACCCCAAAGGTCAGCTATCCTCTGGGGAAACCCAGATATGTCAGATGGCTGTCAGGTCCCAGTGGGCCTTTGTCATTTCTCATCTCTGTGTGGGGATTTTGGGTTACTGGAATCAAAAGTCACACTTTCAAACCTGATAACGTTTTGTGACTCTTAACTCCACGTCAATGTCAGTGTGTGATTCAAGACCAGAGGAGAGGAAGTGGGAAATAATTGAAGTTTGGGAGCAATGAATGAGGCGCAATGCTAGGAAAAGAGGGAAAGGGGAATAGGTCCACACCTAGTGGACCACATCCATATGATCCAAAACAGACTAGAAAAGAAAGAGAAATAAACAAAAGGAAAAATAAAAGGCACTAACATTCATAAATTCCATGTTTTAGGTTGTCTCTTGAGAAGTACATTTCCAAGAAACAACATATTTATTTTAACCCAAATGACACAGAACATTTGAGTAAAGTAGAAAATTTGTAGGCATCTGCTGAATTTTATTTTAAACATAATTCACATTAAAGGAGACAAAGTCCTTGTTTTTCCTGGAACCTCCATGTTCGTTCTTCTGCTAGAAAGACAGTAAGTCCAGACTTGGCAGAAGGGAGACTCTTGACGTGTCTTCTCTGAAGAAAAAAAAAAAACCTAAAAGAGAGGGCAAACAATTTGATGAAAGAAGACAATAAAGAGAAAAATACATAAAGCAAAGGAGTGAAAAGCGAATAACTATTCCATGAGGCAGGTGCATAAATTAGTGATAGAATATTGCTTAACTACACCAGGAAAACTCTTTATATTTACCTCCTCAATTGCAGGGGGCTTGGTCTGCATCTGGAACTAATTCTGATAACCTTGACATTCAGAGCGGAGATAAAGGATAGATAGCTCTTTTAAAATGCTCTACTCTGGCAAGGGGAATTATCTAATATTGACAAGTAAAGTAACGTGACATCTGCGTTAAATTCCAAATTGACTTGGTGGAGCTGCGTAAAAGAAGCTGAAAAGAGGGGGCTTATTTTCAAGATGGGAAATGCATTGGGCAAAGCCGAGGTCAGCGCTGATGTCTGCCTCCACGCAAAACACTTTCATTCTTCATGAAAATCTCTTTTAGTAAGAAAAATTGACAGTCGGGGAGCAGTTTTGTTGTGAGGAGTTTAGCGATGTTTTTCTGTTTCTTTTCTTTTGTGGGGTGGGTGGGGGTCTTAGGAGACTATCACTCAGAGTACTGAGTTGAGTTATTAGCAATCTTAACATTTATAACTTCAGGAGGAACCGAATAGTAGTTTTTGAAGTAATGCTTGAATTATAGTGGGGTGACCCGAGCTTCGGCATGTGCCATCAATCAAGCCAGTGTCTGCAACTGCAGTTTTAAGATCTCTGAAAAGGTTCTTCCCTGGCCATAGGAAATGTGTGATAAGCGTTGAGTCCATGCAAGTCAGTTCATATGCATGTAACATTCTTTATGGACAGCCAGGAACTTTCAATCATTTCTTTACTCTTCTCTGTAACTTTCTTGCAATGGATCAGCTTCCCCTAGACTTTTTCCTGTGAAAATTCTGCTTCAGTTCTTCAGTTCCTTCCATTGTCCCCCTCTAGAAAATTGATGGCTCTTTTTGCCAGCGGAAAAGCCAAATGGCTGATGGTTCCGTTGATTCTCTCTTGATTTAGATGTAAAAGCCGATGCCCCAAATTGAGATTTATGGTCTGGGGGTAAGAAGGAAGATGAAGGGAGTAGAATGAATGCTGGAGCTGGGGGATTTATTTATTTATTTATTTATTTATTTATTTATTTATTTATTTTTGAGGGGGGGACAAAACAGGATCGAAGACAAAAAGGAAAAAATCTGATGGACCAGACTGAATAAACCGCCATTTATAATTCGTTTTACTCCTAGACTACAACCAGCCATGGTTTCAGATGGGGGAGGAGGCTCATGCAAATTATTCATATGCTGGTATCAGTGGGAAAGGAAGGAGAGGTTAGATGGTTGGAATGACTCCTGGAACTCTGGGCCCCAGTGACCAAGATCAAGCAGGAGCAGGCAGGATTGGGGCATCTCAGAAAAAGCAAGAGGGCCTTTCAGGTGGATGGAGAATCCCTAAGCCTCTAGCAAGGACTGGAAATTGAATCAGAGATGACGTGAAGAAACCCCCGTGTTTGAGCCCATGTTGTTCACACATAGCCAGGTTCCTTTCTCGACTTTTATAGCTTACTATTTTGTTAGGCATCAGGCATCGGCTTCTCTCAGATTTCCCTACTGAGAATTCTACTTGCGCTGACTTATTTGTGTCTCCTTAAAATGTTTAGAAATTTAGTCTGTAAGGAACTAGTCAGTCAATTGTAGGTGGCAGAAAATTAGTAACAGTAACAAAAACTGAACTGAGTCACTGAGGTGTAACATTTGGCTTGAGCTGCCCTGTTTTCCCTGCCCCATGTTTGATTTACTGCTAGGTCCCACATTGAGTATGCTATTCTTTCCCTCACTCGCCAGCAAGTTCCTGATGATGTGTATTTACATCTCTGTATCCTCTGCCCTCAATGTTATGCCTAATACCTCACAGCTACTCCAGAAATGAGAAACAAATAAATAAATGAAATCATTGCCTGCTAGACATCAGCCTTCTCCTGGGAACAGGTCCTGTTCTACTAAGAAACTCTGCGTCTGTTTAAAGAGGTGGAAAAAAATGTTCAGATTTAGGGAGAACACTCTGTATGTTGATTCACCAATGTAGGGATAAAAGGACTCTATAATATTTTTTGCTAGTCCTTTATATGCTGATTTGTGCAAGTAATAGTTGGGAAGGATTTTAAGGCATGGCAGTGAAAATTTGATCAGCTAATACTTTTCTTGAGTTCAGACAAAGGGGACACCCATATCTACACAAATAAAAATTCAAATTTCAGAACATTTAGAAATGGTCAGTGTCTAGGCTTCAACTGAAAGATATATAACAGTCCATACATACCTCCCAGAGACGTATATGAAGATTTGGAGAATGTCTGAATCCATAGTAGTGAAAAAAAAAAAGCTCTAAAACACTTTAGATTCAGAAAGTCTAGCAAAGCTCCAAGACAAGCCTTCCAGCTTCTGTTCTTATGCTGTTCGACAAGATGTAGAAGGAAATGCTCCCAGATTTAATGGCCGTTACCTGATGGAAAACAGACATCCTTTGGATTGTCCTTAAGCATACTGAACGGGTCTCTAAATAAAATTAGAAGAATTCACCGAGGCCAAGATGGCTGAAGGAAACAAATGGGCAGAAAGCAGGAGCTTACCACGTTAGGAACACACGTGTTTTCAAAGTAGCCCTGTAGGAAATCTGTATCATGAAGGGTCACACAGGGTCAAGCTGAGTATTTATGGGCAGTGTGGAGAATGTTTATGTCAGGTAGGTCGAAACTGAATGGCAGAATCCTGTAGGCTTGGCAGTCTTGAGAATTCCGCCGTGTTTCAATCTACAAGATAATGTTTTTCCACTGAGAAGCAGGCCCACGCGATCTGTGTAGGATCTCTTTTGTTCATCATATGTGGACCTTCTGGTTTGGCCATCAAATTGAAAAATCATTTGTATCTTGTCCTCAGCAAATCAGGTTTACATCTCCTCAACCACACAGTGATGTCTTTGTGATGTTCACTTACAGGCATATTTTGTTTCAACTCAATAAATATGTTCAGGTTGACATGCCGGAAGAGAAAATTGCATGTTTTGTTGTACATTTCGAGAAAGCAAATTGTTAGTGCTTCTTTCAGAGAATGAAGCACACAAATAGTACGATAAGAGCAAGCTTGTGTGAAACTAGATAGATAACCTCTTCGCCACACACCCTCGTGAGATGACAGTGCAGTTTAGAGATGTAAGCCGGTCATTAGGAATTGCAGCCCATGCAGAAGCTTCCCCCTCGGGCCAGACCTATAGCCATTGTAAGAAAATGATTTATTTGTTGTAATAAATGTTACTTCTCAATCTGTTTACTTGTTCAATGCTCTCAGTCCCCAAAGAAAAGGTCTATCTCCAATTAGGACTGGCATGTATTATCTGTCAACTTTATATAGTACTGTAAAAGTCATCGAGCTGACAGTAATATTAGCAGGATGTTTTATAGATCTTGGGCTGTGTGAAGCTTTGTATGGGCAAGGAGTCTATGGGTCTGTGAGGATCTGGGGTCCAGGATAAGGTTGCGTGTCGATGAGTCGTTGCTGTGCTTCTTGGTAAATGAACATCTGGCTCGCATATTGATTCCATGTGTGAAAATGAGATCAGCCCATATAATGACCAGAATCAATCAGGCTGCAGCCGAGGAGTAATGTACACTGGTCTTGATTTGTTAGACAACCAGAATTGGCAGCACCTTGCATAATTTGGCACCAATTGACAAAGATTAGGCTGTTTGGGGGCCCTGGATGGTTATTAATTTGAACCCCCCCTTAAATATTTTGCAGAGTAAAATCAGCTGTAACTTATTTGTCCCAGCCGCCTTCCTCTCATAGTGGCTGTAATTGTTTTAGACACACAAGTGAGCTTGCGGCCTGTTCCCTTTGCACAGGAAGACATGAATTCTTTGATCCCTACAATATTCTTTAGCTCAACCTTGGAGCTATTTACTGAGATTTCTTTGCAGACAGACAGTAGGACAGCTCTGTGTGGGGAGGAACGAATCCAAGCTCTATGAGTTTCAGATGAAGTTTCTGCTACTTACAGTTGGGGAGATAAAAAGCAAACCATCCTTGTTTATCAACAGGAATGACTCTTCTTTTTGCACATATTTTTGAAAACTGAAAATACAATAGATGTTTGACCTGATGATTTTCTTTTCACATGTTACACTCATGAGGACAGAGCTAGAACTCAGGAAAGGACCCAATTCGATTTCGCATTAGCAAGCTGCTCAAGCCGGATAAAAACCTCTGAGATTTTAAAACCACACCCACATTAATTTTAATCATTTTGTGACTAAGTGTCATTAAGGAATTTCCAGTCCAAACGCCTGCCTGGTCTCTATGACCAGAAGGCACTGCGGCAGAGCGCAAGCCACGGTTAGAGAAAGGGCACTTTAAAAATCCACTAGATACTGCTGCCACTAGCCTTAGAGACCCAGACTCACTTCCTTTGCGTTTCTATTAAATTTGGGTTAGTATCTCCAACAATAGCTAGTTTAAGTCTCCAATCAAATGGTACGCATTGGAACAGTTGCTTTATATATACTGCACAAATGTTAGAATAGTAGCAATACCACGGCAGTTCCACAAATAGGGTTTTAGATGGGGTTGAGATGGAATTCCCATGAAGATTCTTTGATTTCTAGTTATCTCAGAGGAGAACAACATATTGGGAAAAAAATCATTAATAACTCAATCCCAGAAATGCTTCTCATTTCATAATTATGATAATGAATATTTTCTACTCTCTTCAGAATCTAATTTGTTGGGCTGCTTACAGCCCATGCATGAGAAGCCATTCTCATTTTCTCTCTTATTTGTTTTTTATTTTATGTATTTGCCCTACATATTTATAAATAATAATTAAAATATGTTTTCTTGAAAACAAAAAGCTTATGCTTTTCTGATTTTTATTCTTGATCACTGAGCTCATTAATATCACTTATGGCAGTGGCTCCTTTGTGTTTTGTCAATATTTTATGAGTAACTTTTGGGAAACTTTGGAGCACGTAAGTATTAATGGTTCATTAAAAAGACAAACTGCTGTCATTGATGAATGGAGCAAGACTCCGTGACTCCTAAAGAAGCCACAATTAATATATTCACTGTTTTCTACCCCGGGATGCACCTTAAAGTTGTGGATTGGTACAGACGGATTTCTCAGCAGCTGCCACACTTTGGAAGTTTTGCTTCTCCCTTAGACGACTTCCCGAGTGGAGAAACAGAACTTCGCAAGGGAAGCAGTTTTTCAAAGAGTAAACGGACATTTCAAATTTTTATTTGAGAAGCTTTAAAGTCTAAATAAGCATTCCTTCCGAAAGTCTTATTTTTTTTTTCCCAATCCTAGATTGTCCCCAAAGGGCTTAAACCCAAACTTTGGTAAACAAAGGGTCATGAGGTTTTTGTCAGATTCTTCACAGGATTAATTTACAAGAATTTTGACTAATCACCTGGGAACCAAATACATACCTCTCATAGGTATGTAGATTATTTATTTGAAAAATGTAAGGGCTTGAAGAAATGTTAGAGGAAATGCTACAATATAATAATGATGGAGTTTTTTAAATTTACACCATGAAACAATACCATCACATATAAGACATAGAATAGAAAGGACACTATCAAGGTGTCACATGGTTGATGTGCTAGAAAAATGGCAGTGTGTGGTTGCCTCACACATTAAAACAATTTCAGCACACATGGGTTTTCCTGTCTTTTATGACTAGCCCCAGGTATGAATTCTTGCATATTAAAAATATTACCGCCATGATTTTAAATTGAGGCCAAGTTGTGTTTCTGGAATGTGTGATAATTCACCATCCTGTCTACATGTAAGTGAAACCATGTTACCAGCAAAGGTACTTAAACATGGTTTTGGTTATATTTTAAACATAGTGTGGACAGCTTTATATTTCACAAGACAGTTCTTTGTCCTTTTGTATATTGGTTAATTTGGAATAATTCTGTCATTTAAGTCATCCATATAGGCTAATTGATAATGACAGTAACATTCAGGGCATGCTTTGAATAGCTGTCTTCTGTTTCCCTTTTATTTACACAAGAGTATTTGTTTGGTATGGCGAAACATAGTTTTGTCAAAATGACAGATGCCGGGACTCTCTGCCTGCATGTGAAGACATAGATCCTGTGCCATATAAAAAGGCCAACCCAAACTCCACTGTGGTATATTAGCATAAAACATTTCCCTCTGGTGGTCCTGCTGGTATGGGTTGTCATAGAACTCAATAAAGTTCTCATTTTTACTTCACTTTTTCATCATTTCAGATGTAATTTTTATGAGTTTTAACCATCTACTTACTGGATAGATCCCTCCTGTGGGAGGCCTTATATTTTCAATAGCGATATCTTCAGAATTTTTAGAATAAATGAACCAAATATTTCCATGGAAAATGACTCAGTGCTATCAGTTTACCTCACAAACATACGTCATGTACCATGTCGCCAAAAGTATTTTCTGTCTCTTCTAACATTTTATATTTTAGTCGAATCTACTTAAAATGGTAGGAGAGGACCATGGTTTGGATGTGTACTTTCAGTTGTATGAACTACAATCTTAATAAAGTCAGATTATTTCTCGACATTAATATTGAAGTTCTATTATGAAATCATTTGTCAAAACATCTTCATTGCTATTACTAATGAGCACTGCACCTATTAACATGCTAAATGACTTAAATGATACATTGTCTTAAATGTGTGCACACATGAACAAGTGTGCATAGATATCTCAAACATGAAGCACTGGCCCTCCCTTTCTGACACTTTCACTCCTCTTGGGTATTTCTACTTCCTTTTTGGCCTTCATGGCAGTAACACAGGACATGTTTCATGTGCACCTAGTATGCATCAGGGAGATACTGGTTTTAAGCCCAGGTTTGGGTGGGGGGTCTTGTGTGTGTACCATGCAAGCTTGGTTTGTACCTTCGGGTGCTTTGGCACCTAAGTCTCATCAATGTCCACATTTTCTTACTTTCAGCTTCCTTTTTCATGTCCTCTGCCCGTTTTCGGATCCTCCATCAAAGAGATAAGAGGAGGGGAGTTGGTAATTGGAGATAATTAGCCTTTCATTTCTCCAGTTTTTGAAGTTCAAGCTTATTAGTGCCCTGGCTTCCAAGGATTTATTATCTGTTTTGAGCTGTTAGATTCTATTCTTTGTGGGCTTGCTTCATTTTTTGATCCTCATGCATAAGAAAACAAAAGCTAACTCAGAGAATGCCATGACTTAACTGATTTGGCACTTGTCCCATGGCTGTATTTTGTTCTGTCAAGAAAAAACTTCGGGTAAAATCTGTTGTGTATCGTAAGAAGTAGTTTTTGTCCTCCAGGTGATTGCATTTCTAGCTCACTTTTAAGCCCCATGGAAGGACCTGCCTACTGCACAGTGAATATGTGATGACTCTTGGAATGCCAAGAAAATAGACTTGACCACCAAGGCTTTTTATTAAGATTTTGGAAATTTCCAACACAGTCACAAGATCAAATGTGCATTTTAGGGAGATCATTCTACTCTCAGTGAGAAGAATTCTATTTTCTGCTGCCTATCAGACTACGGAAAGACTATAATGCTTTCAAAGACAGAGAGGTTTAAGAAAGGGCATTTTTAATGATTCTTTACTTGAAAGGTGGTTATGGGGACTCGGATCAGTTACATGGGTTTTTAGATGAAACATCAAATTTTACTCTTTTGATCCACGAATCAGTTCGTCTTCAGATGACATTGTTACTCTAGGAAGACATTTTACGTTGCTGAAACGATTTACAATTCTTAGTTTTTAGCCTTTGGTGGAATATCAGGCATGGGTGAGATTTTCTACTGCTCACAGCTCTCGATACAGCATGGGGATTTCTAGGCTTTGGTTGTTAAACCATATAATTTATTATTTGCATCCTTTCCTACAAGTATTATACATTTTTATCCCCAAGTCATCTCTCACCCCATTCAACTCCTTACCATCTATCTGTACCTGGAGCATCGGCATAGCGCCCACTCCTCTATGTGTTTAGGGGGTGAACACATAAACGGTTGTGATTAAATAAAAGAAACTCGTGGAGTGAACCAGGGGAAACTCTAGGAAAGATGTGATTTAGGATTTTCATCCCTGGAGAGTGCTCCAATGACTTTGATGAGAACCAGGAGAGAGGGGAGGGTAGTGACTAGCCAAGGCAGGGGAGAAAGTCACAGATTGGATATTGCTAACTCTGAGGGCTCAGCCCCCGAATCCAAATAGAAGGCTGCGTGAGAATGCACAGTAGAAGAAATGACTCCTTAGCAAGATGTGCTCCCAGTTGGGTGATGTGCATTTGGGGAACCTGGGTTGACATGTGGAATTTCTTTATTGTCCAGAATATCCATCATGCTCTATTTGTCTTCTAAAGTTTAACATGGTTATATTTTCAGCTCAGAAGAACGAACAATGATCCTCATCTTACTCTTGTATGTATCAAATTATAAACTGGAAATGATTTAAAAACAACCACTTCTATAATATTCTTATATAGTGTGCATATAAATTAAACATTATAGGAGTATTGTCTAAACATATGGTTTTATAATCACCGGAAATCATTGAAATATGCGGATGTTCTGCATGAAGACTTTTTTCACATGGAATTTGGTGAGGTGACGTTAGCATGTTGAACATGGAGGTGATTGCTTTTTTAGTAATGGAAGTAGACAACTAAGAAAAACTAAATGAGAGAAATGCTACGGTGACTGTTGTATTCTAACATGTTAATGATATGTATATTAAATTAATAAACCCAACATTTTCCTCTATGTTGTCTTCCTAACCACCATCTCAATTAACATTATATCTTCCTCGGTATATACACACACAAACATACACATGAACACACACACACACATGCACACACAGACACACAGATACACACACAGAATAGTTACATTGTTTAGATGAAAAAAGTATTAAATAATTTCTCTTTATCTGTTATCTTCTTGTTCTAAACACACTAGCCTGCCAAAGCATATTTCTTCTGCCCTTGAGAAATGTTGTAAAAAAAAAAAAAGATTGAAAATTTTAATTACCTTTTAAGAACATTGAAGCTTGATATTTGTACCTAAAACTAGTGTCCTTCTGATAATAGGATTTTTATCAGAAAATAAAAATTGAAGAAAGGTTAAGTTTCCATTCACAGGAAAGATACCACATGGTCTTGTTTTTGCATGACTTAAAGCAACCAAGAATTGTTTCACTTACCTAGCAAAGCACAATCCCTTATGTATACAATTGGATTCATCATCAGCTTAAAAATTGTATTCCCTCACACATTTTTCTGCATAAAACTAAGCTTTCTAAAGCAGAAGAATTATTATAGTGGATACATTTTACTATATTTGAACTTAGCTATCCTGTACAGTTTATCAATACATTACTGTCTTGAGTTTCTTGTTACAAGTTCATTCTTTTGGACCCTACTTGGTCTTTATATTAAAGTACCTCTGCATTGAAGCATTTGTTTTCTCTTCTGTGAAGAAAAATGGCAATGATAACTGTGGACTTGTATGTTGGAGATAGGATTATCATTAAGTGAGAAAAAAATATTCTAACATTTCTGAGACTCTCTGCTTTTGAATTTAAACACATTGTTTTTTTTTTAATTTTCAAAAGCCTTAATTCAAGGTATAATTAACTTCAAAGTGTAAATGAGCATTTACAGAGTAGGATCATGTGATGTCCACAGCACCTCACAGGTACCTTCGTCCAACTACAGTAGAGAGCCTCAGTTAAATCATGTCTGTTTTCTTTCAGACATGAAAACAGGGCAGTTTTCTTTGCATGACTAAAAGGATATCAGGTGAATCACCTTGTCATCCGTGTGGACATTTCAACAGAAGATATGATACAGAGTTCCTCTATGGTGTCCAGCACACATGACTTTCTTTACTTTATGTAGCATGAGCCTTTTGTTTCAAATGCATCAAATTTGGTATCTAGAGCCTTGATGACTTCTCCTACAGTTTATCATGCTTTGCTGACTTGTTTGCTTACTGGCTTCACAATAATTAAAATATTTAGGGTGTGAAATCATTCTTCAGTCTTCATACTAAAACTAAGAACGTTTTCTAAAGTTTTTTATTGATAATTACCTAAATTGTTGAAGCCAGTGTGTCACTTAATTGCTTTTATAACTTTACTGGTGGTCTATTGTTTTTGGTAGTTTACATGTCATTTAACATACATTTTAATCTTCTTAACATCTAAGTAATATGTATGTCTGTCTAAGTTTCCTAAATGATATATCCACTGTACTTTGATTTTGTGTGTCTAATTTGCTGCAATATTCAATAGTAGAAATTGGAAAAAGTAGAATCTAATTAAGGATGTGTCTAGTTTTTGTTACTATTACAGGACACAATCATCAGTCCTTCCACTCTGTATTTGAATGAGAAGCTTCATACCCCTTTGACAAGCATCTTAATTTTGGAAAGAAAAATAAATTCTTATTCAACAGGTTATTTCTACAGTAGAATAATGCAGTAGAATAGTAACCTGAGAAGGAATGCAGCACTGAGGCACTGAACCAATTCTTTTTTTTTTTTTAAAAAAAAAAAAAAAGATTTATTTATTTATTATGTATACAACATTCTGCCTCCATGTAAGCCTGCAGGCCAGAAGAGGGTGACAGATCTCATTACAGATGACTGTGAGCCACCATGTGGTTGCTGGGAATTGAACTCAGGACCTCTGGAAGAGCAGCCAGTGCTCTTATCCTCTGAGCCATCTCTCCAGCCCCCAATGCTTTTCTCAAACAATAGTTTCTCCTTTGAAATGACCAAAGAAGCCTCTTATAATACATATTTGCTACTTGTTTTCAACATAGTAAACTACCCAGAATAGAGCAATATTGTTGGTAGTTCTTAAACTTTGTTTTCCACATCTCAGTCCAGCTTAGATTCAGGGAACAGAATTTTACTTTTAGATGGTGAACAAATTGGTTTATTTTGGCATAACATTGTTCTCTTTGAATACCTGATCCCTACTCTTATCAGGATCATGTTTCTATGAAGCCTTTTTTGTTTTTCTATACTCCAACATTCTTTTATGCTGCACAAACCCTGACACCCAATGCATAGCATTTACTACACTCTCTAGATTTAATGCTTTCTCATGGATAAAGCATTTAGATCCTATTTCCTAAAGGATTTTGTGTAGTGTTACAGAACATCCAGCCTTGTAGTTCCTTGATGACTTTAAGATTCTCCCTTGTCCTTAATTGTACCTTATAAGCCACTATTTTTGTATTCAAAGAATAATTTTCTAGGAAAACAACCACATTCAAAACCAACACCTACAATAGGTGCTATGTACAAAGGCTCATTGGTTGATAAACATTTAATTTGGTATGTTTGTGTTTTATATATTGCCATCAATTGAGCTGGGCTGTGATCTATTCTTCTTTTAACCTGAATAATATAAGACAGAAAATCTGCTGCCTTTATCTGTTATTCCCTAATAAAACTGACAGAATTGTCCTCTTGTCTTCAGAAATTGTCTCTGTCTTATTTGTATGACAGCGCCCCTGTTTTTCAGAATATGAATCTGAAGTCACTTTGATCCATTTCCAAACTTGATATAGGCCCCAAATATGAAAGGAGTGAATGAAAATTTTATATAATACATAGGAGTGTCAAACTATGAACTATGTGTTTCTGGAATAATGTCAGAAAGAGAAAACTGTAGATGACATTTGATGTCAATATCTTTTAACTTAATTGTCTAATTTTATATAACTATTTTTCTCTTGTTTGCACATGTGAAATGTGACTGCAAATAAATGTTTTTAGATTGAAAAATAATGATTAGTAGCAGAAAACTTGGGATAGTAAGTATTCATAACAGTAATTTACTCATAAAATGTATATTCTTTATTATAAAGTAGCGATTAGACACAATGATCAGGAGGCATATTAGCAGACTTGACAGGCTTCCCTTTTGATGATATCTAACTTAAGACACACTGTGTTCAATTCCACTCAAATTTTCAGCTTTCCATGATGGTGATTAGCCCAGTTGGAATCCATTGTGAATTTAACTGCTCCTCTGGTCCATTCATGTTTCCCACAAATCTTTGTTTTTCAAAAACTCTGATATTGTAGAAACTTTTCTTATCCAGTTGTAGAGATGGGGGCAAGAGGTTTTCAACAGCTAGGAAGATAAACTGATCTTGTTTCAAATGAGTAGTCACACAGTACTATAAGGAATTGTTTTCATTCTTCTTGTGGAAAACATTCCAATTTGAGGATTTCTAGAATTTGGAAAGAAGATCCCTATTCAACCAATGCTAATGTACACATTTTTCTTTCCATTTCTTTTTCTGCTATAATTTGGCTTTCTTTTTGTGACATAAGATCTATTAGACTGTAGAATAGGTTTTACCATAGTATAGGTTTAAGTCAATAGTCATGTGTTTCCTTGGGAGCCATTGAGCAACAGAGTAAAACAATGCTTACCATTTCTTAAAAGTGGTGTGAGATTGTCATGGTAATACATAGTTGCATCATGTAGTCCTAGAAACCAGCATTGTAAAACGAATTTAAAGAGGAGGAATAGATATCCTTTGATGCTATGATTCTTTTAACTTTCATGATTTTGCTCCTCCTCTGCTTCCATGTTCTTTTCATTATTGTGATAAAATATGGAAGAGATACAATGCCAGAGGGAATGATGGGAACTCATTTCCACCCACTGAAGAGCATTGCTTAGAAGTTTAAGTCATCATATTATCTTTGAGACAGGTGGAATTCAGGGCACAACGCAGACTATCACAATACCAATCAGGAAGAAGTTCTACTCCAAGAGGGCTGAAAAGGTATTTCTTCTTTCTTTATGATTATTCATGGTGTTTCCTTTCAAGCAAAAACATTCCCACTCTTTCCACCGAAGAAAAACAATATTGAGCACTGTCAGCTGGTTCTTCAAACTTCATTGGGCTTTGGGGAAGATTGCTTTTCTCTGTAATTAGAATGATTTAAGTCATTATAGTTGCTCAAGAGGTTAAACCTTGACCCTTGAGGTGAAACACTAATTTCAATGCTAAACCATTTCTATTATTCTGTAATGGGAGGGAAAGGGCAGTGCAGGCACTTGAAACTTCCATTGCTGGAGTACATCCGAAGAGCTAGCAAGGACTGAACCCAAATTAATTTAACTTGCAAGGTTTGCTAGAAATCCATTGTGTTTCCTATGCCTTCTTGGGCTCTAACCCTTACGGCATGAGCAACTTGCTTTTGTTCTTTTTGCTGCTACATCCCTCCCCTCCACTTGCTTTTTAACAAACTCTTTAAGAGCCTGGCAAGTTGGAGCAAGTTTCAGCATTAATAGTGGGCAGGTAGTATAATACTATTTCTAATGAATGTCTGTTTTCTATTCTTTACTGTGCTTTCTTTGGAATGAGGCCCACGAAACAAAGTATTAAGAAAACACACTGCTGCCCTGGAATGTGTGTATTAGCTGCAGATTATTTCCTATTAGCAGATTAGCTGCAAGGCTATTGGCTCAGAAAGGTCTTTGAGAGTATTTTGTTTTGTAACTGATTCAAGCCATGGGAGAGAATTGCCACCGTGATTGGAAAGAAGAATTAGCTACTGTTGCCATGGACACTGGAGTTCACAGTCCATTGTTAAATCTAGAGCTTCAGCTTGAGATGCCCCAGCATGAGCTCAAGCTTGGTTAATGAAATGATCGAAAATACTTTTTCAGGCTCTAACAGAATCTTGTGAAAGATATGTGAAATACATTTTTGCTACAGATCTTCAAGATTTCTAGCCAAATACAGAGATCTTCTTTCATAGCTTCCCATGAAAATAAATGCAGAAATCTATTTTAAAAAATCTATTTGAAAGTTTGTCTTTTAACATATGTTTATTACTTACTTTAAAATATTTTGTTTAAATAAAAAATTAGAGTAATCTAATTTAATAAATTTAATAAATCACAGTCTTCTGGGAGCCTGCCATTGTGCTTCCCAACAGTATAAATTCATGATGGTGTTGTATATTTGCTTCACGTTTCTGAAATTTAGAGATTGTCAGATAATACCCTTTAAGAGTAGTCTGTATGTCATGTGACCTAAATAGACTCATGTCTTTAAAACTGGAAGGCATTTATATTGGTTGAAGGATAGCGTTGTCACAGAAGTGAAAATGGGTGAAGTTGAACAATAAATTGACAAATACTGTCACCAATGGACTTCTACCCACTGTCCAATCTACAGACACTTTAAACAGAGGCTAGAAACCAAGCACAAACTACTGTACTTCACTGAAAAATTGGTCTTGACCAGGCTTTCTTCCTCAAGCCCTTAAACTTCCTATTCATCTAAAATAGTTTGTTCTGTTTTCCTGTTGACAATACTGTACTGTTCTTTTGCTTTAGAGGGAGAAATGGACCATATCATGTTTGTGTCTCTAATTGGTTATATCCCTTTGGGTCATTTATGGGTTTCTATAGCTTGTGTTAGCCTCAGTTTCCTTATAGAAAAAGTACCCAACTTGTGGAATGGTTTATGTGAATTGATTAAACAATGAACACCACACCCACACCCACACCCCCAACCTCATATTGCACTTATATTTAGATATTTTCAGTGACTCACTATTTCTAGTTTATATGTAGATATTTTAACATTGTAACCTTATTGCTGTAAAATTTTCTGCCTCTCCAGCTAGGTCATGAGAATGCATCTAGTTGTTACTCTAGAAAAATCACAAACCTATTCTTACAAAATTCCATGTTTTTCTCTCTCAGAATTCTCTAAAGATTTCTTTGCTTTTTTTCAGCCCAAGGACAACATTTCATATAAGAACAGTCCTCTAGGAATGATTTCCTGAATAATTCAAGCTTTGTCTCATCTATAAGTTTCCTTTTCATCTCAAAAGGATCATAGACTATTATACTATTTTGTGTATAGATGCATATTTTCTCAGTGACTGAGGATGTAGCATTTTCCGTAAAGTGCCTACTATACAAACATAAGGGGCATAATTCAGTCCCCAGAACCCACAAACAAAGCCAGGCACACACTTATAATTCTATCGCTGGAGGTCAGAGACAGACTGATTCCTAGAGTTTGCTCATGAACCAACACTGCCTAACTTCCAATCCTTTCCAGAGAGAGCTAGTCCCAATCAAGGTGATGATACTTGAAAAATGACACCCAAGGTTGAACTCTTGCACACACACACACACACACACACACACACACACACACACTCATCTATATATAACCCTTGCACCCACACAAATACACAAAAGAAAAACTCAACATATCCTAAAGGTTTACTGCCATTTGGTATGATATCAAAAGACTTTTAACTTGCTGATATTGTCATGGTTTCCTGCATATATTCACTTATAACAGTGTAAAATAATTATAACCCAAGTATTTCTATATTACCTACATTTTACTTATAGCAGGTTATACAGAATAACAGGTACATATACTCATAGTGGATAAACTTGAAATATGTTTGGTCATCTTCTCATCTTGACATTACTCTAATGCAAATTACTCTCAAAGAAATAAATATGTAGAGTTTCCTAGTCAATACGCAATTGAAGGAAAGATTCACAAGACTTTAACCATAACTACCAGTCCCCTGTGATTTATAATGTGTTCCTGGACACTGGCATTATTTAGGCAGATCAGCTTTTGTGTGTTGACAGCAGAAATAACAGACAAATGGGATGAAAAGCAACAAATAAGAAGCCGTCTGATTCTGAAGGATACAGCATAGAAGACTGGGACATGAGGACCATTGTTCTAACTTTATAACTGCTTCTAGTAGATTTATACATTTATTTGACAGAATCCTAAATTTTTAAAATATTTACCAGATCTATGAGGACATTTTACTTTACATGCATGAAAAACTACATAAATATTTGTATTTGCAGTAGCTGTGTATGGGTTATAACTTGAAGATAATATTTGGCACAGATTGTGAGATAATGAGATATTTTCATTTCCTTTAGTAATGATGATGCTTTAAATTACCTTTAAGGAAAATTTGAGATAGAAATATTCACTTTATATTTTTATTATGGAGGTTTCATGTTGATTGAGACATTTTAGAATTCCCCCATAAAACTGTTCTTACCTCAGTAAATACTCATCTTAGTAAGATTACAAGGTTTTTTTTTTTGATAGAACCATTGTGTTCCTTGCACTAATTACCTGTAAGCACATGAGTGCAGAATAAAGTGTAGTAAAATAACAACAATCACTCTACACGCTTATTTGATTTGATTTTATTTCTTTATTTTTCTT
This sequence comes from Arvicola amphibius, assembly GCF_903992535.2. Classification (NCBI taxonomy): domain Eukaryota; kingdom Metazoa; phylum Chordata; class Mammalia; order Rodentia; family Cricetidae; genus Arvicola; species Arvicola amphibius. Next base: position 13,180,774 of record NC_052055.2, on the reverse strand, counting down.
CCTTCCTTCTTTCTTTAACTATTTCTTGTGTATTCATTTGTTTGAGACGGTTTTTCCGTGTAGCCCTGGCTATCCTGTAGCTCTCTGGGTAGACCAGGCTGGCCAAAACTCACAGAAATCTGCCTGTCCCTGCCTCCCCAATGCTGGTATTTGCTACTATACTAGGCTCTCTACGTTTATGGTTGTCTGTTTTGTGTGCAGCATGAAACAGAGTGATGTAAATGGCTAATATAATCTATTGTACAGTGCATGAATTTCCACTGAAAGCTTTAGTTGAATCAAGAAATATATATTCGGATATCACCAGAGACATGGCAGAATAGTAATACTGTATTCTTTCTTTGAAATGTTTTATGAAAATGATCTAAATGTGCTTTAGATACTCATAATTGCGAAACTCATTTTTAATACTTTTGAGAGCGTAGTTACATCATTTTCCCCTTCCGTCTTTATCCCCCCAAACATTTCTTGTTCTCACTAAAACTCATGGCCACTTTTCTTTGTTATGTGCTTGTGTATATGTGCATGTACATGCTTTTGAACATGCGTGTGTGTGTGTGTGCATGTGTGCACATGATATTTCAGAAAGAAAAACTCGAATTAATAGGATCTCTATCCATTACTATGCATTTCTGATAGCATTCACTATCCCGTCCTCTAAATGTCATAGGCACATTTTTTCCATCTTGTCTCAAGTCGCTTTTGCTTTGAAATGGGGATATAATGTCTCCTCTGAGTATCATAATTCAACATCTTTTGGTACAAATAAATGGAAACAAAATGTACAGTCTTTAATTAATGTTTAAAAACCTCAAGTGTTTATTAGTAAACCCAGAAATATGTGATTGCTAAACAGAATTCTGTCAGACAATGGGATGTTATAAAACGATTTAATTGGAAAGGACTGACTACTTTACAAAGAATTGTGTTCCTTTTCCATAAAACAGGGCTTAAGGGGGATAAAAAAAACTTTTCTTGAAAGCTTGCTGCTTTTTAAGTCTTCAATTTAAGCAGACTTTTAGTTTGGGTTTTGTATAATGTGTGTAATTGGGCAGTGCGGCTAGAGAAAAATTAAATAGGAAAATATGTTTCCACATGTGGTGATGAAAGATGCTAACGTTTTCACAGTATCCTATTTATCACATCTGTTTCTGATTGAAAATGTATATACCTACCGTGTAATTCACTTAAGACCAGGTGTGTATCCATGCTTAGAGAGGAGTAGGAGCAGGGGTAGGGTGTGGAGGGTTGGGAGGCCCCACTCAGTCACAAAGATGCTTTTAAGGAGGCGAAGTTTCATTCTGGTAAGGTGGAAGTATAAATCCAACAAACCACACTTTCATAGTGCAGAATTTTGTCACTGTAATAATGCACAAGTAGTTGTGACTTGCTGCCAACAATATGTACTTTTTTATGAGGACACAAAAGCATTTGTTGGTGTCATCTATCCCCAATTATAATAATCTTCATGTACTTAATTCTGAATTATTATCAGTGTGCTTTATCCTTATGATTTCATTTTTTTCTACCTTTCAATGTGGATCTCAAAGTCATCCTGAGTGAGAAGGAAAAATGTAGTTTGTAAAAGGACTCCCTGATTTTCTCTACTATGACTGGTTTTCTATAGTTGACTAATAATTCACTGTTATTGTTTGATCACCACCCTCCAAAGGCAAGAAAACAACAGCATTAAAGAGCAAAGCCAAGCAAACTGTTTACCAGGATCCTCTGTATATATGGCTCAGAATTAGCTTAGATTTGGAACTGGACCCTGGTTCTGGAGTTGGAGAGATTATTGCAGCCCAAGTGTTCAAGTTTCGTTATCATTATAAGTTTACTACAGTGGATCTTTTTCAGGAGTATGTGGATGGGGTTCCCTCAATTGCATACATAACACCTCTTCTGTAAATACTAAACCATGACACTTACTATGACTTGTTGAAATAATATAAATTTCTTAAAAAATTATTAGAAATATGCTAATTGAAAATATCCTTAATATTAACTATATGAGTAGCGGGTATAGACTGAGGTTTGTGTCGCGTTTATTCTGGGATTGTAATAAATCAGAGTTCGAAGTCTCTTTGTGAATAGTAAGGATATCACAGAAACTGATACTGTAATACAAGTCTTCATTAATACTATAACCAAGTATAGAATTTGCAAATTTTCTTAGAAGCTGTTTATGGCAAAGAACTAAGGTATTAGAATTGTACCTTTTTATATATGTATGTGGGTAATTTTAAAGAGGAGTATGTGAATGGATCATTGAAGCTAAAACCAGTTTTCTTTAGTTGGTATATGATATGTTTCATCTAGATTATGTATTATCAATAATTGAGAATGTAGGAGAGAAAGTAGCCATACTGAATTAAGAAGAATTATTAATAGCAATGCCTTATGGTTGCCCTGTAATTACTGTATGTTGCCTTCTATTCTAATCACCGTTTGTGGTACCTATTACTAAGAGGCCTGTGAAGTCGACACTATTCCTAAGCATTGTGTATGTGTATGGACATAGGTATATTACTTACTGTTAACCTTTATATGAGATAGTTAATGCTTCTAATATTTTCCTGTGTGTGGACTCTCTCTCTCTCTCTCTCTCTCTCTCTCTCTCTCTCTCTCTCTCTCTCTCTCTCTCTCGTGAGTGTGTGTGTGTGTGTGTGTGTGTGTGTGTGTGTGTGTGTACATACATGTAAGTATTTGGTGCTAAGTGCACTAGGAGGAAGCTATTTATTCTTGTGCTCTATTTTCAAATTACCTATTTCTTTGGATGGTGTTTTCTTTTCTTCACTCTCTCTTACACAAAACATCCACCATCATCCACAATGCAGTAATGTGGGATTCCCCTCTGTATGCTGTGACTACCATAGGTTAATAAAGATATTGGCTAGATAGAATAGAACTAGGATAGAACAGAACTAGGCGGGGAAAACTAAATTGAATGCTGGGAGAAAAGAGACAGAGTCATGGAGAAGCCATGTAGTCCTGCTGTAGACAGACACAAGGGAACTTTACTTGGTGAGCCACAGCCATGTGGCAAAACACAGATTACTGTAAATGGGATAAATTAATATTTAAGAGCTATCCAGTAAGAGTCTAGAGCTAATGGGTCAACCAGTAATTTAAATAATATAGTTTCCGTGTGATTATTTTGGATCTGAACTGCTGGGCAGCCAGGAAATGAACAAGTGGCCTCTCCATACAACAATGCAGGATGGTATGTATATAGATACAGATATATAAATAAGTAGATTTCTTGTCCCTTTTTCTTTATCCACACTTTTCAGAAATCACATTTCTTGCTTATTATTTCCTAAGTGCTAGGTTACAGGAGACTTGGAGACAAATAACCTAGACTTATTGTTTTCTGAACTTAATTTTATTACTTGTTTATTTTCCTTTTTTCCTCATAAGGATCTCTCCTAAGGCATGGATGTTGTCCTATGCATTTACACCTCCCATATTTGATATTTCTATTGCCTGAAGGACTGCCTGATATGTACGTGGCGCCCCAGAAACTCGAGCTACACACTCCACTCCCTCGAAATACAGAAATGAACATGTATGTTTGATAAGAAAGTTAGTTTTATTTAACTTTTCTTCAAACGTGTAATGTCCTAGTCGTTTTTCATGATCCTGTTCTGCCAAATTCCTGTGCCTTCTCTCCTAATTTATTACAGCCAGGCTACTGCCTGCCTTTCTTTTCTATGCATCCCAGAGACCTGATAAGCTTGCCAATGCAAACCATGTCCTAGTTCAAAGGATCTAATGATTCACTGAGTTTTCACTGAGCTGTTTCCTATTTGTGTGTCTGGCCCATAGCTCCATCATAAAACATAGTGGAATTTTGGCAAAGTTCATTTCTCTTTCCCATGAACAGGTGCTCTATTCTACTGAGATATTATGTTGGTGATATATAGTACATATAGTGAGTATATATGTACTGAACAAATTCAAAACTTGAACAGATTAAGAACTAAAAAGGCATGTTTTCTACTTTTGTGGAAGAAGTCAATGTAAATTTAGCTGTGTAAAAATATTATACATACATACATACATACTACATACTTTTTTTTCTTGATCTTTGTACTTGGGGAAAAAAGGATAAAGTATAACTGGTACTCTACTCAGTTTCTCCCTAACAAGAAACAGGTGTCATTCAGGGCTGTAGTTCTCATCTGAGGTCAGAGACCTTTTCCAATCTTAACCGTTTGCTGGCAGACTTCATCTCTGTAGAGCTAGAGAGTTAAAGTTCTGTTTCCTTTCCAGCTGGCATCTCCTTGGACATCTTCTTCACCACAGGCTTCCAAAGATGCTTCTTCAAGATGAGAGGTAGCATGCTGATGACACGCTTGGCAAACTGGAGCCCAGCACTCGGCTTCAGATCAGGCTAGCTGTAGTCTCCCCTGTAAAGTCACCTGATTCAATACCCAGTTTCACCTGCAGAATCCCTTCATAGGAGCTTCTGAATTAGTGTTAGTGAATAAATCAGGAGACATGCACATAGTATAGAGTCCATAAAATTCAGAGTTATCCAAGATTCAGACTGCCATGAGGCAATGATATTTCATATGTATAATGCAAAGCAAATGCAAGTCTAGTAAGTGTGTCCCAGGTCACCTGATTTTACCAGAAGGACTACAGAGGAATGTGGTTTTCTTCCCTTGAACCTGTATTTCCTCAAGGAGATCTTAGAATGCATCAGTTCTTTTTTTGTTGAGATTTTTTTAAACATGTCTACCAATGAGATAAAATTGGAAAATTAATTTAGCATCTTTCCTCAAGCATCAAATTTTGGAGATCACATTGCAGGCTCTCACATGAGTTAGTGTCATTTCCAGGAAAAAGTTATTCATAAAGTGATGTTAGTTGTAGTTGAGCTTCTGTTGAACAGGACCCTTTTAGAATGCAATTCTGAGCAGGTTACGGCACAGGGAAAGGAGATTCTAAAGGACTGAATGGACACACCACAAAGCTCAGCTGTCATTTCTCTACCTCCTTTGGGGAACAGGATGTAAGGAGTCTTGTTTTATTTTGTTTTGTTTTTGTTTTTGTTTTTTCAAGACAGCGTTTCTCTGCGTAGCTTTGGAGCCTGTCCTGGAACTCACCATGTAGACCATGCTGGCCAATGCCTCTCGAGTGCTGTGATTAAATACGTGTGCCACCACCTCCAGGCAATTTAAGGAGTATTTAGCAGCACCATGTTGTAGACATTTTTTTAATTCCTAGGAATGTGATTTGTCCCCTCATAGATTTGTTTCATAACCTAAATATAGATAATATAGATATCTTTGAAATACTGACTAATCCATCAAATATTGAATATTAGGTATTTAAGATAAACACAGGCAGTCATATTATGATTATGTTTTAATTGTATTTTCTCTGATAGTTTTAGAACCGGCTTAACCTAATTAACTAATTATCACCATTTAAGGTGAGATTCAAGCTCTGAAACTGAAGGTAGCTTGACTAAAATCACACAACTAGTATATTGCAGTCAGTATTCAAGTTCCTGTCTGCTGTACGACACAATTGTAGACACTCACTGAAGGTACTTAGGAGAAGGCAATACTTACAAGTTTTGTAAAACTGAAAGCAAGCCAGAAGTACTGATTTGTATCAGGTCATGAATTACATCCATATAATATAGTAAAGAAATCATACAACAAGCATATACCAGTAGCTTCTAGATAGAAAGACAAATATTTGCAAGGGATAACAATAATGCAAACTGAATTTTTGCCATTTAGCAAATGAACTCCTGACGTTAATATACCTGCCTATGAAATCAAATCTCACATTCAGTGACAAATGTTTCTTAACCAGAGTTAAACTAAAAGGGTATAAGCAAAGCGTTAGATACCTTGTCTAGGGCATTCTCAGACCAGTCGCTAGCTGGTTGCTGTCTCTCTTGTTTAATCCACTCAGCAGCTACAGAGTTTATTCTGTGCTAAGATCTGGGTCAGGCATTATGAATGTAATGTTGAATAAAGCATTGAGTGCTCCTATTGAGGGCAAGACCTCCTTACACAGAATACCAATGTGGAGGGGTTTGCGGGGATACTCACATGCACATGCAAATTGCTACTGCTTATTACAGAAGACAGTAGGTTATATAAGCAGTATCGATCACATGGGAATAATTACATTAATCTTTCTGGATTTTCTCGTGGCTTTCTGCGCATTTTGGTTTTAGTTAAGGTGGAGTTCTTTGATCGGAAATGCCCACAGGCCTTGCATTCTGGCTATTGAAATTGTGTTCTTGTATCCTTTGCTGATGTAGCCATGTTGATGGTCAAGTGAAGCAATTTTCATATTCTCCCTAGATTTGATCTTTGATGAAAGGAACCAAAAAGAATTCAAAGGAGTTACCTTGCCTTAGGGACTTCCTTCTTCTATTAAATTGATGGATCCTGGCTTTGTTGGGGTTTAGGGAACACTAAAAGGCCCATGTTGATTGAGTTTTGACTTGAAAGCATAGGGGAGGGTCTGGTCCCTCATAGTGTGGTGATATTTGTAAGAGTAGGTGGAGCCAGTGCTAGGGATTTTAGTGCAAGTATTTCAGCTCTTACAGATTTAACCATGGTAGCAACTGAAGCCTGGAAAACTCCTGTGTAGTACAAGGATTAGCTCTCATATTTTTAGGGTAAGCCTTTGCAAAACCAAAATTTATCTTATATGTCCTATTGTGGGTCATTGTAACAATTTTTCAAATATTTGTTAAATTTCTTCATATGTATGTTTCCAAAATATGACAGATTAAGCAGATTAAGTCTTTACTTTCTCTCTCTCCCTTTCTCCCTGTCCCTGTCCCTGTCCCTCACCCTGTCCCTCCCTCCCTCCCTCCCTCCTTCCCTCCCTCCCTCCCTCCCTCCCTCTCTCTCTCTCTCTCTCTCTCTCTCTCTCTCTCTCTCTCTCTCTCTCTCTCTCTCTCTCTCTGTGTGTGTGTGTGTGTGTGTGTGTGTCTCCTCACTGTATCTATTTTCCTAGCCCCACGTTGCTGTATTGCTGCTTTATATGCTTCCTGTGTGTCTGGAAAATTCCCAAAGGCCACTTTTTAATCTCTGTATTAGTCATAGTGACTTGTGCAGTACCCTCTTGGGCATAGATCTCAGTCAAAACCCAGGTCAGGTGTTGGCTGTTTGAATTATACTGAAACATTTTAGAAAAATCCAGGCAAAAACAAAACAAAAAAAAAAATAAAATAAAAAACACTTTCTCAGCTATTACAGTTCCCTTGGATTTCACTGTGTTCCTGAAAGCAGTTCTAAACTTAGTGGATCTCTGTTCCACAAATAGTTCTCTTTGTTTATGATGAGCTGGCGGGAGCGTCTTCAAAGGGTGAAAAAAGATGGGCTCAGGTTAGGGAATGAAGAGGTTCTCGTGACAGTTTTGATGCCCTGGATTTGTGATGATCTGGACCAGTCAGACGAGGCTCTCTAGTGTTTGAATTATGAAACAGTATCATTTCAGTTCCAGCATATTCTAGCTTTTGAGGATTTTTTTTTAAGGAAAAAATAGTGAGGTTGATTAAGATCAAAGGACGCCTGAGCATCACAAAAGCTTTGAGGCAAATTGAAGTTTAAATGCCATATGTTGGCGACACAACGCTTGGCAAGGTCACACTTCATGTCTCGGTTTCATTGATTCTTGATGACAACCAGTCTTTTGAAAAGCTATTTATAAACCTAATATTTCTGATCTAAAAGTGAACAAGCAGTTCAAATCTATCCACATATATTAGTTGCCAAACAACGGCTTTTTCTAACTATATCATTCGATACTTTTAAAAGGTGCCAGCCCCCCTTTATTTAGGGAGTTGAAATCAAATAACCAACACAAAAAAGAATTCTAATCGAATACTTTTTCTGCTTATTGACAAAATGTCAGTAGCATTTGAGTGTATTTTAGCATAAAATGTATTCTAGTATATTATATACCTAAATGTTTATAATAGACTTTTCTCTAAATAATGTTAACAATTCTGGAATTATTTTAGTGTCTGATATGCACATAAACCTAGTTCATTTTAAATCAACCTCCTGGCTTGAAAATGTATATAGCAGCGAGTTTTGTTAACTAGTTATTCAAAATTGGGAATTCAAAAGAGTTTCATCCCAAGAAAGTATGATCACTTATAGATGTCTTCTTGTTTAAAGCTTGTGATGGATAGAATTTAAAATATGGGTATTTATATGTAGAAAATATTCCTTGGTGTTAGGAGTGCATCCTTTCCAGCTTGCCTCTTCCGTGGACAAGTTATTTGAAATACATGAGAGGACAGAGTGTTTTTCAACTTGATGGAATCTTTCAGCTAGATTTGTGATCTTTGATAGAATTAAATAGATTAAGATAATTAAATAAATCAATAATATGAGGACATTTAAACCAATGTCGTCCAGTTTTTTTTTTTTAATCACCATTCCTATAGGGACCATATGTTTCCCTGCATCTTATGAAGGTGACTCTTTCTTTTGCCTTTTAAAATTTTATATGTATGTGTGTTCGGCTACATGTATGTCTTTGTACCATTTGCATACTTGCTGCCTGTGGAGGGCAGAAAAGGATCTTAGAACCCTGAGAACTGTAGCTGCAAAAGGTCATGTTTTGCCATGAGACTGGGTGAAATCAAACCCTGATGCTATGGAAGAAGAGTCAGGGCTTCCACTACTGGGCCACCTCTCCATCCCTGTTCTTTCTTATTGGCATGATCCAGCCTCATGCCATTATTGATACATTAGCATTTTCCATATAAACTATGAGGATAGACATCAAGATGGTCGGTCATTCTGATGTCAACTCCTTTACAAAATAGAAACTTTGTCACTAGTCATGACTCCAGTGCTTCCTTCATCTTGGCCCTATGGTAAGTGGTGTATAAAAAACTGAACTCTGTCTTTTAAAAGCCATAGATAAGATGGAGAATACAGCAAAGTGCTAAATGGGCTTAGGATTGGTGTTCAATTGTCTGTCTGCTTTCTGTAATCACCTTTATTCTGGGCAGAGGAAAATCCCAGGATACCTTTTTATTGCATCATGCTTAAAACTAATTCCATAGAGCTGAGCATGAACATGCAAAACATGCAACTGTGAATATTTCTCTTTCACTCTTCCCAGCTATATCATCTGCTCTACACTGAAGGGTGTAAATCTGTCATACAGACTGTAAAGACATTAGTCTCTGGGCATGTAACATCTCACCGCGGGCTTTCTCATGCTTTGAACAAATGGAAAAGCTTCGCTTTGGAGAGAGTCTTCCAAGAAACACACTTGGGTGGCTGCCGTGTTGTCCTTGCACATTTTCTGGCTAAGAGCTAGGGGTGAGAGCACAGGCTGAGCATGTTTGAGGCCCTCGGTTAGACAGCGGATCTGCAAGTCACAGTAAACAAACATGAAGCAAAATTAAAAAGCAAGTGTGTTTCTTGGTGTTCTCTTTATATGAAAGAGACCTTCTTTTACTTCCTGTTTAGTCGTCCAAACGTATAGATATACACACATATATATAAAGATGTCCTAGCTGACCCTGACTTGTGTTGCCATTAAATGTTGATGGTTTGCATATAAAGTGGGGAGCATTTTATTATAAGAATTTTTTAAATGGTAAAAGCGATACATGTAGATCTTTTTTATTTATTAGATTTAATGGAGCTACAGGCTTGACTGGAGCTTTTGTTAGTGTTTGTGTTTACCCTATTGATGAGCATTAGACTTTAGTGTTAAATCACAGATAAATGACATATTTTCTTGGATTCATCCCTTTATCTATCTATCTATCTATCTATCTATCTATCTATCTATCTATCTATCTATCTATCTATCTATCATCAGTGTACAGAGCCCTGAAGCTTCCACCAGCCACAGCTTCAATACTATTTATTGTCTAGGATATTTCCAACTCAGAATGACCTTTAAATCACTTGAGTTACATCCATAAATATTTGCTGTGCCTCCTAAACAAACTTATATAAGGTAGATTAGCTGAGGATCTACATGTGATTACTCCACAGTCTTTGTTGGCTTTGGTGATCCAATAATATCTGTTGACTGGCTAGATATTCATTAGTTAGTGATAAATATATAGGATGTGGGAGGTTTATAATTGATTTCAAATGTTTTTAGGTAGCTTGAAAACAATAAAAAACAGGTCGGAAGATGATGCCTTATTTGTTCAAATATAGCTTCAATGATTGTTGAAGCTGAGCTCTATGACATTTATAAAGTAGAATCTTCAAATTTATACTTTGTTCATATACTAAAAATCTAATATAAGCATCTGATAATCACACAATATAAAAAGATTAGTGATATATACCACCTTTATGATTTAATTTGCAGTTGTTTAAAAAATATAAAGACTAACAATATAACACAAAAACTAAGCTATTAATATTAATAAAATTTAAATATTGGAATGAGAACTCGGTTGATACAGTGCTTTCTATGCCAGTGGGAAGAGGTGAGTTCAATTCTCAGAACATATGTCTAAGAAAAAATGCAAAGAAAGATAGAAATGTATGAAGACATATGCTATGCTCTCAATCTTTTTTTCTGTTCTAATTTTTTTATTTTTCCATTCAAAATTTCCACTTCCTCCCTTCCTCCCATTCCCCTTTCCACTCCCCCACACACCCTCCTCCCTCCCCCTTCAGATATAAGAGAGGGCAGGGTACCCTGCCCTGTGGGAAATCCTAGGCCCTCCCCCCTCCATCCAGGCCTAGGGAGGTGTGCATCCAAACAGACTAGGGTCCCAAAAAGCCAGTACATGCAGTAGAAACAACTCCCAGTGCCATTATCAATGGCTTCTCAGTCAGCTCCCATTGTCAGCCACATTCAGGGAATCTGATTTGATCACATGCTCGTTCAGTCCAAGTCCAGCTGGATTTGGTGAGTTCCCATTAGATCAGGAGCACTGTCTCAGTGGGTAGACCCCACTCAGTCCTGACTTCCTTGCTCATCTTTTCCCTCCTTCTGCTCTTCAACTGGACGTTGGGAGCTCATAAAACACTGCCTTTTTTATGATTACATTTTTTATGCTATTTGTAAATTGATCTGAACATGAGTTTTTGCCTAATTTTCTTCTTATGCCCTTGGAGCTTAAGAAGTCTTGCTATATAAGTTATTGCATTTTTACCTTCTATATTTTAGCTTAGGTAGAAAACAAATTAATTCTGTGCATCAATTTCTTTTTGAAAGGTCATTTAAAGTTGTCGTGGTGGCTTTCTTATTAACTAGAGAAGTTTGTGCCATTGTGGCTTACTACTTTTTTAAAACAATAATAAAGCAAAGTATTTCTTTTTCTGGCTGAGGATGTATCTAAGTAGTAGAGTCCTATCTAGAATGTAAAAGGCCATGGGTTCAAATGCAAGCACTATCCTCACAGACAGAATTATTTAAAATACTCACACATGTCTCTTACAGTTCCCCTTCTTATTTATTTAAATTAATAACTACTATATGTTTTATTTTACTTAAACAACATTTTGCCTTGATTTTGCATATCTAGCTAATATTAATACTTTAACTTCCTTTTATATGTCAACAAATGCAGCTTAGTAGCAGAATACGTTCGCAACACTGGACCCCAGATACTTTTACTACCCTAAAAGAGTGAACACTTTTCTCTTTTCTCTAATGTCAGAAGAAAAACTGTTGCAACTCCAGTGTCAAAGAAGTAAAATGCAGTCAAACTCCTGCACAAAGAGTTACAGTCATTGCTGTGACTCTTCCTGCACTCCAAGTTCTTCAATCTGTCTGTCTGTCTGTCTGTCTGTCTGTCTGTCTGTCTGTCTATCCATCTGTCCATCCCAGAGTTTGGTGCTGTGTTTTCAGTGTGCTACAGCATTTTAATTATAGAGTGATTGGAATAAATTTTAGCTTCTTACTGTATTTATAAGTAATTTTTGTATTATTACTAAGAAATTTTAGTACATCATAGCTTTTAATTGATTCCCTTTCTTTTCTCTCTTCTTTCTTTCTTTCTTTCTTTCTTTCTTTCTTTCTTTCTCTCATCTTTTTTTGCACAAGTAAAGGTTGCTTTTCATTATATAAGACTACAAAAGTTTAAATAATTTTAGAAAAAATAAAATATTTAGCCCTTGGTAATCTAGAGCCCAAAATGGATCATAGGTATTACAGAAAATCCTACAATTTACAGCTGTCTATGTGAATAACAAATCACTAAAGTAACTTAATATTGTCTATTTCAATGGAAAACTCCCTTGATTTTTTTGCATTATGTACAAATATCACAAAGGGAAATATCGTCTGCATTCTGGGGGCCTCAATTATGTTTAGAAGCGGAGTGTTTTCCGAAGACCTAGAGTTGTCTTCTGTGTTTGGACTTCCCACTCACACCATGCATGATTTTGAGATTTCCAAGGCAGAAGATGTTGCCTTGTTTCTCTCCATGCTGAGGAATGAACTGATGCCTGAGGCCACATAGTCAGAATACTCAATTTATTTGGAGCCACATCGTAAATATTGATGCAGCTTACATGAATTACGGTTAATGTATACTGCCCCTCTGTGCTCAAAATATCATCTTTTTATGGTTGTTGCTGTACAGCTAGGATAATAGGAATCAAAGTCATAAAGTAGTAATTAATATCCTTTGGATGTGAGTTATTTTATTGGTTACATGCTAATTAAGGATTATATATGTCAGTGGTTGAAATAAGCATAAACTATTTGGTTTGGTCAACATGAATGAAAAGTCAGCTATCATCCTGTATGCTTTAATTAAGGATGCCTCCCCCACGACCCTGCCTTTTATTGCTACTTTTGTGAGCATTTTGGAAAGCACAGAAGAAAAGAATCTCACGAACAAGAAGTGACATAGGCAGCATAGACTCTTCCATCAGAGGGCAAGTTAGAGACATACTAAAAGAAAATGAATGACCTGTCTTTTGATGAAGTTGCCTCATGTCCACATAGATGTCCTAGTGCTTTCTGATTCTGGAGACGCGAGTTCAGCTTGGCATACTCTTTAGGTCATATTGTCATTGCACACAGGAGAAATTCCTTATGTATGTATATCATTGCTTGCCATGAAAAATGTGACTTCTAGAAATACGTGTTATAGGATACAGGGTAGGGTGAAGACTAACTTCATCTCAAAGACTGCTTAGTATACAGAACTAGTATTCCAGGAAATGGGAAACACATTTCTCTAGTTGCAGAGTAATAGAACCTAACATGTTTTCCTGCCCTATAATGTTGCAAATGAGAACTTGAGGTGAATCAGTCATTAACATAACCTGTCAACTTTTGATTACAATTTATTTTTTATTTTGCCTTAAATAATATATACTTATCTTGTAATCAATGGAAAGCATCTCCCATTTTAGTCAACAGTGTTAAAATACTGATCTTTATTTGGCTGTTTTTCATAAAATTATGTTATTTGGTCCTTCAAACCAACATAAAGTCTGATAGTAATATACAAGTACTTGTTCTGTCTATATTAAACATATAATATTGATTATGTATTTTAACTGTAATATTTAAGATAACATTTAACTGTAGTTAGGTAATAATTATTAAATTGTATGCCGGTCTCTTAACTATATTTTGAAATGTAAAAGCATGTATTAAAGTGTTTAAATAAATAGAATACTACCTTATGTATATAGAATTCTATTATGTCCAATTTTGTAGGGTATCCACTCTTCCATGGAATCATTTAAATGCTATATTTGATAGCTTTTCATTTACATGCATTAGTTAAAGACTGGAAAGGACATTGAGTTTAAACTGATTGTAGCTTAAGATCCATGATGCACAGAACATTCTATTCTAAGATCACAAATGCCTCTGATCATATTCATCCACACTCTTACCCCAAATCTTCAGGGATCACCCCTTCCAACTTCTGTGCTGTTCCAACTTCCAATTCTCTTCTTTTCTTTTGTTTTAATAACTTAGCCAGTTCAGTTTGCGCTACCTGTATACTCATGTCTGTGAGGCCATCCACTGGAGCATGGCAACCCTACCAATGGGCACAGACTTACAGAAAACTGAGTATTCCTTCTCCATAAGTGATCAACTCTCAGTAGCTCCTCAGCTATGGGTGAGGGCTTGTGAGCCCCTCCTCTCTTCATGCTAGAATGTTGACTGACTGGATCGTTGGCAGGTCTTGCATGGGCAACCCCAGCTGTCATGTCCAGACGAAATTTTCAAAAAGAAAAAATTAAAAAGAAGAATATTACATTTAAGAAAAAATAGAAATGCTAAATAATGTTGCTAGAAAATTAAAAAAGAAATGAAGTATGACTACCATAAAAAGTACCTAGAAAGTTTTGGAAATGAATATGCCTTGTTTTTAGAGTATTCCAGAGAGTCAAGAGGCAATCTTTTGAAGTCTCTCTTTGTCTCCTCTCAGAGACAGTTGATCTGTCAAAGACCAGCCATGCAATATAGAGGGTTTGCCTGGGAACTGTCTGGCTTCAGTTTTTTGAGGCCAGCTGAGAGACTGATACTTCCAAAGCCTTATCAAAGATTAAACTCGAACTCCGGCAATATATAGTGTTTTGTATTTCCGATAGTTTAGGAGAAAATGAAAAGGAGAGTCAACTATTGATGACCTTTGGATTAAAAATGAAATGACAATAAGATTATAGCTATAAGCATTTAGGAAATATGGATAAAACCATAGCTAGGAAAATATTTACTCTCATTTAGCCAATTCCCCCCTAAATACTGCTTTCCCAGTCAATACCAGTCTAGCTAATATTTAATCTTCACAAGAATTTGTTTCTGCCTCATTATCAATTATGCTGCAGATCAAGGAGCCTCTTACACACCTGTGAAGCAGAACTTTGGTATGTTTGATATTATAAATTGTGAGTTTTGTTTGGTTCAGAGTGTGTGTGTGTGTTAACTTAAGTCTGATAACTTTGAAATAAGTAGTAGGTGGTGTCACTCTAATTATGAGTACTGTGGTTTCTAGTGTCTCCCGTGTGCATATTTGATTCTCAGCTGGGAAAAACCATCCACACCTGGGTAATGGGTACTTTCCTTTTGCTTCTAGATACAATGATCTGGTAGTGTACACTCCTCTACCCAACTCTAGCTTTTGTGCTATTGGGATTATAAACTTGTTCAAAGGTCCTTGTAGTTTACTCAGTTTAGGGTTTGATTGTCTGTAGGAGACTGTGTCTAGCTCAGAAACAGTCACCACATCTTAAGGGACTTGCTGAGACTTTGGAAACTGCCCAGTTTTCCAGCAGTCCTTTGTTTGTTTCCATTCTGACTTCCTTTAATTCTGGGAGTTATTTTTTTTTTATGAATGTTCATGTGGGATCCCATTCATTTGTTCATATATTCAAAGGGAATTGGTTTTATTCCCGAAGCATTTCTCCCCCCTAAAATCCTGGATTAGATTAAGCAAATGCCCCATTTATATAAATAAACTTTTTTTAATTAAGCAAAGTCGGTAACTATGTCAAAAGTAATAAAATGGATGATTTGTCAGAAATAAACTGCAGGGCATCTGATCCTTTGAACATAATTGGAAGTTTAGTATTCAGAGACATGAATAGAAATACAGTGTGTCTGTCCAGGGCTCTTGATGAGTCACAGTTACAATAATGACTTGCTATTATTATTTTGGAAATTTAAATTCCACAACAAAAACGATGTCTTCCCTTGCGTATCCTTTGTGACCAGTGAATACCAGACAACAAGGATGAGTGCTCTTCATTGAGAATTTCTAGAGACTTAAAAGCTCCAGAATATGCCAGCTGTGGAGAACAGTGTTTCAAATATCCTCTTGTTTTGCATGCATCACTGTAGTCTCCAAGGTTAGACCCATGGCTGTGGAGATTTTCTTGCTTGCAAAGGAAGAATCTCAGTTACGCTCTGCCTGGGGAGGAAATGATGGCCAATGCGTACGTAGTGCTTGCATGATAAACAGTTTTTGCATTGCTGGAGGTTGGGGGAGGATGAGGTATTTACATGAGGTGAGAAATGTTATGTCTGAGGTTAATTCCTAGTCCTTATAAAAGCTATTTATTATATATAGAAATAATATAAAGAATATGTAGAAATAACTATAATATAAACTACAGGGAAATAATATTAACAGATACTTTTCCTCAGTGACTTCATAGCTTTCCAGCTACCATGCCCCGATTTATTCTCCTTTTATCTGCCAGCTTTATTTCCAGTGTGGTGCTTCCTCTAGCCTATTCTCTTAGTCTCTGGTGTGGCTTTAAGACACTCAGCTATATGAGAGCTTAAAAGGAAGAAAATAGTGCCATAGACAAGTTCAGAATAATTGGATTGTGTTGGGGGTGAAATACAAATTGGAGATACTGACATCTAAACAATAACAGCAAACAAGTTCCCTTCTTTTAAGTCCTTCTCCATTAACCAGTCTAAACCAGTTCAGGGTCCCAGAACAAGTCTTGTCCAGGAGTGAGCTCTTTCTTGAAACTGATCCTCCTAATTTTGCTTTCTGTGGACCAGAGTAATTTTTCATAAGGAAAAGGGCCAAAGGACACTTCTTATCTAGTTGTGGTAATCATGTGACTTTATTAATTTTTTTTTGTCTTTGTACCTTTCCCAACTTTAAAGTCAATTAGTTCTGGATGTTTTCTTTCTATGAATGACTTTGGTTCAGAAATTCAAGTCTGTTATGGGAAGACCTTTCAAAATATCTTTAAAATATTTAAGCCTGGCTTCCAATACAGGTCTATGAGAGATCTCCCTAACCATTAGAGGGTAAGATTACAATGAGTAAATGATATTATTCAATTCTTAGGGGAGATCTATTAAAATAGTGCATAATTTCAGAACAGTCCTCTGGAGAATGGTTCATGGCAAAACCAAGCAATGTAACATAATGCTAATCACACTACCATTACAAAAGGAAATTAAAGTTGGAAGAATCTGTCAAAATATTATGAAAGTTGATGAATTCAAGTTTATTGCTTTATTTTTAGAATTTACAAAGAAATGCCTCAGGGTATTTGTAGAATGGGAATGAGATGAAAAGAGTTGTATCTGCCAAAATGTCTGTGTGCGCACTCAGCTCTCCAGCCCCTCTGTGTTCTTATGCTGCCCCTCCTTACGCTGCCTGCTTTCGTAGGAGCTGTTCTAGATACAGGGCCCTAGGTTTTGGGGACGTTGATGATGATAAATATATTCTGAGGACAGAAGCTCTCTGTATATTGAGTTTTCTTTATGCTGAAGCTCAATAGTATTTCATTTGAAGCCTTCCTTCATATTGTGGAAGAGTTTGCTATATATATATATATATATATATATATATATATATATATATATATATATATTCCTGCTTTTTTATAATGAAACTATAGCAGATATGAAAATTTGTAACTTAAGATTAAATGGGTTCTCATCTTGAGTAGATTTTCTTAATTATAGCCTAAAGCTTCCATGCCACATTCAGTTATTATGAGTGAAATAAAACATTATATGGCAGCACAAAATTTCAGTATATCTTATAATGGAGCAAACCATTTCATTCTTACGTATCCAGTCCTGATATTGCTTAGGGACGTTTAAATGCCTTTTCTGACAGTGTACTTAAGAGAACATTGGATAAATATATAAGATGGAGGGGCCACATGACTCACCCTGTAAAATACTTGTCACACAAGCATGAGAGCCTCAGCTTGAACCCCAGGACCCAAGTAAAACCATCAAGCATGTAGTTCATTCTTGTAATCTAAGGCTAGAAAGGTGACAGTGGCTTGGCTCACTGGCTCTCCTAATTGGTAAACTCCATGCCAGTGATAAAGTGAGAGACACTTTATCAAAAGAAGAGGTAGATGGTGGTGATGAGGATGACACCTGAAGTTTTCCCTTGGGTTCCACACTCAAGAGAACACATGTGAATGTGCACCTAGACACAAACACTAGCACATATAGGCCCACATACATGCAAATTGAAAGAAGGATCAAAGATATACATATGAGAAACAAAGAGACTAATGATCTACACAAACTTCAGCTTTGAGATTTGCAAATATTTAAAACTTAAATCCCTGTTCTCTTTCCCAAGCACTTAATGATTACTCTGCACTAGCTAACATGTTCCTTTAATGGCTTCTGTTGGCTAAACCAGAGATTTCCAGATGTATTCTGAAGCTTTATATTAAAAATGTTTTAATATTGTGCTTAAGCACACGTTTTTAATTCTAGAACTATGCTGAATTGATTTTCAAAGGCATTTAAATTTTTTCTTTAAGCCCTGGAAAAAATGCCTTTTGAAATACTATCCTGATTTACCAACAAAACATTGCAATTATAACATGATACATTGTAAAAATTTTAAATTTCCATTTGTGCTTCCATATTCCTTGGTGGGTAAGTTTTTAAAATCTCAACTCTAAAGTGAAATTGAAAAGTTATTATGAAAAAGAACGCTGTTGTTACAAAGCCTAGGGTAGGAGAGAATAATTACACATAGCTTTTTGATAAACAGTCTAAATTATGCTTCAAAGGACAGACGTGGCTTTCATAATCTGAAACATTTGTATTTTCAGATTAAACTTCACTTGATTGCGTTGTACTTGATATGTGTACTTAAATCTATATGTTAAACGTTATACTTTGATAGAGCACATCTTGTTTGACTTTGCTCCTATGATCTGACAAGCTTCATTATATAATAAACTAGTTTAAATAAATCTTACAGACATAAAAGTGTTCTTGACAGTAAGAAAAAAAAAATTAAAGTACACCAATGATATATCGGTTAGATGTTCCAGAGAGAGTCAACTTTTTTTTTTTATTCAAATCTTTGAACATGTGTTTTGAATAAAGCTGTAAGGCATTTTCCAGTAAGCAGGGTTGTATTACAGAGACGAGTGAAGGAAAACAAAGGGCAAACATGTTTCAACATTTCATCTGCTATCCTCACGTAGTGTCGCGCAGCTCTGGAAGTAAGTGTGACATGGGTGATGTGAAGTTTTCAAACTTAACCTTTTATATCACCTAAGATGCTTACAATTCCGTGCCTGTGTGAGATGAGCCGAGATCGAGAATCACTCAATCAAGTTTGAAACGGGTTCCCAAATGCTTGAGAGTAATTATATTACAAGTGTGATACGAATCCATTACTGACACTTTTAGATTTTTTTCTAATGAATTCTACGAAGAAATAAGCAGTGATAATCTGGTTATAGAATACTTGACTGAAGAGCCTAGCGATTTGTCAAGTTAGAAGTAATAAATAATATCATCACTAATGGACAGGATGGACAAAATTATTCACGTCAAAAAGCAAGAAGTCCACCTGTAAACAGTGAAACCCACAAACTGCTAGATTTCACTGGTACTCTAGCCATAAATTAATGCATTTCCAAAGTCAGAAGAACAGGAAAAATTACATCCATATATCAGGAAGCTATTTGGTTATCTTCCTTTTCACGATAATAGTTGCTGGCACCAACTTCATAGAGGTAGGAGCTAAAGCGTTGAGCCTGTGCAGGCAATATCAGCACTGGAAGTATTACGAGGGAGGAAGAGATGCTGAGCACTAATCAATAAACTTGCAATTTCAGGGAGATAAGTGTAGTTTATTTCAGTGTTACATTTGTTCCGTATTTCATAGACATATTAGGTTTGGAATGAAAATGAAAACGTGCACTTTATAAGCTATTGTAAACACAGCTTTTCTCCTAAGGGAAAGAACTTTCATGTAAGGACAACTCCAACTGAATAGTCAGTCTGGGAGCACCGTCAATAGAATTCGTTTATTAAATATTTTTGGAAAATTGAGAACCTGAAATCTGTGAAACACTTTAGCAGTGAGTCCTTTGAAAGGGGTTTTCATGCTGCTGTGCTGGAGATGGACATTGGATTTCATGCACGGAGTGTGGTCAGCAGCTGGCCAAACTCCCTCACATCCCTCTATGAGTTCCCCAGATCTGACCTCTAGGGTTAGAAATATTTACGTGAGTTCTGTCACTGTTGTGTCTAGGAATTTAGGCAGAGGATTCATGACACTCTGTTTCACTCAGTGCTACTCCTAAGAGAGTTAGAACCTTCTGAAAGAAAGGAACATTTCATGCCTTTGTTTTCGAATTCATCATAGTAAATTCAGGGGCCTGTGTTCCGTGCATGCAAGGGGAATGGTGGCCATTTAGTATGTCTCTACCTAACACTGGTGTTTCAAGTCTTCAGTGATCCATCCTTTACCTCAATACAGCATATCTGCGCCGCCATTTAAGTGCTGGTATCTTGAACATACGTATATTCATATGCTAACTCAGCATCCACAATGTTTTGTTAAGAGAATAATTTTATTCCCCTTCACAAACATACTGCGGAAAAGGCAACTCTCACTTGCCTTAATAATTAGGTAAGAAAGTTTTAAACAATGAGAAAACTAAAGATATTTGATAAAGGATTCCATATTTGAATAAATTTTCATGCAGTTATGAGTCTAGTCTTTTGTGTAACCCTAGTAATTCTTATTAAAGTTTTTAGGTGCTCAAGAAGGCATCATATGTATGAACAAAGTCTGAAAAGCAGATTGCATGAGTTCCTCATTTAGCACTTCAGGTAGCTGCTGGAAACAGCGTCTGTAACCAGAAGTTGCAGTATTTTCTTCTTTTCTTAGAAGTATGCATCTGACTGAACAATTATTAGAGGTGATGAAGCCGGCCTCTTATAAAATGCTGTTTGTGAGCCATGAGTCTTATAAACACTAACATTGATTAAGAATACATTATGTGCAAGATGCTCTTCTAGGTAACTTCAAGAAATGAATGTACCCTAGATGCACAAATATGAAATAGATATGATTGCCTAATTCTCATTTGTAAGTGAGAAGACTTGACTTATGGTGGGTGTCAGCTAATGGCCTGAGGTCCCAAAACATTGAAGCCCATTTAGAAACAATTGCTTCAGACTGTCCATTAGTCTATTGGAATAAAGTTATTTAAATGAGGGAGTACTGGTCCCAATAATTTGTCTCCTTCAGTAATCAGTAAGTAGTCTGAAAAGATCTCTTTCTCCTCTCTGAATACAGGAGTAACTTGGGAAATGTAACTTCATTGGGATTTACTATATTACCATGACGTTGTTGAGACTCTGAACATGCAATCCTATTTCCTCAGATAACCTCATTATGAAATTCACTTACTTATTGCCATAACATTTTGTTCTTTTGGTGAAGCAAGTATACACATAAAGTTTAGGATCATGGTTGCTTATTGAAAATGAGAAAGTCCAAAGATATTATAGACAGGTAAAAAGGGAACTTCTAATTTAGTCATAGGTTTTGTTTGTTTTTATTCATGTTGTTTGTTTTAGCTTAAAATTATTTCTATTACTTTATGTTAAAAAATAATCCCCAATTTAATTGACTTAGAGGACATAAAACACATATCTTTATGTGTTTATCTATAGGCAGTAAGTAAGCATTTTCTGAAAATCATAAGTTCCAGAATATAGAATGGGTGGGTAGTTTTAATTGTAGACTGAAACAGCTGTGCTGTGCGATTTCCCCCTTTGCTTGAAGTTTGTGGATACCGTGTACTCATAATAGTACTTAGAGGCAAGTTTCATGTAAAGGAGCAGCGGGCTGTGTCCCACCACCGGGCTAGCTTTACACCCGAAATAATTACTTGGAAACTATATTCTTTTAAACATTTCCTGGCCCATTAGTTTTAGCCTCTTATTGGCTAATTTTCACATCTTGATTAACCCCTTTCTAATAATCTGTGTAGCACCACGAGGTGGTGTCTTACCAGGAAGGATCTTAACCTGCGTCCATATTGTCTGTCTCACTGCCTTCTTCCTCCCAACATTCTGTTCTGTCTACTCTGCCTATCTAAGCTGCTGTCCTATCAAAGGCCAAGGCAGTTTCTTTATTAACCAATAAAATTAACACATAGAAGACCCACCTCCATCAGTTTCAGAGTGACAGAGGCCTGTGGAGAACAGCTAGACTGAAATTGTCTGAAACATGCCGGTATTAATTGAGATGTGTGATGACGTAAAAAGACAGTTGGTTCAGGTGTTTACCAGTTCCCAAAACCTTCATGGGATGCCTACCATGGGAAGGAAACGTTGTTGTTGCTGAGGCCACGCACATGAAAAACACAGTTCCACAAGGGACACCTAACCTTTAGTGGAAAGATATTGTGGTAAACAAATAATTTTAATATGGATGGTTGATTTCCTGAAGTATATCTAATGGGCTACCATCTTTTCTATTTAGCAATCATTTGTCTGTCTTTCTATATCCTTAGTTATCCATGTGTCTGTGTTATGTTTTGCCCCTCTCCATCCGTATACCTACATATCTTCTATCTGCTATCTATTCTTTGTACACGTAAATCATTTGTTTATGTATGTAAAACTCTGTTTTGTAGAGGTCGCAATAAATGCTACACTAAAATTAATTATTCAAACCTGCAGCTCCAGGCATTTCCTTGTATTTAAACACAAAGGGAAGATATTTTACCAGGATTCCATTTTCATAATCATAATGCTTATATGTCTGAGACTGTAAAACCTTCTATGAAACTTTTAAGGAAAATTGCTGATCTCTGTGCTATTGTCATAACAATTAAGTGTTTGCACAGTGCTATAACTTTTGACCACATTTCAATTATTTTTCCTATATGTGGTATTATTGGGCATCACCTTTAGATGAACACGGTACATGTCTCTTACACATATGCAAAAACACAAGCCTTAGGATACAGCAGGTGGTGTAAAAGGAGTTGGCTATGGTTTAAATTGGTGAATCTTACAAAGATTGTTGTCAAGGAAAGGTTAATTTCCCTCGCTGCTTCTTAGATTTTTTCCTTTGAATAAAAGCAAGTTGGGGGGGGGGGTGCAATATTGAGTATTGTGGTCTTGGTTAAAAGTTGATATGCTTGTAAATCTTAACTCTAATGGGAAAAGAGAAAGATTTCGAAGTTACTAAGTCATATGAGGAACTGATTTGATGATGCTCATCTATAAGTGATATTGCTATAATCTCACAACAAAATTCTAAAATAACCATTTATGTATATAGTAAGTATGATTAGTGTCATGTTCAATATGTAAAAATATAATTGAAATACTCATTTATTACTCAGAGATATTTTAAACTCTGGAGTTGTATATGAAATCTGCATGTGTTTTGTGTGTGTGCATGTGTGCGTGCGTGTGTGTCTGTGTGTCCGTGTGAATGTGAGTGTGCGCACATGTTTTGAGACTCATTCTCACTATGTATCCCTGCCTAGTCTGGACTTCTCTATAGACCATGCTATCCTCAATCTTGCAGCCATTTCTCTCCCTCTCTGTCCTAAGGGCTAGGACTGCAGACACGTCTCACCACTTTTGTGTTAAGTAGCAAGAAACTTTGTTAGTTTATAGGTAAAAACTGTAATCTGAAATATGTGCTTCACACTGAGGGTGAGTGTGTGTGTCTATATACATGCACATGTATGTATGGTATATGTGTACTGAATAAACTATAAATGGAAATTATATTTTACATAAGGAAAATATTTTATCCCACCATAACTTTAACTACATTTCACTGAATACCAGCACTTTTAACTGGTAGGCATTTTATTGACTAATCAACTATTTATTGAATGGCAATATACAATCTGACAATATTGAGGATATTTGAGACATATTAGTAAGATCTTAAAGTCCTCCATGTTCAGTAGTTTTCTGTTAATGTAATATCATCCAGAAAAATCCAATAATCAATGTGAGACAAATGTTTTCCTAACAAGAAATTAGTGGTGTTAATGAAATTCATTTTCGATCAAGTATGTTATTTTGCAATACATATATCCTAGTAAAATATATCTGTATGCGATTGGTCACTCTTTTAGTAATTTTTCATGGAATTTTCTACACCACATAGATGTTACTATATTAATTTGTAAGACTCAGTGTGGCGAAGGACCAAACCTTAGAGGCCTGTGGCTATCTTTTGCAGTCGGAATTTGATTATGTTCTATATATGAAAAATAGTCAAGGTAACACATGTGATTTCATAGGATAACTACAATAAAATTAGTGAGCATTCTACACAACTAAACACCCCTGCACAACTGGGTTAGGCACTGGAACTTCCACTTCAGACTCTCTAAGTTGGTGCTCTAATTGTCTTTAGGAACCAGAGTTATATTACCTAACTTTCTCTCCTACCTCCTTGCCTCCAGGACTTAGTATTAAGGTAAGAATTCTTTCAACCTGCAGTGTTCTCCCGTATTTCAAGAGAGGTTAAAAATTTAGGTTATCAGGGAGCATCTTCCAAATACCATGGTTCAGAACTTTGGAAGCCAGTTGTAAGTATCAGTGGTGCAGAATACATGCTCTGCAGCTATGAGTTGGTTTACTGTAAAAAAAAAAAAAGTGTGAAGTCATGTGAGCAAGAGATATTTTAAAACTGTGATTAGGTACTGATTTGGACCAAAAAAAAAAAAAAAAAAAAAAAAACCTTGTAGATACTTGAAAGATATTTTTAAAAATCAATGTCAAGAAATTAATAGTGTTTCTCTCAGAGAAATGTAAGACTCTTAACTTTCTTCGAGCTAAAGTTTGAGGCCAGAAAATACAGAACTAAATATTGAAGGCCCTGTTTTCAAGACTTTGAGGTTTCCCTTCCCCTTTCATCATAATGTTTAAAAAGAAGAAAGTACAGAGCGGACAAATCCTACTCACAGAAGTTGATGTGAGTTTTTTATACAAACAAATCACGATGTGATCATTGAATGTTGAATTTGATATAGCTCTTTCTCTGAAACTTTAGTGTTTAATTCGTGATTCTCCTCTATATAATTTGTAAAATAACATAATATCATAAAATACATTTCTAGGTAAACTTTTTATGATATCTGTACATACTCAGCATGGCTTTCAGCTTTCATTGACAGAATTAGAAATGCCTTTGAGTGCAATGTATGGGTCGGTGTATATTCAGACTGTATTTTAACCACTGGTATCATATTTTTAAAAATTAGATTTGGAATTTGTTAGTTATAATTTACAAAAACTGGAATTAATATTTAATTTTTTGATATGCAGCAATATATTTTTTAAATATTTTGAAAGTTTATTTTTGTAAGGAAGTTTTCAATCTTTTTAAAATGATTTCAAATTTTATACAGAGTGATAAATATCTGCCATTGTTAACAATACTCAGCCTTATGTGTTAAGCTGATTATTGTTTGTATGTTTGTTTTGTGTATGTGTCTGAGTGTGTATGTCACATAATGTGGGAGCCCTTGGAGGCCTGAAGTGGGTATTAGATCTCTTGGAGATATTTGTGAGCTACCAGACAAGGATACTTGAACCAAACTCCTGTTCACTCAAAGAATAGAAAGTGTTCTTAACTGCTGAGCCCCCTCCCACCATCCCAAGCTTGCTTTTTAATACAAAGTCTCACTGTTTTACCCAAGCTGTCTTTTTACCTCATCCTTCTGATGCTGCATCTGGAGCGACGGGATTCACAGCCATCTTTCACCATGTCAGGCCGATGTGCTGTCTTTTAAACTAACTTCATCACAGTTTTGTCTTTGCTGTCTGGCAGTTAAGCTTATTTTTGTTCTTAAAAATATTCAAAATTTAGTGGTTGGGAGAATCACTTTTTTTTCTTCAGTGTATCTGGATAGATTCAGCCTCTCTTTTCTTTCTCTTTTTTAGTTTGTTTTCCTTTTGTTCTGTTGTTCTCATACATTACATCCAAAGTTTTCCCTACCTCTCCTTTTCTCAGTCCCCACCACAACCTCTCCTATCCTCCATATCCAGGCCTCCTGTGTCTCCCTTTGGGGGAAAAAAAGAAAAGAAAAGAGAAGAGAAAAAAAAAGAGCAGGCCTCCCCAGGATATCAACAAAACATGCCATAAAAAGTTACAATAAGACTAAGCCATAAACCCTTGTATTAAGGCTGATGGAGGCAACCAAGTTTAAGCAAATGGGTTCCAAGTGCAGGCAAAAGAGTCAGAGACATCCTCCGTTCCCACTGGTAGGAGTCACAAAAGAACACCAAGCTACAGAACTGTGACGTCTGTGCAGAGGACCTAGAATAGACGCACACAGGGCTGCCTTAGTCTCTGTGGGCCTCTATTAGCCCTGCTCAGTCGATTCTGTGGGCTATGTTCTTGTTCTCCTGGTGTCCTTGACCCCTCAGTCTCCAATAATACTTCCTCCCCCTCTTCTCTGAGATTCCCCTTGCTCTCCTTGTGTTTCTCAGCCTCTAATTGTTGTGTAGCTCATTATTGAGAATACTGTAAGGAAACCTTAGAACTGTCAATATCATGGACAAGGATTTTGGAGAAGGCTCATAACCAAAAATTTTTAAAATTAAAAAGGTGCTTATTTTAGGTAGTAAATGTAGAAACACAGAATAGGTGTTAAGTTTTTGGTTGTAAAATTCACAATTGTTTTTGAGGAATTAGAGTCAAAATTTGTGAAGCATTCCAGAGAGCATTCTCTTGGATCCAAATCATCAAGCTGTAACAAGTATGCCCAGTTCTATATTCTTGATGAAACCCAGGCAGAAATAAGAACCTGGCAGTAATCTTGTCCGCTAAGCAACTGGAGGGAGGGATCCACAGCTTCCAGCGGTCTGCCATGCTGGACCTGTGCTGTTTCTGAGCTTGCTGTTCGAGATCAATTTGCTGTGGTGGATGCTGCACTAGATTGTGTTGTGGGCTCTAGAAATAAACCGTTATCCTCTTAGTCACATCTGAGTTTTCTCTAATAATGCTGTTGTCATTCAATTAAAAATAACACCAATGCTCATTGGCTTCATAGCTGTTGACATGGATGGGGTCAGCAGCAAGAAACATAGACCGCCACGGTGGCGCATGACTGACTACCACCCTCTCTCCACGAAGCCGGCTTGTCCGGCATTTGATTTCATCATTTCAAGTTATTAGTGACAGCACATAGGTTTGTGGTAGTGAAGAACATCACACCAATGGCACCCCCTTCGCATTAGCTCTCCTGAAAGAGAGATCCAGATCCAAATATACCGTCCACCATTTACAAAGCAGTTTCTCTGAGCAAAGAAGCAAGGCTTCTATTTCAGGCACACTCTAAACAATCTGAGCAAACAGCCTCCCGTTGAGTCATTCTTTTATCTACCAGATATCTGTATCCCGAGGGAAGCTCTGCTTTGACTGGCTCTTCAGTTTCCTCACACACACACACACACACACACACACACACACACACACACAGTCACTGCATATCAGGGTTGAAGAGGAACTTCAGAGTCATATGAATTAATATCCTGCCAAATTCCCCTTCCGTTGAGCCTCTCCTTTCAGCCGACTCATCGCTTCTGCCTAGTCATCCTCCAGGGCTTTCCTGAGGGACTGTGCATTTTGCTTCTTCTGTTAACGGTCCCACACTTAAACCATGGCTTCACATGCACAAACACACAAACAAAATGTCTTGCTCAGACTCTGTGGTTGTTGACCTTGTTTCCAGAATACAAAGCAAGGCTGGCAAAATGACTCAGCGGGAAATGCGCTTACTGCCAAGAAGGATAGATTGAGTGTAACCCCTGGGATCCATGGTGATGAAGGGCAAGAGCACACTCCCTCAAGTTGTTCTGACCCTCACGGTGGCACCAGTGAACATTCACAAATACACACAAAATAAATAAACAAAATGTTAGAAATTGATTTAGATCAACAGCAGCTCTCTGCTATGACTTGCTTTATCTTGTTAAAGTGAGGACTTTGATCATGAATAAATAATAAGTCCAACTTTTTGTCCAAGATGAAAATATCTATCATGCTACTCCATGCTTGTTTGTTTATATCTGCTGAGTATTTCACAGAAGCAGAATTATAAGGTATCTTTCTGGGTGCGGATTCAGATGGGAATTGAGGGAGGGAAACCATAATCAGAATAGAGTATATTAAAGAAAATTTTAGCTAAAAGAAAAATAAGAATTTTTTAAATGCATTTTTCTTTTTACAAATAACTTACATCATTTTATATCATGGTTTCCATGTTATAGCATGCATTAGAATTAGCTTCCCCTTTAAAAGATGAATAATAGTCCATTATATGCATGCAATAATTTGCTCATCCATCCATCCATGGATAGACAAACATGCCTATTATTTGCATAATCAGCATTTACATAGTCAGCATAAAGTCTGACTTTAGAAAAAAACAGAAAGATTCATGTTTACATATGGCATGGTCTATTACTAGGTGTATTACCTGGAATTTCTACCTTATATCAAAACATGGGAAGTTAGTTCATATCCCCTATTTGAGTTTGTAAATAAGTCATTGATGTTGGTCAGCAAGTCTTCTAAACGATACTATTTGCGCGAGTCCAGTAGAGTACTGAGATGTCTCCCACCAGAGAGTCATGTGATGTTTTAACAAACAGTTTTGTTGGTATTGATAATTTGGAATATGTAGAAATTATACAGATAAATTAGGAATTGGCATATAATCATAACTTGTAGCTTCTGCTATTGAAATACATGCTAAACTCAGCACTTCAATAAAAAGAAACATGAATAATCTCTTGCTATTAAATGGCAATTTCCCAGGCAATCTAGATAAAAGGTCTTGCCCAGGTAACATCACACACTCTGTATGGAATTAAGGCCCAATATAGACAGTGCTATTCCCCAAAACCTCACACAGTTATTGAACTCTGTTCAGCCTTTGGAGTCCATTGAAGTTGTTTCTAGTAGTAGGCAATATGACCCATTTGTAGTGCAACAGCACACCAATGGATAGTTTCCGTCAAGTTAGACAAAACAAAAAAGAAAATTGTCTTATAACCTTTAAAAAATATAGGTACCTTATAAAAATCGAAGAAGAGTTTTATGGATGTTAAATGACTCATATGTATATCTTTACATACACAAACACACACACACACACTATAATAAAGAGGGCACCTTAAACTCCAAAATTAATTTTTGAGTTCTTTGGAAGCAGTACAAAAAAATGAGATTGCAGTCATGTTTAATTTTGACAAGATGTTATATTTTTATAAAGAAAATCGGGACTGGTGACCTGGGTTTGATCCCTGGGACCTACATGTTAGAAAAAGAAAAATTCCCCCTGAGAGCTGTCCTCTGGACTTCATGCATGAGCCAAGGCATGTGTACCCTCGCATGCCTACTTGAGTTAAATCAAAAATAATAAATAAAATGTAATAAAACAATTTCAAAGAAAAATAGAACCCACAGAACATGTGAAAACCTAAGGTTCACATAGACCACATCACTTTCCTCTCCACAAGCCGTCCTGTTAGCAATATAAAGAATGTGTATATTAGGATAAACTTGAAATTATGTACTCTTAAGATGATAAATAAAAGCTTTGAACAGTACTGTGTAGATTTGCATTGCATACATTGTGCTAAAATATGGGATACTAGATCTTTTAATGTCCTTTGATACATTGGAACACTTCTTTGACAGGATCCTCTAAGACAGGAGTGGTGGCACATGCCTTTAATTCTTTGTTCTATACAGTGAACTCCAGGACAGCCAGGGTATAGAGTAAGACTATGTGCTTGTCTTGTCTGTCAAACTCCTCTCTCTCTCTCTCTCTCTCTCTCTCTCTCTCTCTCTCTCTCTCTCTCTCTCTATTCTCCAGTTCCAATAATTCTGAAAATTTAATGATTATGTGAAATTTAACAATAGTATTAACAGAAATATTTAATAAGACTTACAAACAAATCATTCCATCAAAATCAATGGTGATGATACTGTTGTTGACTGTCATTGATATTAATCAAGTATCACTGTCTTTTGCTCTGTGGAGAATATTAAATAATGAACCATATCATCACTGCAGCAGTGTGAATCCTGATGAAAGAACTGGTGGTTCAAACTCTCTCGACAAATTAAATATGTCCAAACAACTTACACACAAGGGAGCTGGTTCTACACAAATGCCCAAACTTGAAAATCTTAAAAGAAAACAGCAGCATCATAAAAACACAGTGATAAAAACTGGAATAATTTAAAACATTCCTGGGAAATTATTTGAATCTTCTTAGACCAGCCGATTTGAATGCCTGTATCCAGGGTGATATTCAAAATATTGAGTAGCCAGCATGGCAGATGCTGACAAGCCTGAGCAAGACATGGTGTGTAATGCACCTATGACCTACACAAGAGTTCACATGTTGTTGCTAAGTTCTTGGGTGTGGAGTTTTAAGAGTTGGTAAGCAAGCTGAGCCTAGGTATAAATGTTGTAATCCCAGAACTCAGAAATCTGAGGCAGTAAAACTCCAATTTGTGGCCAGCTTAGGCTGTACAATTCAAGGTAAGTAAGACTCTGTCTCAAAACAAAATAAAGAACTATATGTGTAAACCACCAAAATTAAAGTTTCCAATGAAATTGTCTTAGAACTCATCTTGGAGTAAAAGCAAGTATTTTTTTTTGGGGGGGGGGAATAAAACAAAGAAAACAATGTGATGTTAATAAACTTAAGTATGGAAATCCTTAAAAGGGATTGTCTTTTTCAGCTTAAATCTTGTTGAAGAGCAAGTAAATGAATTCTCTTTTATGTAAAGCTTCTCAACCAAAGATATCAAATTTCTCAACTTAATGCATACTAAATATATATTATACCCTGATAAAAATGATTCTTGTTATTATAGTTCATTTTCTCATCAGATTCTCACAAAAGAAGGCCTCTTTTCATTTTGGGCCAAATTAAAACAAGTTTTTATTAAAATATTAAATACTGACCAAGATGTAAATTGGTCAGGACCATCACTTGGAAACCTTGCAAGTGAATAGCCCTGAAACATGTGTAGGC